>NC_023759.2:20072863-20372863 GCF_000499845.2 Phaseolus vulgaris
TGTGAACGGTTATTGATCCTCTTCCTAGTTGGGATTGTCTTTTGGTGAATAGGTGCAAGTAACAACAGATCAAGCATGGCATCCTCATCACACAGAAATAAGAAACTCAAAGAGCAACCTAACAACAGCCAAGGCATTCTGGAAAATTGGTTTGCTGGAGATTCTGAAGCTATGACAAGGTTCATACATGAGACAAGCAGAAAGCAAGTCAATGTGCCCAAGGTGTTGGAATTCTCATGGTTGCAGGAATAAAATTTGACTGAAGCAAAAACTCAGCTCAAGCATCAAAAACTGAAAAGCTTCTTGGAAATCACTGGAAATGTCTATCCAGACCTAGTGAAGGTGTTCTACAGCAACCTCATTCAAGATGGCAAGAACCTTGTTTCCCATGTGAAAGGAGTGAAGCTGAAAATTACTAGGGAAATATGGAGCAATGTGGGAGGAATCAAGTATTCAGGAATGAAAGTGAGCAAAGGGAATACTGCTGGAATTCAAGGGTTCAACAAGATGCAGTTTTATAAGAGTTGTGTTAGAAATCCTACTGAACCAGTAGCTAGATTTCATGCTGGTAATCTAACCTTAATTCCAAGACTCTTAGCCTACATAATTGCTTGGCAACTTACTCCTAGAGGAAGCAATCATGCTACTCTTCATGAAGAGGATTTGATTCTGCTATACTGTATAATGAATCAACTCAAGGTAAATTGGTTGATACTGCAAATGAAAGAAATGACACCATTAAGGCAGCAAGTGAAATAGACAACTCCACTCTCTTGAAAATGGGGTTCTAAAAGGAGGAAGACGACTGGATTTTTCGAAGGAATGCTGCAAATAGAGCTAAGAATGAAGCAGCTAATCTAGGAGATGAAGAAGAAGAAAATGTTGATGGTGTGCAACACATGGATGAGTCACCAGTTCACTCTTTCGTAAATGAGGATGTTGCTGCTACAAGCCATAATGCATTGGTTGCATATCAGGAACCTGTGCATAGAGGTGAACCTCTATCCATGTTCGAAAGGCAAGTCCTAAGTAGGCTGGATACACTCACATACGACCAAAAGGAATACTATGAAATGACTCAAGCCAGGTTTCAACACTTGGATGACCAAATTGAAGGAGTTCAGGACCAGCTAGCTGAGCTCTATCACTATAACAAGTGATCTTTTCAAAGTCTTTATCCTTTATGTCTTGTTGAACAATTGGGTTTTCTGTTTTTTTTTTCTTTTCTGCACTGGTTTCATTCTGTTTTGGTTTGTAATGGACCTATAAACTGGCTTTAGTTTGAACTGTTATGCATATCTGTGGTGTGCTTCTTTTATTCCATGTTCTACTCTATTTGATGAACCCAAAGGGGGAGAAGGACAGATGAAAGATTGCTCACATAAGTTGATGATTTGGTTCAAGATGCAGGGAGGTAGCACAAAACTCATATACTGCTATATTCTGGTTTTATTTCTAAATGTTGTTGTGCAGTTTGTGGAAGCTAGTGTTGTGCAAGGTTTTGATCATCAAGTGATCCTGCCGACGACTCGAACGTGGAGGAATCGCTTTGTAGCACTCTCCGTCCCGTCTACGCGACTGCGTTCTCTGCAGAATCACCCTCAGAACCTTCTCTTGGATCTCCAAACGTGACCTGCAAAACACACAGACGGCGCCTTTAGCGGCCGTTTGCACTCCGACGATCAAGTTAGTCCACAGAACCACCAAAGATGAGAAAAACTAGTAGTGTGTGTGAAAAACTCTTGTTCTATTTTTTTCTCGTATCCCCCCCTCAATCTCCCTTGATTCTATTTTATGTCTCTCTCCGTATCTGGGCCTAACAGAATTCTGTTATGCTTTCTGGCATGTGTCAGAACCCTGTTATGCTTTTCTGCGACAACGTACCTCTAGAATCAGTAGAGTGAGAGCGTGAGAGTCTGTGCGTGTCTGCGCGTCTCTGCGCTTGGCTGCGCCTGTCTGTACCTTTAGTGGTACGGAGTGCACCTTTATCTGGACCGCACCCCTCTCAGATGATGACACGTGGAGGCATGCCACTCACATCTAACCACACACGTGTCACCTACTGGAAGGGCTCTTAGCGCTTCTCCTTGTGCGCCTAAATCATTCCCTTGCGGAGTAACTTAGGATATTTCTTCCATCTGGGTAAGTCGCATACTCTCAGGAGGACGCTGGGTGTGGCTGGTCTAGGCACACTCACCAAGCGTTGCCCTCTGCGTAACGGCTTACCCTTCAGGGTATCGCGCACGTAATGGGTTGAGGGAATCACCAATCACTGACTGGTTTACTAGTTCCCTCAGGCCACTCTCGTGCACGATTTCCTGAGATGTGCTCATGCGAGGTCCATGCGTAACGCTCTCGCTGGGAACCTCAGTCCCAGTTTAATTGCGTGTAACACGGGACCCCGATGACCATGCACCCGATGACTGGTCAGTGCTCTATTGCTTCTCGCGTTATGCCCCCAGGCGTTAGTCTGGGAACTGGTCTGTTGGTGGCCACTTGGTTACTGACCACCGATCACCGTTCTGGGTGGTCTGTCCCCTGACCTCTCTGCCGCCTGATCTGTCGGTGGTCGCTTGGTTACTGACCCCCTGATCACCGCTCTTGGCGATCGTCTCCCTGATCTCTCTGTCACCTGGTCCACGTGTCACCCTGCGAGTGGTCCACGTGGTCCTCTACTACTGACGTCATCGATGACCGATGACCGATTGGATCACAAGCCCCCCAGTCTCGAGTCGTGAACTCGTTCTCGGCGAAGAGACTAAGTGGTCGTGCCCTCAGTCCACGTGGCAAGTGGGACCGCATCACGTGCCACCTCACGTGCTGCTTCTTTAACGTTTGGACTTCCTTCCTTAATCTTGCGACATGTGGCCCCATCGACGAACAGCGTGGTGTGTCGCTAGCGCTTCTCTTATTCAAATTGGCGCGCGCCTTCACTGTTCCTTCATCTTCTTCAATCGACTCTCAGACTTCCTGCGAACTCTCTCTCCCTGCACACCTATCTTTCTTCAAGTTTTCTGCTTCCAAACCTCTCGCGATCACCCAAAGGTATGGTTTTTCTTCTTCCTGGGCCTATTTAGGTCATTTTTACCGATTGCATTTATCTTCCTCGTTATCATGCATTCATCTTCTCTATTTTCCCTCTCTCGACCCGCGCTAGGGTTTTTTCGCGTTCTCGCTCTGACTTCTGCTTCTTCTTCTTCCTCTTTTCACCTGGGCATCTCTTTCTCCTTTCCCCTCTCTGTTTTCACCGAACCATTCATCATTCCCTCTTCCTCCATTCATTCTGACTTTTCGTTTTTCCTCCATTTGCAGCTATCTCGCGATGGCTCGCTTGAAACAAACTGCGCGCATTTTTGCCTCATCTTCTGGTGCACAGCCTTCCGCGAGTGCGCCAGCTCCACCACCGCCTGTTGCCACCTCCTACCACGACAACGCCAGGGTCTACGACTGGGCCCCCCTGGCGTTGCTGGCCGAAACATCCACCCTGCTACCACAGGGTCATCTCACCTCCCTTCTGAGCCATGACCCGGATGAGCCTTCGTGCGCTATAGACAGGGAAAACGACTTCAACATCCAAGTCCGCATTCCTCCTCGAGGGATGCCCGTTTGCGCGGACGATAGGGCCACCAATGGGGTGCCCTTCGTCTTCATCTACTCCGCCATCTTCAAAAGGTTGAAGCTACGCCTACCATTCACCTTTTTCGAGAAGGAGCTGATGATGGAGTTGAACGTTGCGCCCTGCCAACTCCATCCAAATGCCTGGGCTTTCATCCGGGCATTCCAGATTCTCTGTAACTACATCGGGCACAACGCCTCCGTGGATGTGTTCCTCTATTTCTTCGAGGCGAAGAATCCTGGGGACAGGTCCTGGGTTAGCCTGAACGGGGTTGTTGGACGGGTGCTCCTGGGCCTATACCAGCAATCCTTCAAAGATTGGAAAGGCAGGTTCTACATGATATCTGCCACCCCACAAAGTCCAAACCTGCTCGAGGGGTACCCCCTCTACTGGGTTCCTGGGGTTGAATTCAAGAAACCCAGGGACCTTGAAGTCATGGCCCCCTACGAGCACGAGCTATGTGGGCTGTTCTTGGGGGCCAAGTACAACTCTGCTCGCCTCATCAAAGATGAGTTTGATGTGGTGGCCCTGAAAAAATACATAGGTAGCTCTTTTTCTTCCACCTCTTAGGATACTTGCACCTTCTCATGCATGCTTTTATATATTTTGACTTACTTGCGTAACTTGGCCATCTAACTCTTCCTTTTCTCATCTATGTAGATTCAATGTCGGGGAAAGATAGGAGGCAAGCCTTGCTGGAGCTTGCCAAGCTTCGGGGGACAAAGGGAACTGGCTCCTCTTCTTCTACCACCGAGCCCATTGCAGCCCCTCCTCTCTTAGTCGCGCCAGCTGAAGGCCCCGAGCAAGGAAGGAAGAGAAAAAGACTGGTGAAGGCTTCTACTTCACTTGCTGCTGCTACCGCTGCCTCAACCGAAGAGGAAAGCTCTGGCTCTCCTCTTATACACCGCCAGAGGAAACTGCCGGCGGTTGAGGGGGCCTCGTCTCTCCAGCCTGGGGAGATCGAGGTGGTGGAGGTAGAGGAAGGTTCACCCCCTCCTCCCTCTACTCAACCTGCCTCAGAGCCCACATGCCTTCCTTCTCCCTGCCAACAGCCGCCTCCAGCTTCTCGACCATCATCTCCCCCCCCAGCAGGCCAATCTCTTGGTCCATCTGCTCCTCCTGCTGGGGGCGCTTCCGCTCATCCGGGGGTCTCCCGCCACCACTGCCAACCTCCACTGCAACTGCTGAATGTGGTGGCTCCAGCTCGCGACCAAGCGCCTCTGGAGCTAGCCACGAGAACTTTAGCAGGGTCATCACCTTGGTTCGACAGCTTATCAGCAACCGAGAGCTCGTCGAATGGAGCGGTGATGAGGTGGACATGCACCTGGCCAGGCAGATGGTGCTCTCCTTGGAGTTTTCCACCCAGCACCGCAAGCAAATAGCCCTGGAGAAGAGGGTGAAGGAGCTTGAGCACGACAAGGAGTAACTGCGAAGTGACTTCGAAGCTGCCCAAGGGTCTGTAGAGCTGATGCGGGGCATGGTGGAAAAAGCTAGGAGGGAGTACCTAGCGTAGGTCCAAGAGACCATCAAGACGGAGATCTTGATGGGGCAAGCTGTTAGCTCTCTGGACTGCGCGGTGGTGGAGCTACGGGCCGAGACCTCATTCCTACGCCAACTGAACTCTCAACTAGTGGGGGAGCTCGAGTCCACCAAAGAAGCGGCCGCTGCTGGAGAGAAGAGGCTTGAGGAGGTGGTGGGCAAACTGTCTGAAGCCAAGGGCCAACTGGAAGAAGCTGCCTCCTCCCTTGCTGCCCTTACCACTGAGAGAAATACTGCGGAGGCCTCGAAGCAAAAGCTGGAGGCGGAGAAAGCTGATCTGATGAACGTGGGTGCTGATGCCCTTACTGACGGATTCGAGCTGGGACTCGAGCAAATCCGATGCGTTCTCCCAGAGTTGGACCTCTCGCAATTCAGCATTTATCACAAAGTGGTAGATGGAAAGCTCACCCCTCCTGCCCCTTGATCTCTTCTCTTTCTTGTAAATTTTTACTTCTGCACAACTTTTCTTAGTACTCAGAATTTGTATAAGACTTGGTTGTGAATATATACTCTCAATTTGTATAAGCTTCTTCTCTTGTATTCTTCTTGAGCTTCACCCTTCTTTATGCACACGACTAACTGTTAGCTAGCTTAGGTTCAACGCGATCTTAAGCTTTGTCTTTCCCTTCGCACACGACTAAGTGTTAACCAGCTTAGGCCTAGCGCGATCTGCCTCCTTTGATCTTGGCCTCTACTTGATCACGACTAGCTGCTCCCTTAGCTTTGTGTTTAACAGTTCTTGTGCGCTGCTTTGCACCACTAACCAATCACTGACGACTCATCAGTGATCGTTCTTTGGTCTTCACTTAGCTTCTCTGTCACTCTAGCGCTAAGTGCATAGAAGACTTTGACATCGATCGCTCGAGGTGAAGCCTCGTTTTGGGGAAAGAAAGGTGTTTCTCGCTAACCCCTCTTACTTTCCCCAAGGTCATCACCCTTCGGCGGATTGAGTCGTTCATTCCCTGCCTCACTCCTGGGGTGAAGAGGGTTTCGGACCAAGAGCCTTACTGGGCCAATATTGGTGTATGCCAAGTGGGTAAGGACTTTTGTCAAAATCTTTCCTTTCCCTCCCTTGGTCTTACTAGCACCCCTGGCTTTTCAAACCCTTAGCTGCTTGCGCTCACACCTGGGGTGAGGAAGACTTAGATCGGTGCCAGTACTTGCGCCTAGGGCAAGTAAGGCCTAACCAATCACCTGCACTTGCACCTGGGGCAAGGAGGATTTTAACTTTAATACTTGCGCACACTTGACATGCTGGAAAATTTTTTTTCTTTAATTGGGTGGCCTCGTTAAAAACCCTCCTTAGGGAAAAGAGTGCCCCCTTGTCTGTTCAACTGTTTCCACCACATACAAAGCATGTATCTTTTAGCGCGAGAACGCAACTACTTTACAACTTAACTGAAGTAAAATTTTAAATGGGTGGCGTTCCACGTTCTGGGGATTGCTCCTCCCTCCAGAGTTTCTAGCCGATAAGCTCCATTCTCCAACGTCTCAACCACTCTGTACGGGCCTATCCACTTTGGAGACAACTTGTTCTGCATCTCATTCTGATGCGCCTTTCTCATCACCAGATCGCCTTCCTGGAAGCGCCTGGGCCTGACCTTAGAGTTGTGCCTCCGCTCTACTCTTCTCTTTACGGCTTCAGCACTGACTCTGGCTTCCTCTCGCACTTCGTCCAGCAGGTCGAGATTCACCTTTCGTTCTTCATTGGACTCTTCAGCAATGAAATTCAAGAATCTGGGGGAGCTCTCCTGTATTTCCACGGGAATCATGGTGTCTGTCCCATAGACAAGGCTGAAGGGTGTCTCATGGGTGCTGGACTGTGGGGTGGTATGATAAGACCATACAATTCTGGGGACCTCCTCTGCCCAGCCTCCTTTGGCCTTGTCTAGTCTTCGCTTCAGCCCCCTGAGCAGTACTCGATTGGCCGACTCCACCTGCCCATTGGTTTGGGGGTGTTCTACTGAAGCGAAGACCTGTTGTATCTTTAACTCTTCACACATCTTCCTCAGCTGATGACTCGTGAACTGGGTGCCATTGTCGGAGACCAACCTCTTGGGTATTCCGAATCGGCAGACGATGTTCTTCCAAACGAAGTGCTCGACTTTCTGTGCGGTGATGTGTGCGACTGGTTCTGCCTCCACCCATTTGGTGAAGTACTCGATGGCCACGATGAGAAACTTCATCTGCCTTATCGCCAGAGGAAAAGGTCCTAGGATGTCGATCCCCATGTGTGGAATGGCCACGGGCTATGGATGCACCTCAACTCCTCAGGGGGTGCCTTGTGCCAGTCTGCGTGCAGTTGACACTGTTTGCAGCGCTGGGCAAACCTTACGCAGTCCTCCTTCAGCTTTGGCCAGTAGTACCCCGCGCGGAGTATCCTACTTGCCAAAGCGCGACCACCTACGTGGCTCCCGCACACCCCCTCGTGCAGCTCAAACATGAGTCTGGTACATTGCTCGCCGTGCACGCAGATCTGCACAGGGTGAGAAAATCCAAATCTAAAGAGGTTTCCATCAATTAGAGTAAACTTACTTGAGCTCCTCTTTATCCTTTTTGCCTCTGCCACGTCGAGTGGGAGTACACCATCTTCTAAGTATAACTGGTATGGCGTTATCCAGGTGTCGGGTTCCTTCACCACGCGGACCTCCATCGACTCATCGATCTTCGATGGTCGTGCTCTCACCCTCGGTGCTTTCAACGTTTCTTGAGTCAACGACCGATGACCGATCGTTAGACGCTCCATTAATTTGCACACATGGAGTACCTGGTTGTCCGACACGAACGCTCGCGGTACCTTTAGGGTCTCCTGAATGACGGTCCTCTGCTTCCCCCCTTTGCCTGAGCTGGCCAGCTTGGCAAGCAGGTCTGCTCTGGCATTTTGCTCTCTTGGCACGTGTACCAATTCGAACTCGGTGAAGGACGTCTTCAGGAGCTGTACATACTTCAGGTAGGCTGCCATCTGGGGATCCTTTGCCTGGAACTCCCCTGTAACCTGCCCGGTGACTAGCAAAGAGTCACTTTTGGCCAGCAGGTTTCTTGCTCCCATTTCTCTTGCTAGCAACATTCCCGCGATCAGGGCTTCATACTCCGCCTGATTGTTGCTAGCTTTGAAGGCAAAGCGGAGGGACTGCTCGATCAGTACCCCGTTTGGGCCTTCCAAGATAACTCCGGCGTCGCTCCCCTGCTGATTAGAAGAGCCGTCCACCGATAACACCCATCGGAAACCTAAACCTTCTGCAGGTGTCGCAATCGACGACAGCTCGACTACAAAGTCCGCGAACACCTGCCCCTTGATTGGTCCTCGGGGCTCGTACTGAATGTCAAACTCGGACAATTCCACCGCCCACTTCACCATCCTGCCTGCTACATCAGCCTTCTTCAGCACGTTTTGGATATGCAGATCAATCATCACCACCACTGTGAAGCTGTGGAAGTAATGCCTGAGTCTTCTGGCTGAAAACACCACCGCCAGGGCAGCGTTCTCGAGGGCCTGGTACCTTGTTTCAGGGCCTTGCAGCACCTTACTCACGAAGTACACAGGCCTCTGGGCCTGATCTTGCTCTTGCACCAGGACTGAGCTGACTGCTCTCTCCGTCACAGCGAAATATAGACGAAGAGGGATGCCTACCTGAGGTTTTCGCAAGACTGGTGGGCTCGCCAGATACTCCTTCAATTTGATGAAGGCCTCCTCGCACTCCTGTGTCCAAAGGAACCTGCTGTTGCGTTTGAGACACTGGAAGTACGGATGACCTTTCTCCCCTCCAGCGGACATAAACCGAGACAAGGTTGCCAAGTGACCGGTGAGCTGCTGCACTTCCTTCACCGTCGTCGGGCTCCTCATTGCCACAATTGCTGCACACTTCTCTGGGTTAGCTTCGATTCCCCGCTCTGTCAAGAGGAAACCCAAAAACTTTCCAGCCTCCACGCCAAAAATACACTTCTCAGGGTTGAGCTTCAGTCTGTACTTGGCGATGGTGGTGAATAGTTCTTCCAGATCAGCTGCATGATGCTTCTTCTCTTGGGACGTAACCACCATGTCATCTACATAGGCATGTACGTTCCTTCCCAGCATGGGCGAGAGCACCCTATCCATGAGCCGCTGGTAGGTAGCCCCCGCGTTCTTTAATCCGAATGGCATGACCCGGTAGCAATAGCAAGACCGTTCCGTCATGAACGCGGTCTTGCACTCATCCATGGGGTGCATCCTGATCTGGTTATACCCCGAGAAAGCATCCAAGAAGCTGAGTAACTTTCCCCCTGATGCGCTATCAACTAGGGCGTCTATACTGGGTAAGGGGTAAGAATCTTTGGGGCACGCCTTGTTGAGGTCAGTGAAATCCACGCACATTCTCCACTTGCCGCTTGCCTTCTGAACCAGCACCACATTCGCTAGCCACTCGGGGTACTGGATCTCTCTGATGTGCCCTGCAGCAAGGAGCTTCTGCGCTTCGTCGTGGATCACCTTCCTCTTCTCCTCGTTGAATTTCCTTCGCCTTTGTCGCACAGGTCGAACCTTAGGGTCCATCGACAGACGATGGCAAAGGAAATCGGGGTCGATTCCTGGCATGTCGGACGCTGACCATGCAAAGGCACCCATGTGCTTCTCAATCACGCCAACGATCAGCCTTCGCTCTTCTTCAACGAGGGATCCCCCCAATTTGAACTTTTTCCCCCCGATGTCCACTTCGACCCATCCTTCAGCTGGGTGGGGCCTTCTCTCACTGGCGATGACCGCCCTCGCGATCCCTGACTCGCGAGGAGCGATCGCGCCTTCCTCTTCTTCTTCAACTTGGGCTACCTGGGAGCCCCCCACCGCAGCGTTCTCCATCCTCTGAGCGCCCTGTGTCTCCCTAACCACCGATCGCTCTTCGCGCACACCTGGTGGTGGTGTCGTGGTGACGTGGCATACACTTCTCTTCTGCTTCAGGCTGTTCTCATAACAGCGTCTTGCCTCAGCCTGATCCGACTTGATGGTTATTACGGTCCCCTCCATCGATGGCAGCTTCAACTTTATGTGCCTCGTTGATGGTATTGCGCCCAACCTATTAAGTGTTGGCCTCCCCAACAAGACGTTGTACGCAGAAGGGGCGTTCACCACCAAGTACTTTATCCTTTCGGTGCGGGCTGTCGTCCCATCAGTGAACGTTGTCCTCAGCTCAATGTATCCCCGCACTTCTACCTGATCTCCTGCAAAGCCGTAAAGACACCCGGTATACGGCTTCAGTTGATCAGGGGACAACTGCAACTTGTTAAACGTCGGCCAGAACATGACGTCTGCCGAGCTTCCTTAATCTACGAGCACTCGGTGCACTCGTCTTCCAGCCGTGATGAGGGAGATGACCACAGGGTCGTTGTCGTGCGGGACAACGTCCCGTAGATCAGCTTTCCTGAAGACAATATCTACTTCAGGGTAATGGCTCTCATTTACCGCATCTACCGCCATAACCGACCGAGCGTACCTCTTTCTCTGTGACGCTGTGCATCCCCCACCAGAGAAGCCTCCCGCGATTGTTTGCACTTCCCCGTGCACAGGGACTTCATGCTGCTGTTCTCCAGCCTGGGATCCCGACGCGCGATCACCCTGCGGCTCACGCAGGTAATCTGCTAGGAACCCAGACTTCACCAACTCTGCCAGTTGGTGTCCCAACGCCAAACAGGAGTGGAGTGTGTGGCCAAAGGCCTGGTGAAACTCACACCACTCATTCTTCTTTCTACCAAGTACCTTATCAGTCTTCTCCGGTATGCGTAGTCTTGCTGCTACAGCAGGAAGGGCGATGAGATCTTGGGGGTGCGTTATTCTCCCTTGCACGCCCCCTGCTCTGATCTTTGCCTGGTGCATAAGGACGAGGTTTTTCCTGCACCTTTTTCCCATCCTTGGCCTCATGCACCCTTGCTTGCTGCGGTTTCCCTTGCCCTCCACGCGGTCTTGGTGGTGCAGCACTTCCTCTTTCCTCAGAAACCTCTGTTTCTGCCACTATGTACGCCACCGCGCGTCGTCAGATCTCTGCAAAGGTGCTGGGATGGCTCCTGATGAGAGACTCGCTGAAGGGGCCAGGCAGCACTCCCTTCTTAAACGCGTGTACCAGCATATCTTCATCTTTGCTGGGCAGTCTAACCACTTGTGCTCCAAAGCGGTTGAGGTAGTCCTTCAGCGACTCGCCTTGGTACTGACGCACGTCGAACAAATCGTATGACACCACTGCATGTGCTTTGTTGACGATGTATTGCTCAGTGAAGAGCTTCGAAAACTGAGGGAAAGACGTGATATGCCCTTCTGGTAAGCTCATGAACCACTCCATGGCGATTCCGCTTAGCGTGCTCATGAACATTTTGCAGTACACAGCGTCTGAGCCCCCAGACAACATCATCTGGGTGTGGAACGCCGTCAGATGCGCCTCCAGGTCTTCTACCCCTGTGAATGACACCCTCACCCCCACTAGGTTGGGAGGCACCATGGTTCCCATGGTTTCAGGGGAGAATGGCATGGGGAACGCTCTTGGAGGTGACGGCTGCCTAGACATCCTTTCGTCAACCACGTGTTCCCTCTGCGCCTGCAACGTCCTCCTCAACTCTTCATTGACGCGATTCAGCTCGTCGTTCCTGCTTTGCGACGTGGCCAACTCCGTCTGCATCCTTTCTTGTTCATCTTTTGACGCTACGGCGTTATCCTGCAGCGTGTGCACCATCTCCAGGACCTGCGCCATTGTCACAGCTCCTTCATCAGCAGATGGCGCAGGTGATGGTTGTCTGTTTCTTGGCATCTTTCCCTATCAAAGAAGTTGGTAAAACTCTGGTAAGCTTCAAAACTGTGGTGTATATGGGACCACGATTCCCTCGGGCCCCACGGTGGGCGCCAAATGATCCTGCCGACGACTCGAACGTGGAGGAATCGCTTTGTAGCACTCTCTGTCCCGTCTACGCGACTGCGTTCTCTGCAGAATCACCCTCAGAACCTTCTCTAGGATCTCCAAACGTGACCTGCAAAACACACAGACGGCGCCTCTAGCGGCCGTTTGCACTCCGACGATCAAGTTAGTCCACAGAACCACCAAAGATGAGAAAAACTAGTAGTGTGTGTGAAAAACTCTTGTTCTCTTTTTTTCTCGTATCCCCCCCTCAATCTCCCCTGATTCTATTTTATGTCTCTCTCCGTATCTGGGCCTAACAGAATTCTGTTATGCTTTCTGGCATGTGTCAGAACCCTGTTATGCTTTTCTGCGACAACGTACCTCTAGAATCAGTAGAGTGAGAGCGTGAGAGTCTGTGCGTGTCTGCGCGTCTCTGCGCTTGGCTGCGCCTGTCTGTACCTTTAGTGGTACGAAGTGCACCTTTATCTGGACCGCACCCCTCTCAGATGATGACACGTGGAGGCATGCCACTCACATCTAACCACACACGTGTCACCTACTGGAAGGGCTCTTAGCGCTTCTCCTTGTGCACCTAAATCATTCCCTTGCGGAGTAACTTAGGATATTTCTTCCATCTGGGTAAGTCGCATACTCTCAGGAGGACGCCGGGTGTGGCTGGTCTAGGCACACTCACCAAGTGTTGCCCTCTGCGTAACGGCTTACCCTTCAGGGTATCGTGCACGTAATGGGTTGAGGGAATCAGCAATCACTGATTGGTTTACTAGTTCCCTCAGGCCACTCTCGTGCACGATTTCCTGAGATGTGCTCATGCGAGGTCCATGCGTAACGCTCTCGCTGGAACCTCAGTCCCATTTTAACTGCGTGTAACACGGGACCCCGATGACCATGCACCCGATGACTGCTCAGTGCTCTATTGCTTCTCGCGTTATGCCCCCAGGCGTTAGTCTGGGAACTGGTCTGTTGGTGGCCACTTGGTTACTGACCACCGATCACCGTTCTGGGTGGTCTGTCCCCTGACCTCTCTGTCGCCTGATCTGTCGGTGGTCGCTTGGTTACTGACCCCCCGATCACCGCTCTTGGCGATCGTCTCCCTGATCTCTCTGTCACCTGGTCCACGTGTCACCCTGCGAGTGGTCCACGTGGTCCTCTACTGCTGACGTCATCGACGACCGATGACCGATCGGATCATCAAGTATGCAAAGCAAAGGGGTTTTTTTGTCTCCATCAAACATGGGGAGATTGTTGAAGATGGTTGAAGCTCATCTCTACCTAGCCTTAGTGTGTTTGATGTAGATATTAGCTAGTTTGCTTTGAAGGTTGCAATGTGCCTTAGATGATCTTGTACTTTAGGTTTGTGTGTATTCAAGGTTGCCTTTTGCTGCATGACCCATCCTAGATGCCAAATCAAGGTAGTAAGATCAAGCACATAATGAGGTTAAATGGTTTTGGAAAAGTTCTTTAAAGTTTTCTTAAAAGGTTTGATTCAGTACAAAAATAAATTTGTTTTCTTGAGAAACAATAGGTTTATTTCTACTAAGTTAATAGGCTTTTCGAAATTCTGTTAGGGCACCAAAGGTAAAGCTCAGTCTGTTATTTCAGTTAAGTTGAGCTGGCAGTTTTGTTAACATTTAACCTGTTGTTTTTAGAATCAATCTGTTGTTCTTATAACTGCTCTGAAACTGTTTTTTGAAAAGTGGTTAAGAATTGTTCTCTATAAAATAAAATGCTTTTCTCACATCAAGGCATGCTGAGCAATCACAGTTTTAACAGAGATAAAACATTTCTTGTGTGAGGAAGAGAATTGGAAAGGTTTTTTCAATAGAAAAGAGATGTGTGCTTGTTCTTAAAGAACCTTGTGCTGGATGAAGGTGTTGGTATTGTCTTGGAGCAAATAGAACAACTGGTTTATGTTCTTGCAACACAATTTCAGGTGTAATCTTTCCCTTATTCATTCTTGTAATAGGTATAAGTGTTAGTCACTCTTTGATGAGAATCAAATAAAGGAGGCTTTTATTAATGGAGGAAGAGGACATCCACCCTCACATTTGAAGTTCTTCCTTCTAGTCTTCTCAAAATTAAAAGAAGAAATAAAATAAAGATGAGGCCCAAGCCCAAAGCCCAAGCCCAAGCCCAAGAAGGCCAAAGCCCAAAGAGCCCAAGTCCATCCCATGAGGGGCAAGGCCAAGCTTTGAAATACTCTTGTATAGTTTTAGGAGGTTTGGTTATTAAATAAAGGTGTGTGAAAATGTAAAATAAAGTCACATTGTCCATGTGACTTAGGAGAGTGGTGTAGGTGTAGTTTTTGGGAGGTGTCATAGTAGAAAAAGGTCACACCTCCCATGTGACTTGTTTTTGGTGGGAATTTCAAATGAGTTTATTTGAAATTTCCCACCTATTTTTCAGCACCTTAGGCTATAAATAGAGGTGCTTCCTTTGTAAAATTCAGATTTGAATTTTATCTAAAGAAACTATACTCAAAATTGGAGTGAGCATTTGGAGAGCTTTGAGCTTCTTCTCTAGTCTTATCTTGAAGGACCATGGTTTCCTCAAGTGGCGGCTTCCACACTCATCTAGGAGCATCCATTCTTCTAGTGGCGTGATCATCCAACCATTCCTCCATCTTCATGAGCATTCTCTTCTCCTTCCTTTCTTCTTCTTCAATTTGTTCATGTTATCTTGTGTTTTGAGTTGTCTAGCTTTCGGTTTTTCTATTTTCAGCACCTATATTCTGTTTTGTTTTTAATTTCTGTTTGGTTCTTTTGTTTTAAGTTCAATTCTGTTCGGTTTCTTCTTTTCCTTCTCCTTTGTTGATTCAATTTGACAATATTTGGTTCATCCAAATGAGTTTGAGAATTGGTACTTGTTATTGGTGAGTTCTTGATTTTAGAACCATGATCCAACTTCTAAGAAAGTGCCTCTATATTTTCCAGCTCAAGGTGATTCCTCAAAGTGTCAAGAATCTTGTTCTATGTGGCTATTGGAATCACATCACTCTTGATAGGGTTTCTTGGAGTGCAAGGTGTGCTGGAATAGTGTTTTTCAACAGTGTTTGTTGAAGTTCTTGAAGGGTTCAAGAGCTGTTGTGTATACTGTAATTGATTGTATCTGTTTTAGTGGATTTCACCTTGGAGTAAGGTGAACTGGACGTAGCTCTTGATGAGTGAACCAGTATAAAACTCTCTTGTGTTTCTCTTCTTATCCCTGCACTTGTTTATGGTTTTGCTTAATTCTGTCAAGAACGAAATCTGTTCATTTGAAATCAAATCTGTTAATTCTGGGCTTAATAAAAACTGTTCTTCTTAATCTGGAAAAGTTCTCTAATCATAAACAAAGCTTTTGAATATAAGTTTGTAATTGAATTAAGAACCAATAGGTTTCTTCATAAAATTCATGTAAAAGATTCATTGTCTTTAAAGCTTTGTGTTGAATAAATTTGATTGTTCTTTTGGTATAGTGTGTGTTCTTCAAAACTGTTAAAAGTGAACCAATCTGATTTAGCTATCTTTCACTATCTGGTCTTAATCCCAATCTAGTGCAGTTCTGTTTGTGTTAGACTGTTTTGAAGAATCAATCTGTTCATTCTAAAATCAATCTGTTCTTTTACCTCTGATATACTGAAAACAATTTGTGTTTGCAAAAATTTTATATGTTCAATTCACCCCTTCCCTCTTGACCTTAGACATTAATAGACCCAACAAAGAACACATATCACTTCTCAGCAAGCACACAAAGTTCTTTCAACAGATACAGGAATTACACTTGTTACAGAAACAAATCTGAAATCAATACAAGCAGAAAATCCTAGCTCACACTCTTTGATCAATCTCAATCTTTAAGCAATCTCAACTCTTTCTCTTTTTCAAAAACAGTAAGTAAGTCAAAAACTCAAATATGTTTTTCTGTATATATTCAAAGATATTGTTTGTTATCAAATCTTAACAAACTCTTTATTGCATTTAAAGATTGGTCAAAGCATTAAAAACTGGAGCGTAAACAGTTGAAAAATCATTTAATGCTCAGTCAAAGCACAAACCATTTTTCTGTTATGGTACCAAAAAAAACAATCGGTTATTTCCTCGAATCAATCGGTTGTTTTGGTTTTGACAGCAAGTCAACCATAAAAACAGTTTTCAACCTTTTCTAAAAATACCTAAGTATAAAACAATCGATTGTTTCGACAAAACAACAGGTTGTTTTTCACTTAGCTTGAAAAACACTTTTCTTTTAAAAAGATTGAGAATGCCTATGCTTTGGATTCAATCAAAAGTGGATTACATAAACAATCTACCCCAGATCCTATCTGAGACAGCTCAGCAACAACAAGCACAACTTAGCCTTCATCATCCTTCAAAGGGGTTTGGATTCTTCAAAGCTTGAACACCACTTGGTTCAATAATCTCCCCATATTTGATGAAGACAAATCACTGGTGCTTATGTTTGATCTGATTGAATCCGAAGCAGTACCTGCAAAACTAGCATACATACAGTCTAATGCTTCTTACAGTAGCAGGTTAGATTTTCACATATTCAAAGCATAAATCCTGATAAACAATCAGTTGTTTACTTGAAACAATCGGTTGTTTACTCGAAACAATCGGTTGTTTCTATCAACAGCAGCAGAAAATAGTTTTATATTAGAGATTTTAATCATAATTAAAAAATTTCAGATAAGGATACACAAGACCAATTAATTATCCCCCTATTTGTCTTCACAAATAGACTTTAACATGTATCAAAACAGATTTAGGAGAGATTATTAAGATCAAGGATACCTAACTCATTTCTTAAGAAGAAAAACCTCTCTTTTGGTAGTGGTTTTGTGAAGATGTCAGCTAACTGCAGTTTGGTTTCCACAAACTTCACTTCACAGTTCCCATTGTTTACGTGATCCTTGATGAAATGATGCTTTATCTCAATATGTTTGGTCCTTGAGTGCTGAATCTGATTTTTGGTAAGATTGATGGCACTTGTGTTATCACACATCAAAGGGACTTTGCTGATTTTCAATCCAAAGTCTGCAAGTTGTTTGAGCCATTGAATCTGTGCACAACAGCTTCCAGCAGCTATATACTCAACCTCAACAGTAAGCAACACATGCTTGCTTCTTGCTATGCCATGAAATTAGGCTTGAGCGAAGAAGGTGGCACGTGCCACTTATGCTCTTTCTATCTAGCTTTCAACCTACAAAGTTAGAACTTGAATAACCAATTAAATGAATTGGAGAGTGAGAAGGATACCATAACCCAACAGATGATGTTCCTTTGAGATATTTCAGAATTCTTTTTGCAGCTTTGAAGTGTGACTCTTTAGGATTTGCTTGATATCTAGCACAAAGGAACACGACAAACATGATGTCCGGCGTACTAGTTGTTAGATATAGCAAAAAGCCAATCAATCCTCTGTATTTGGTTTGATCTACACTCTTTCCAGCAGCATCAGCATCCATGTAGCAGCTTGATGGCATTGGAGTGTTTGCTTCTTTGCAACTCTCCATTTCAAATTTCTTGAGAATCTCCTTGCAATACTTTGATTGACATAGAAAGATCCCATCCTTTGTTTTCTTAACCTGCAATCTAAGAAAGAAAGAAAGTTCTCCCATCATAGACATTTCAAACTCACCTTTCATTGCAGCCACAAATTCTTCACACAAACTATCTTGTGTAGCACCAAAGATGATATCATGAACATAGATTTGCACAAGAATTATTTCTGAATTTGACTTCTTGATGAAGAGAGTGTTTTCTACCATTCCCCTTTCATAACCATGAGATATCAAAAAGTTGTTATGCCTCTTATACCACTGCCTTGGAGCTTGCTTCAATCCATACAAAGCTTTCTTCAACTTGAAGACATGGTTGGGATGCTTATGATCTTCAAAGCCCGGTGGTTGATCTACATACACTTCCTCGTTGATGTAGCCATTTAAGAAGGCACTCTTGACATCCATTTGGAAGATTTTGAAACCACTCCTACACGCAAAAGCCAACAGCAACCTCACAGCCTCCAACCTTGTAACAGGGGCAAAGGTTTGACCATAGTCTATGCCCTCCTCTTGATTGTAGCCTTTGGCAACTAGCCTTGCTTTGTTCCTTGTGATCACACCATCTTCATCTAACTTGTTCCTTAACACCCACTTTGAACCAATTATGTTCATCTCATCTATTCTAGGGACAAGAAACCATACCGCATTCCTTGCAAACTGATTCAACTCTTCATGCATAGCTTCAACCCACTTCTCATCCTCGAGAGCTTTATCAATTGACTTTTGTTCAATTTGTGAGACGAAAGTTGTGTGCCTGCAGAAGTTTGAGATGGAGCTTCGTGTGGATACACCTTCCTTTATCTGCCCTATGATGTTTTCCACTGACAGATCTCTATGAATCCTCCACTCTTTGGGCAACTCACTCTGTTGCAGAATTTCAATCGGTTGTTTCTACGAATCAACCGGTTGTTTTTCTGCACAGATTTCCAACTTCTCCAAACTGATGCTCTGTTCATCCTCTTTAGCTTTGGTCTTCGGGATTTGGATGTTTCTGTGATCTACCTCATTAAAGACAACGTGAACTGATTCTTCTACAGTCATCAACCTGTTATTGTAGACTCTATATGCATGACTTGTGAGAGAATACCCTATGAAAATGCCAAGATCCGCTTTCTCATCAAACTTCCCCAAGTTTTCCTTTCCATTGTTGAGAACGAAACAACCGCAGCCAAAAACTCTGAGATGGTTGATGTTAGGCTTCCTTCCATTGAAGAGTTCATATGGATTTTCTTCAAAATGGGCCTAATAAGCACTCTATTCATCACATAACAAGAAGTGTTCACTGCATCTGTCCAAAAGTACTTAGGAAGAGATGATTCACTAAGCATTGTCCTTGCTAGCTCTTCAAGAGACCTGTTTTTCCTTTCTACCACACCATTCCGTTGTGGAGTTCTTGGAGCAGAGAAGTTGTGCAGAATCCCTGTCTTTTCACAAAACTTGCTGAACTTCTCATTTTGGAATTCTCCCCCATGATCACTTCTAATAGAGCCTATGTTGTAGTTCTTTGTATTTTGCAACCTTCTTGCTAGCTCTTGAATGCAGAGAAGACATCACTCTTTGATTCCAAGAAAAAAGTCCAAGTGAACCTAGAAAAGTCATCAACAATAAGAAGAGCATAATAATTTCCACCAAGACTCATAGTTCTTGAGGATCAAAAGAGATCCATGTGAAGAAGTTCAAGAGGTTTTAAAGAAGAAACAACATTTTTTATTTTAAAAGAACTTTTCACTTGTTTCCCTTTTTGGCACGCTTCACAAATGTGATCCCTCTCAAACTTGAGCTTTGGTAACCCAATCACAAGATTGCTTGAAATTAACTTGTTCAAGTGATTCATGTGAATATGAACAATTCTTCTATGCCAAAGCCAAGATTCATCTTGCTTGGATAGAAGACATCCAATTGAACATGGTGAAGAGATATCTAGAAGATACACATTATTGACTCTCTTACCTACCAACATTACCTCTTTGGTGTTGTGTAGACAGATTTCACATGTGTTTGACTTGAACATCACTTGATATCCCTTGTCACATAGTTGGCTAATGCTCAACAGATTGTGCTTTAGACCTTCTACATAGAGCACATGATGGATGACCAAGATGACTTTGTCTCCTATGGATCCTCTCCCAATAATCCTTCCTTTATTGTCGTCCCCATAGGTGACATGCCCTTCTTGCTTAAAGGAGAGATGCTCAGGAACTTTGATTTGTCCCCTGTCATGTGCTTGGAGCATCCATTGTCCAAGTAACATTGTTGCTTGTTCTCCTCCAAGATTTCCTACAAAGAAGATTTTCAAGTACAAAGATTTGGTCCCCTTATGAATGTGGGTCCATTTTGTTTACATTCATCAATTGAATCTTTATTGCACTTAGGAATCCACTTTATAAAGCCCCTAGGAACAATATATTTTCTGATTTTATAGAACCTCACAGAATGGCCTCTTTTCATGCAATAGAAGCATGTAACAATCGATTGTTTTGATGGTCCAATCGGTTGTTTTTCTGGCATTTTCGAAAATGATTTTGAAAATCTATCTTGTTTGTTTTGTGGGGTAAAACCCAATCCAGCTTTTCCAAAGACACAGTTTTGAGATGCCAAGACATTCTCAAAGTTGGATTGACCTTTGGAAAGCTTATCCACAGTTTTAACAAGATAGTGGACCTTCTTTTCAAGATTTTCATAATTTTCACAAACAAGAGTATCACAATTGCAAAAGGAGTTTTTGTAAACAATTTCAAGGTTTTCAAAATCTAGTTTCGAATTTTCTAATTCCTCTTCCAGTGATTTTACTCTGTTTTCAAGCCAGCTATTCATTCCCTTTAACCGATTGTTCAAGAGGGCCAATCGGTTGGCTTCTTCATGTGTTTCTTGAAAGGCTTGAAGCAATTGACTATAATTTTCAGAGTTTGAGGAGTTAGATGAACTTACACTACTTGAGTCATCCTCCATTCTGGCCATGAAGCAGAGGTTTAGGCTTTTCTTGTTTTGCCTTCTTTTCCTTCTTGCTTGACTCTTTGACCTTGCCTCCTTTGGTTCATTGTTTCCATGAGCAGCCTTGAGTGTGTCCCACATCTCTTTAGCAGTTTTGCATTTTGATACCCTGAAAAACTCATTAGTATCTAGTGCAGAAGCTATTATGTTTTGAGCAGTACAATCAAGCTTGGCCATTTTACATTCATCATTGGTCCATTGAGACCAAGGTTTTGCAATGAAAGAACCATTCTTGTTAATTTTTGGAATGTAAGGACCATTCTCAATTGAATCCCAAATTCCTTTATCAATAGATTCCACAAAGATTTTCATTCTGGCTTCCCAGTACTTGTAATTCAATCCAAGAATAAAGGTGGTTTGTAGATTGAAGCACCTTCCTCAAAAGATTGTTTTTTATCCTTAGAAAAAAGATTTTTGGATCAACTTGAATAACTTTCAAGAACCAAGCTCTTGATACCAATTGTTAGAATGTATGGCTTTAAACTAGAGGGGGGGGGTGTGAATGGTTTAAAGAGGTATTTCGAAAACTTTTAAGCCTTGAATGAAATTACTTCGAGAATATCTTGATTAAGAAATCAGTTTTTCAAAACACAAAGCTAAAAGCACAACACCAACAAAACAATCGGTTGTTTCACAGAAACAATCGGTTGTTTATACCAGTTTACAAATATAAAAATTGAATTTAAACAGTTAAGGGATAGAGAAAATTTACACAGAGATTTATATTGGTTCACTCTAAACCCAGAGCTACATCCATTCTTCTCAGAAACCACTGAGGAATACCACTAAGAAATCAAACCTAGATCACTTACAACACAACCAAGAAAGTGTCCTTGATTCCCTCAAAACACACACTTCTCTTGGCCAACACACCAACACTAAGAATGTTGATCATGGTCCCCTCTAGAACACAAAACACTTCTCAGCAAACATACAAAGTTCTTTCAATAGATACAAGAATTACACTTGTTACAGAAACAAATTTGAAATCAATAGAAGCATAAAATCCTAGCTCACACTCTTTGATCAATCTCAATCTCTACGCAATCTCAACTCTTTCTCTTTTTCAAAAACAGTAAGTTAGTCAAAAACTCAAATATGTTTTTCTTTATATATTCAAAGATGTTGTTTGTTATCAAATCTTAACAAAACTATTTATTGCATTTAAAGATTGGTCAAAGCATTAAAAACTGGAGCATAAACACTTGGAAAATCATTTAATGCTCAGTCAAAGCACAAACCATTTTTCTGTTATGGTACCAAAAAAAACAATCAGTTGTTTCCTCGAATCAATTGGTTGTTTTGGTTTTGACAGCAAGTCAACCATAAAAACAGTTTTCAACCTTTTCTAAAAACACCTAATTATAAAACAATCGGTTGTTTCGACAAAATAACAGGTTGTTTTTCACTTAGTTTGAAAAATACTTTTCTTTTAAAAAGATTGAGAATTCCTATGCTTTGGATTCAATCAAGAGTGGATTACATAAACAATCTACCCCAGATCCTATCTAAGACAGCTCAGCAATAGCAAACAAAACTTAGCCTTCAACATCCTTCAAAGGGGTTTGGATTCTTCAAAGCTTGAACACCACTTGGTTCAACACTGGTATCATTCTGGAGGGGCCCAATGGAATGTTGATTGAGCAGGCCCTTATATATGCTTTTAAGGCTAGCACTAACCAAGCTGAGTACGAAGCGCTGGTAGCTGGGATGTTGTTAGCTGTACCGCCCTGGTAGTCGGAAGTGATGACGTGGCCTCAAGCTACAGTATAGGCGTGTTGACAAGGTGCCAGGTTGGCAGAAGGGAAGGAAGTCGGGGGGCTCGTGAAGTCGCCAGTTATTAAGTTGGCGTGTTCCGATCTCCAGCATACCAGAATCGGCGATCACCGGGTTAAAGATGAAGTCGTCAGATGTAGACTCAGGCGACCTAGTGATTGGAGATCGCCAGAGCAAGCACATCGCCAGAGATGAAGGTGGTGCAGATTATGAAGGCGGCCGGCGAGACCACAGGGAAGGTGTATGAAGGCACCCTAACTCGCCAGTTCCAGTAGAGATCGCACTCCCAAGTTAGCTATGTACTGGGCAGCACCATGCATAAATAACTTAGCCAAAGAGAGAGTCAGGAGTAGCGCCCAAGTCAAGGAGCCTCCAGATGATGGCACGTGTACAGTTAGATGCGAGCCACGTGTCCAAGTCTGTAATTTCCAGGAGAGAGAAAGCAACCAGGTATATAAGAGTTCTCAACGAACTTTCTGAGGTACGCACATTCAGATTATACTCTTTACGCTTGCGGGTTATAGAGCTTACTGTGAGAGAGAATTTGCACGGTTCTTGTTCTCTTAGTATTTGGTGATTCGGTCACTGACTTGGGCGTTGGAGTGCGATCGGCCGCAGCGGCGCCGCTCTGTTTCTTTGCAGGTTCTTGAGGTGGATCTCGAAGAGGAACGGAGGTGTGAAGCGGTGCACACGTCGATCCTTTGACGAGGTAGTTTCCAGCGTTCTGGTCAACAGGCAGGATCATCAGGCGCCCACCGTGGGGCCGTGTAAAACTTGCTCCCATCCACAGCATGAGTTCTTGAAGGTTTTCGAAGTTTTCTGCGTGGTTGTGTGCTGGTGCAACCATCGTTCGCTTTTTGCTTGAAATTTGTTCGGTAAATTCGCGTTTTATACCGTTCGTTTGGGTTTCGATCGGTGAAGGGAGGTTTTCCTGCTGTTTACGCGTAATTTGTTCGGTGGAGTTGCGTTCTTTCGCTCGTTTGGTGATCCGTGGGAAGAGCAGTGGTTTCTGGTGGAGTTGCAGGTTTCTTTGGAGGTAGCGGTGTTCTTGAGTTTCCTTGCGAAGTTTCGCGCAATTTCTTCCGATTGATCGCTGAATCAATCGTAGCTGAAGCAAGTGTTGTTCGCTGCATTTTGTGATTCGTTAAGTTCATGAGAAAAATGAGAAGCAATCGTTCAAGCCCCGTGGCGCCTGTCGCTGCTGAAGGCGACGCCGCCATGACCATGGCGCAAATGGTAGACATTATGCGCTCGTTGCAGGCGACTGTGGAAGCCTCGCGCATAGAGCAGGCGCGAATGCATGAGGACCTGGCCGCCTCCCGGGCCAGGAATGATGAGCTTACCAAGGTGACTGAGGAGCTGCGTCAAGCTCTTCAGGAGCAGCAAGGGCGTTCTTCTGTTGAAGAGGTGGCGCCGTCATCGCCACCTCGCGTTTTCCCAATGCCTTTTGTTCAGGCGATTACTGACACGCCTATTCCTACGAGCGTGGTCCCTGTCAAGGCTGTCTTTACCGGCGTGGAGGATCCAGAGGCTCATCTAACCACGTTCCATACACAGATGATGTTGTCGAGAGGGTCAGACGCCGTGTATTGCAAGATGTTTGTGAGCACGCTCCAGGGAACGGCGTTGGAGTGGTTTGTGAGCCTACCTAACGGTCACATAACCAGTTTTCAGCAGTTCTCGAAGGTTTTCGTCGAGCAATACATCGTGAACAAGGCACCGCCCAGGGTGTCTTATGATCTGTTTGATATAAGGCAGTACCAGGGAGAGTCCCTCAGAGACTACCTGAATCGCTTTGGAGCGCAGATGGTCAGATCGTCGGCCAAGGATGAAGAAATGCTGGTCTATGCATTCAAGAAGGGCGTGCTGCCAGGACCATTCTGCGAGGCCTTGATCAGGGCTCACCCTGCAACGTTTGCTAGGGTCAGGCGACTTGCAGTGGCTCACATCGCCGACGAGAGTGAGGTCGCCGAGAAGAGAGGGAGCGTGGCTCCCGCTAGGCCACGCGCCCAGACCAGGATCCAGCCGCAAAGGGTGCTGGAGACAGCGGCGGCGGCCAGGAAGGACCAGAGGACTCGCCATCCTTATGATAGGAGGAACAAGGGGAGGGGCCAGGGACGCCAGCAGCCAGCAGCCAGTTCTTTAGGGTGTGCAGCGCCAAGTACGACCCCACAGCCTTGGACGGCTTTCCCCTCTATTGGACGGAGCGCCCCAAGCTGCTTAGGGCCAAAGCCCTGGAAGAGCTATCTCCTGCCAACAGGGAGGTAAGCAAGGCCTTGGCTGGGCTGGGGATCGTTTTCGATACCCTGAAGCTTGTTGCTAGTGAGTACAACGCTCACGCCCTGACAACATATTTTGGTAAGGAGATGCTCCCCTTCTCCCCTTTTGCTGTGAACACCTTGTTTACCAGACGTTTGTTCCCACTGCTTCCCCCCCTGTTTCTCATGGTGTCCTGTTACTTGCATCTCACGCTTCTATGCGCTTTGTGATTTGGTATAGTTGCTTCGGCCCTAATTTTTGCTGTTTGGTCTATTTTGATGTAGGATCGGTGATGGACGCTTCTAAAAGAATGATGCTGGCGAAAGCAATGACGGAGGTTCGCGCCGCCAAGGCGGGCGCCTCCTCCACCCCTGCTGCTGATCCGGTTCCCCCACCAGCTCTGTCGCCGCCTCCTCCGATCACCGCCAAAGCTCCCCTAAGTTCATCTCCGTCATCTCCACATAGCCCCGAAGCACTTCAAGCTCCCGGCTCTCCTCTGCCCATCGCCGCCGTTCCTCTAGCTGTGGCCTCGTCACCGGCTCCAACCCCCCTTGACAAAGGGAAACGGGTCTTGGAGATTTTATCAGATGACGAGGACTCGGAAGGTGTGGCGCCTTTCAAAAGGAGAAAATCTACGCGGGTTCCTCTTCTGCTTGAGGCGTCGCCCCAGGGAGGGAATCCCTTCATGGATGACCCCCCAAGCGCGACCTCACTTCCACCCGCCACAGTCCAAGAGGAAGGGGGCGAAGGTGCCGAATCTGCCCCGCCTCCTCTGCCGGTGGAAGTCTCTGCTTCCCCTGCTCCCGCCGTTGCCGCTGTCGCCCCCGATCTCATCGCCATCCCTCCTCCAATCATGCATCTAATGAGGGGCTTCAGTGGCGGGACTCTGCCAGAGGGCACCGACAGGAAGGAAGGCATGCCTTTCTACTTGGGGGCCTTCTTGGCGTTGGCCCTTGAATGGCGCGCCCAGGCCAGGAACGCTGCCTTACAAACTCAAACTCTCCAGGCCTTGGAAACAAAGGTGACTGCTCTGGAAGAGGAGAAGAAAACCCTGGGATGCCAGAATGAAACCTACCAAACCTCCCTGAAGCAGGCGCAAGAGTCCAAAGCAGAAACTGAGAGGCAACTGGCAGAGGCATTGGAGCTCCAGGCTGACTTTTACACTCGGGATGTCGCCCTCCAAGTTCAGTTAACGGGCCTTCAAGAATTGGTCAAAGCTGATGCAGAAGTTCAAAAGGACTTGAAGGACCGTTGCTGTAAGCAGGCTGACGAGATGGAGCGGACAAAGAGGGAAATGGCCACCCAGGCCAAAGCTATGGGCCTTCTCCAGGCTGACTACGACAAACTACAGGTCGAGGTCAGTCGGCTTCGCGTGGAAAAGGAGGCTTTGGAGAAGCAGGTAACCTCTGGGGATGCCGCCATTGAGGAGCTAGAGAAGGACAAGAAGGCCCTCATCCAGGAGATGGCGGGTGCTTTCGAGGAGGGGTTCCAAGAAGCTTTGGCTCAAGCAATCTGCATGAATCTGGGGATTGACATTTCCAGCTGTGATTCCACTCACCACATTGTTGATGGAAAGGTCGTGCCCTTGGAGCTAGACGATTGAGCCGCCACCCTTGATCATCAGCCCATTCCTTTATACTTGTTTTAACCTTCTCTGACAAATTTGTAACTCTTTGAATCGCATGCGCTCTTGATTTAACTCTGGAAATTTGTTATGATTGCTTTCGTGTCCTCGCGACATAAAATTCCTGCCTGTGTGATTTTATTCTCATCCTTTGCCTTCTTGTGCCTTGGTTGTTTGGCTTGCATTATACTCGCTTCTTTCACCTCGTCGGGCGGCCTTGTAGGCCTAGGAAAGGTCACGCGCCGATGCCCACGCCCACGGAGAGGCTCACCTAATGGAGCCGTATCGTCCGCGGGGTGCTTCTAACACCCAAACGGTCCTTCCCTTGATCCCTAGCACCCGACGCCCACGCCTAAGGAGAGGCCTGCTACAGCAGCGCCGTATCGTCCTCGGTCGTCTGAAACGCCGAGTGTTCTGAGAGGGGGTCGTTCCCCCCATGGTCTTTCCTTCCCATAGGTATCAGGGAACGCCCTGCCAGCGATTCGCTGGCGTTTTGGCGGTCCCGCCTCCCTCCACAGTCTTTCCTGCCTGTGGGTCTCAGGGATGCGACGCCAGTAACTAACTTCACCTTCTTCGACTTCGTCTCCCTCCACAGTCTTTCCTACCTGTGGGTATCGGGGAGGCGAACTCGCTGATATTTCGGTGGGCGACGCCCGCGACGTCTCATGCTGGCGTCGTCCTTTATGTCATTCCAGGCGACGCCTCGGGCGTCTCATGCCAGCGTTGCCTTGTGCGTCGTCCCTACCTTGACATTGACTTTGACCTTGGGCTTGGTCGACGCCCGGGGACAGCGAAGAGGTCAAGGCCCTTCCCGTATCTTCCACGAGGCGCTTCTTGTATAGCTGATGGGACGTTCAGTCATTCAATTTGATCCTGACTCCTACTGTGCCCCTGATCCCCTTTCGACGGTGCATCGTACCATCGGGTATTCTGTTGATACGACATGTTCTGAGTTTACCCAGGGATGCCAGGGCCACCCTTCCATCTGCTGCCACGTGGCTCGATCGTGCGGTGCGTCCATTTGTGTCGTTTGGCGCTCTAACCGCTTTATTTAACTCTTCAAACTCTGAAACTATCCTCATCATTTTTCCACCCTTCATAACCTAGTTACGTTCTCTCTTCTTGCGCCCTTTCTTTACTCACGAAGGGTTCCTCCAGCCTTCGCTCTCATCGTTCGACTCCTGCATTTTCGGCGGGCCACACGCCTTTGACGATTCCAGATCTTGTTAAAGAATGTCCTCTCATGCTGCCTCTCCCAGGGTCAGTCCCAGGGACCTGTACCCTTGGGCTTCGAGTGAACTTCTTGACGAATGTTCATGCTTACTTGCTACCAAGGCCATAAGGGAACACAAAGGGGATTCATGTTCCTATGATCACCGGGCCTTCGCGAGGAGGCATGACGACGACATTGCTGTGCTCCCTTGCACTCTAGGGGAGCCAGTATGCGGAGACGAACGGGCCAGCAAGAAACACCAAAACTCTTCACCTCCGTCTCTGAGCACCGCGTGTGGCACTCTGAAGGTGGTAAAAAGAACTGTGTATCGTGTATGTGTTTTTCTCCCTCAGGCAAAGATCTTTCCCCAGTCCCTTGTACGTAACCTCAAGGCACGAGAAAGCAACTAGAGAGTTCTGGTAAATTTGCCAAAAGTTCGAACCCTGTTTCCAACATTCCCAGCGCTATTTAAACTACCCAAGCATTTAAAGCACCTTAAAGCGCCTTTAATTACAAATGTAACGCACTCAATCAGCGTATCTAATTAGAAAACGTAGCGCATTTAAGATGTTGAAACGCTTGGGAGCCATTATAGTACCTGAATGCTCGAAACGGAAACTGTATTGAATGACTTTAATTACCTGGCACCTGACTAAAGGGTGTTTCTATTCTGACATGGCTGTCGT
Organism: Phaseolus vulgaris; assembly: GCF_000499845.2. Classification (NCBI taxonomy): domain Eukaryota; kingdom Viridiplantae; phylum Streptophyta; class Magnoliopsida; order Fabales; family Fabaceae; genus Phaseolus; species Phaseolus vulgaris. The sequence continues at coordinate 20,100,982 of NC_023759.2, forward strand.
ACACGTGGAGGGCCTCACGACGTCGTGACCCCATCTGGGGGCGTTTCTGCCCATCTGGGGACGTTTCTACGTGTGAGCCCTCCTGCTTGGGAGTGCTACTGCGCTAGGGGTGACTTTTTGGGTGCCAACTCATGCCCCCAATCATCTAGTCACTTACTTTGAGAGCGTATCTGCCTTCCTCTCGCACCCTGCACCCGGCTACCCTGGGCGTGACCTTCCTCTTGAGTCGTATCTGTCCCAAAGGCGTCTCTGGGGCGGCAGGGGTACTTCACGAGTCAGGCTGCCCTACACTGGTGCTATCACTATGGCCTTGAAGCCACCTTTTCCTTCTCTTTATCGCTGCCCCGGGTTATCGGGACCTGAGGCCTTCCCACGGTGTCGCTCCCTCCATGGTCTTTCCTACCCATGGGTATCGGGGAACCACACTGTGATTGCCTTGCTTTAGTACTGTTTGATCTGGCGACGCCCTGGTTGGGCGACGCCTTCCCCTAGGCGACGCCTTGTCTTGGCGACGCCCTGGCTGACGACGCTGGCACTTAGCGTATCTTCCCCTAGGCAACGCCTTCCGTTGACCTTGACCCCTGATGTTGACTTTGACCTTGATTTAGTCAACGTCCGGGTACGGGACGGTACAGATCGATATTTAGGAAACATTCTTAAGAATTTTATATGCGAGAGATCGATATAAATGAATTTTCAACGGGCATCAATTTCAATCAAAGAACTCAATATTAACATGCTAATCAAAATACATGAGAGTGGGAGAGATGAAACCTAATCCCTATTTTTGTCCAATTGAAGCAACTTATCATTTGCTTTTTTTCTTATTGATCAGTGCCAACACAATCACTTCTAAACTCTTTTTATTGTTATGTTGTTATATTTAGCGAATCTTGTACTTGATAATTTACTGTTCCTTGTGGGATCGATATCCGTCCTTAGAGACAATTATTACTTCTAACAAATGCGGTGCAGTTGCCGTAAAAAGTCATCAAGTTTTTGGCATCATATCCTCACCTGTGTAAGTGAGGATCAGTGCACCCATATCATGGCAGAGCTCGATGAAGGAATTTGAGGGAGTCAGGTCGGGGGGCGAGCTCTCTCTTTGAAGGTCGTTCGAGTTGGGTATTACTGGCCAACTGTGAGGGAAGACTGCACAAGGTATGCCCAACGATGCGAGCAATATCAGAAGCATGCCGATTGGCACCATGAACCTCAGAGGAGTTGAGATCCATACATAGCTTTTGGCCTTTCCATACTTGGGGAATAAACATCTTAGGTTTGTTTCCTTTGGCGATTCGCTAGATGAAGTACCTAGTGGTGGCCATTGAATACTTCACCAAGTGGATAAAAGTCAAAACAATTGCGCAGATAACTACCCACAAGGTTCAACACTTCGTATGGAGGAACATCGTTTGTCGTTTTTGGGTACCGAAACACTTGGTGACTGACAACGACACCCAGTTCGCAAGTCAGTAGTTGTGCAAGTTGTGCATAGAGCACGGAATCAAGCAGGTGTTTGCCTCGGTAAAGCATCCTCAGACGAATGGTCAGATTGAGTCCGCCAACAGAGTCTTGCTCAGAGGCTTGAAGAGGAGGTTGGAGAAAGCTAAGGGGACCTGGGAAGAAGAGGTGCCTCGAATCTTCTGGGCTTACCACATCACTCCTTAATCCAACACGAAAGAAACGCCCTTCAGTTTGGTGTACGGGTTAGATGTCATGATCCTTGTAGAGATCCAGGAGTGCTCGTCGTGATTCTAGAACTTTGTGATAGAAGAATCCAACGAAGGGAGGAAGGTGAACTTAGACCTATTTGACGAGGTGCAGGAGCAAACACGCGTAAAAGTTAAAACTTTGAAGAAAAGGGTGGAGCAGAAGCAAAGGTCTAAGATGAGACCTCGACAGTTCCAGGTTGCCGACCTGTAATGCGAAAGGCTCACCCTTACTAGTTGGAGAATAAGTTGTCTCCCAAATGGACTGGCCCATTCTGCATGGTAGAGGTGCTCGGAAACGGGGCCTACAGACTCCGAAAGTGGAATGGGGCTAACCTTAAGTTTTATTTTAGTTGATATGTTTTGTCAAATCTCTTATGAACAATTTGAACAATTAAGGGGCCACTTTTTTTCCCTCACGAGGGTTTTTTAACGAGGACGCCCAATGAAAGTTGTTCTTAAAAGGTGATTCTTTTCTAACAAACGATAAGGAAATTTGACTGGCGGGTTACCCGAGTAAGCGTCATGTGTGCATAATTGATTAGTAGATGAGGCGATCTAGTCCCCTTGTAAGATCCCAGGCCGAGGCAACTCGATGGTTGTAATATTCAGATGGGGAAAACCTCTTCTTAGTAAGATTATGAGTTCACCACCCTGAATTGCCCTGAAATTATCTGGTCGAAGGTAGCTAAGTTAACCTACCTTGGTGTTGCAGAGTAGACTTGGCGTGAAGGCCAACACCCAAGTCAGATACTCCAACCGAAGTCATTAAAGAGTAGGCTTGGCAAGTGAGCTAACACCCAAGTCAGATACTCCAAGCACAAGAGATTAAGGCGACCTTTCCTTGGTAAGACTCCAAGTCTAGGTGTTCTAAGATTTATGGTGATTCCAATGGGACGACTCTTGCTCAGTAAGATTCTGAGCTCATGTACCCAGAATCATAAGTTAGCCATAACTAAAACTGTCTGGCTTAGATCGGAAGGTCAACCTCTTTCGGTAAGACTCTGAGTTCAGGCACCTTGAACACGTGTTAGGAGGCAGGACGACTTTGTCTTACTAAGATTCTGATTTCAGGTGTCCTAAAGCTTCGTTTGCCGTAACTAAGATTATTAAGCATAGGTTAGGGAAGATTGCCCACCTCAGTAAGACTCTGAGTTTAGACACTCCAAGTATCCACCATGAGGTAGTACACCTTCTTTTCAGTAAGATTTTGAGTCAAGAGGTACTTAGGTACAAATCCCTATAGCTGAGAAGGCGTGGCTAAAGACAGGAAAGGCGTCCTCACTCGGTCAAAATACCTTAGTAAGCGTTGTGAGAAAATTGTGCACCCACCTCGACGTTGGAAAAACCACCCAAGCTCGGGCGCTCTGTGGAAAAGTTGAAGTAAACCTTACAGGGTAACAATACACAACGAGGGTGTGGAGAGTAGACTTGATGGTGCAAGCTAACACACAAGTCGAATACTCCAAAGCAAATAGAGTAATTTGAGAGCAGACCCGGTGTTTGAGCTATCACCCAAGTCAGATGCTTTAAACAAAGGTAAAAGGTTTAAGAGCAAACTTGGTGTTTGAGCTAACTCTGGTGCTCCAAACAAAGGTAGAAAGGTTTAAGAGTTGACTAGGTGTATCAGGGCAACACATGAGTCAGGTGCTCTAAACAAAGGTGATCGTTCAAGAGTAGACCTAATGTAGAGATAGGCATTCAAGTTAGATACTCAAGTCATCCCCAACGCGGGGAAAGAATGTGTGCAGAAAGCGGATAACCCTTCCAAGCACACAAGTTATGCACGACAAGATCGAAAGATCCAAGTTCTTGTTCATGTGACTAGTCAACACGCGACCAAGCGAGACACTCTTAAGCAGTCAAAGAGTATGAATTATACACAGGTTAGCTCTATAGAAGCAATGTGATTTTCCATGCTTGTCTAACAAATTATATTGTTAAGGTAGTTGGTTATGTTACTGTTGGATGATAAGACTATGCTAATTGATTCTTACCAAGGCATGCATTATACTAGTCGAGATATGCTAAAGCTGAAAGAAGCTGAATAAATTGATTAATGTACATACAAGATAGTATGAGATTGTTCAGAGGGTTACAAAAGGTAGTTGGTTACAAGAAGGTGCTACTCATCCACAAGTCGCCCATCCACCACTATTTTACCCAAACCAAGTGGGAGAAGTCCATCTCAGATAGATTGCTAAGGCTTGTGCGACAGCATCTTCAAAGCTCGCCATGTATGAGTTAGCAACATCGTTAGTAAGGGTTTCCCTCTTTTGCACCAGCTCCTCACCCTTTCGGATAAGCTCTTCATCCTTCTTGTCCAGCTCTCCCCATAGTCCCTCCAGTTCAGGTTGGAGCTACATATTCTTGTTGGATAAATCTAGGACTTCCTTAGACTTCTCAACTAGGAGAGCTCTAGCCTCTTCTTGCGATCGTTGAAGCTCTTCGTGGAGCTTGGTTATTTCTTGTTAGAGACCCCAACCTGCTGCGAGAGCTCGACAACCTTATGAGATTCCTCTTTAGTTGAGCCTTTCCACTTCCACAACTTGGAAATGGCCAAACAGTTTGCAGCCAAGGCCTGTCCCAACTGCCTCACAGCTTGTTCCACTAGCTGGCCCTTCTCTAGGCTCTCCAGCTTTTCCTAGGGCTTGGTAGGTAAGAGGGTCTTCTCGAGGAAGGAAGGGGCATCCAAGCTAGGATCCCACAGTTCTCCCTCTAGAGCGCTTGTACCTTCATCCTCCTACACCACCACCATGTCACGAGAAAGAGGTGGGCTTGGCGGAGGGGCTTGTAGCAAAGGAGCACGCCCATCTGAGACAGAATGCTTAGAGGGCTCGGTGGCAGTCTTGTGCCTCCTTTTGAAGACCGGCACGGAGTAGGTCTCCTCATCGTTAATAAGGGCAGGGGCGGCCTCAACAACAACTTTAAGCTTCAAGTCCTCAGCAGAGCGAGCTTGGATAGTTTTCTTCATCTTCTTGGCCCTGGTTGCGAAGTCCATTTTTTTGAATCTACCCATCATGTTGTCTGCAAGAAAAACAGGGGTAGATCAGCAAGCAAACACAAAAATTAACATTAGAAAGAGCAAGAGGACGAAAGATATCAATGTAGGATTTTAATCCCACTGGGAGAATTCTTTACTTATAAGGGTGGCTGTGTAAAAAATCACCTTCAAGATGGAGAAGAAGAAGCACACCTCCTGGTCCTGTTGTGGCATGTCCTCAAGGCACCAAGCACCTTGGAAGTTGGGGTTTTGGGTCCAGTACAAAGTGATGGCATTTTCATGGAGCTCTTCTTGGATGTATGTGAATATGGTGTGGAAGCTATGGAGAAAGTGGGCAAGATCCTCCTAGGAGTTGTGGTGATCTTGAAGGTGCATGAAATGTATGGAAAAAGGGAGGTTCAGCCAGCCCTCTTGGTAAATGGTGAAGAGAAGATTAGGACCTAGAAACTAGGCAAAGGCAATGTATGGCACAATATGGGCAGCATAACATTACTCTCATTAATCTTCCAAATACAAGTGATAGGCTACTCCTTTTATAGGCTAAGGAGGCCGTAAATGTTAAGCTAAGATAAGATGAAATGTAAGCCAAATGAAATGGAAATGTGAGGCACATGGGCACATGGAGCACATGGGTGCACATGGCTTCACAAAACCGTCCCTTGATTAGTGAAGGCTTCTAGAAACCTTTAGCTAATCAAGGTTAACTCATCCTTAATTTTAATGTGCAGAAAAATAAACATTTGTCCACATGGCTATGCTATTTACACCCCAATTAAAGCTAAACTACACTTGATGGGCCTTCACGGAATATGTGCTAGTATTCCACTCTCCCATTCATAGCTTTGATCCAAGTCTTCTTGTCCTAGACGCTCCTAACTTGGTCTTCTTGTTCTAGACGCTCCTTGCTTGTCCTAGACGCTCCTAGCTTGGTCTTCTTGTCCTAGACGCTCCTAGCTTGTCTTAGACGCTCCTAGCTTGGTCTTAGACGCTCCTAGCTTGATCTTAGACGCTCTTGACTTGGCTCTTGCCTTTCATGGAAGGTTGTGCTTGGCCCTCTTCTATCATCCCCTCCCTCTTGAAAAGGATTTGTCCTCAAATCCAATGCTTTTGCTTCCTAGGGGGATGGTTGTGGCTGGATGGTGTCCATCATCTCCTCCTTCTTGAGAAGATCTATCCTCAGAGCTTCAGACTTGATCTCGGGCAGCAGCCTCAAGATGCTTTGAGAACTAGGATTGCCCTCCCGGGTCAAACGTGTACCTACGGAAATCATCAAATAAAGGTGTCAGTTTGAAAATTAATTTCCCTAAGTTGCCATTTTTGTTTTTCTTTTGTGTTTGGCAACTTTTTACAATATTTCTTTTTTGATTATTGTATGTGTTCTCTAATCATCTTATGCATTTTAAAATTTTCAATTGTGGTTACTTTCTCCTTAGGCACAAATCCTATAGGAGATGGTAAGAACTCAAAAGAAGAAAGATGATTTAGCCCACCTACAACCTCAAAAGTAGAAATATAAGTAGTTTTGTGAACTACTTTATGGTATGTATGCTCATCTCTAGAGTTGTGTTTGTCTTTTTTGATTACTCTAGGCATAGTAGAAAGAGCTAGATTTTCAAATGTATTTTGATCATGCCTTTGAGGATGATAAGAATTTAAAGTGTACAACTTAGTTGCAAGTTTTCCAAAGAGAATCCTCAAATCATGGTTTGCGAAATTTGGAGCTCTTTCCAACACTATGCTTGAGGATAAACCATGAAGATGTAGCACTTCTCTAGAGAAGAGTTTATCCATGAAAATTGGATCAAAACCTTTTGTTGTCCTAGGAAGCTCTAAAATGAAATTTGTGTCTTCCCAAGGATCATTTACAAAAGGTGAAGGAGTATAGAGTTCTTGAGACGTTGCCTTAGGTGTAGTTTGAAAACAAGAATTGTACCTAAAGTAATGTCTTTGAACTTCTTTTCTCATGGGGGACAAAAGTTTTCCTTTTAAAAGCTCTAGAGTTTTATCAACTCTAATTTGATCCATGAGTTCTCCTTCATGAAGACTTTTACTCTTATGTGTAAAGATAGTCTCGTTATTACACTTGTTTATGAAAATTTGTACACTTTGCAATGGTTGTCTCAATAAGACATGACAAGTTTCTTTAGGCACTACTTCACATAAAAAATTTCTTTGGTAGATGCTTATAGATAACTTGACATTCACTTGGTGATATCCTAGCACATATGAGAAATAATCTTTATCTATGCAAGCTTCTTTTAAAAACTCTTCTTTTTTGCTTATGCTTGCAAGTGTTCCTTTACAAGAGGTAAGGCTAGGTTGTTCAAGAAGAAGCATGTTTTCAAGGGTATTTTCAATGTGCTTGCCTTGTTGAATGACCTTGTGGGAAGGAACACTCTTCTCCCACGCCTTTTGTTTCACAAGGTTTTCTTTCTTTTCTATTTTTACATTTTCATCACTCTCACTAGCTTCTTTTTCTTGGCTACTATTCTCATCTTTGTCCCTTAAGATCATAGATCTTTCATTGGAACATTGAGATGCTAATTGGTCATTGCCAAGGTATTCTATAGATGGAATTTGTCTAGCTTGAGCGTAAGAGATATGCTTGGTTAGGTTTTGGGAAAGTTCTAGAGATGGTTCTTGTATATGTTCTTCCCCTCAATGGAACTCATCCTTGTCATAAGATACATAGTATGAACTTTGTTTTTGACTTGATTGTTTTCTCAAAATTTGTTTTTCAACTTTAATGCTAAGTTGAATCAAGTCATTTAAATCTCTATAAGGTAAAAGTTCAACTTTGTTTCTTATCTCAAGTTTGAGACCACTTAGAAACCTAGCTATGGTGGTATGGTTGTCCTCGTTAATCCTTGCCCTCTCAATATATGATATCATCTTTTGCCAATATTCTTCTACACTCATATCTTTTTGATGAAGTCTTTGGAGCTTGTCCATCAACTTCCTATTGTAATGTGAGGGAATATGGCGACATCTCAAGGCTCCCCTAAGGTCATTCCAAGATGTAATGGGAGGGTCCTTGTGGAGATGTCTCTCTCTTTTTAGGGCATTCCACCAATACATAGCATCACATTCAAAACTTAAGGTAGCTAAGGGTACTTTCTTTTCTTCACTCACATGGTTGTAAGCAAACAAATTCTCTACCCTCATCTCCCAATATATATATGTTTCTACATCTTCTTTTCCATAGAAATGAGGTAGCTTTACCTTAGCTTCCATTAGGTTTTCTTGTCTCTCTTTTCTAGCTCTCCTAGGGGATGGTTGATGATATTCATTTGTCCTAAGACTTTTGTACCGCCCTGGTAGTCAGGAGTAATGACGTGGCGTCGAGTTATTATATAGGCGTGTTGGATGGGACACCTGGCTGGAAGAAGGGGAGGAAGTCGGGGGGTTCGCGTAGTCGCCAGTTATTAAGTTGACGTGCTCCGATCTCCATCACACCTAAACCGGCGGTCACCGAGTTGAAGATGAAGTCGCCAGATGTGAACCCAGGCGACCAAGTGATTAGAGATCGCCGAAACAAGGACATCGCCGAAGATGAAGGCAGATAGGCATTTTCCAGCTGGCCAGAGGATGAGGTCGGGGACAGCTTGCTTGAACATACACGGTGAAGCAGGTAGCGCAGATTATGAAGGCGGCCGGCGAGACCACAGGGAAGGTGTGTACGAAGGCACCCGAACTCGCCACCCAGAAGAGATCACGCTCCAAGGCAAATATGCACTGAGTAATATCATGCATAAGTAACTTAGCCAAAGAAGAGTCAGAAGTAGCGCCCAAGTCAAGGATGCTCCAGATGAAGGCACGTGTGCAGCTGGATGCGAACCACATGTCCAGATGTGTAACTGCCAGGAGAGAGAAAGTGCCCAGGTATATAAGAGTTTCCAACGAACTTCTAAGGTACGCAGGTTCAGATTGTTTCTTTACGCTTGCGAGTCTTGAGTACACTTAGAGAGAACTGGTCACAGTTCCTTAGAGTTCTTGAGTTGTACTCTTAAGTAATTGGTGGTTCAGTCGCTGACTTGGGCGTCGGAGCGCGATCGGCCGCAGTGGCGCCGTTTCGTCTTTTGCAGGTTCTTGAGGTGGATCGCGGTGAAGGACGGAGGCTAACACGGCGCACAAGTCGATCCAAGTTTGACGAGGCGAAGCTCCAGCGTTTTGGTCAACAGGCAGGATCAACTTTCTTCCCCAAGATAATCATGATGTTTAGAGCTAGATGCATGAGAATGTAATTTTTTTGAAAATTGAGACTTCTCATCCTTTGCTTTAGTCAATTTATTAGTTTTGGCCTCATTCTCCAATTGTTTAGATGAAATCAATTGCACAACTTGTGAAACTTCTTTCAAAAGAGTTTTCAAAGATTTTACTTCACTTTCAATAGACTTTGCAGAATGAGAAGAAGAAGACATGACTAGAGCTTTGTGTGTAGAAGTATTTTACTTTGAGAAAATTTAGGGAAGTCAAAGAAGGTAGTCTTCCAGGTAAGGGAGGTGAGTCATAATGGACTACTTAAATACCAAGCCTTGCCTTAGCCAAAGACTATCCCTTAATGCTTTCACACAAAGCTTTCTCTTGCTAAACCACTTCAAACACAATTAAGTTGGAGAAATCAAAATTTTAATGCAAGAAAACAATGCAAACTAACTAATTAACCAAGCAAAAATTAACAAAGCTTTAAGCAAAACAAGACAATTAAAAACGTAACTATCTAAAGCAAAGAGAGGCAATTAAAACAAATAACAATTGCTAAACTAGATAGTGCTACACTAGTCGGCCCTAGGTGAGGCTTCTTGGACACTTGGAGCCCTTGAAGACACACTCACCGTCTAATCACGTAATTAAAGAAGTAATTAACAAGAGTTAAGTAGAAAGAAATTAAGAAAACTCCCTTTGTTGATCTTTTTTTTTGCTATTGGCACTTCCTTGGTTGTCTTTTCTTTGTTGGGCCCTTTAAGTGTTTGTGGTGTTTTTTGTAGGTATTTGTTTCTGCCCTTGCCTTTGTTCCTCTTAGAATTAGGGAATTAATCTCCAATCCAGCACCTATCAAGCAAGCTAGACCTCACTCAAGTCAAATTTCCACTCAAATAAGCACCAATTGAGAAACAATCCAGCACCAAATTTAGAGGCCAAAGAATTTAAGCAAGAAACAAATTAATTGGAAAAACAGTACCACACAAATGGAATTAAATTGTGACAACTAGAAAGATTTCAATATTAGACAAGAAAATAAAGGTACTCAAAAAGGTAGGCACACAAAATGGATCCTAAGAATAGCACTAGAATTGATTTCAAAATAAAAAACAGCACCACTGAAAAATTGTTGTGGGCCAGAGAGCATGATTTTCCCCGATTTATGCTGAGCTGTCCTTTTAAGATTTGCTTCTGAAAATTTATACGCCAATAATTCGAGATCTTAAATAAATTCTGGCGTTGGTTTCACTCCAAACGCATGAACCATTTTCTTTTAATAAATTTTCTAAAATCAGTGTTCAGTTACGCCAACTGTAGCACCACATTTGCACACTGTTTTTATAATATTTATCATTTTTTTTTCTATTGACTCTTTTGAGCTGATTCTTTTTTTGTCTTTTCTGTAACACCTCAATATTTCATAATCCAGAGGATCAGAAATTTCCTATGTGGGAAAATAATTTTCTTAAGCAAAACAGCCAGCACAGAATTATGCAAAACAGGGGATTCTGTAAATCTGGAAAAAACAGCAAGATACCAAAAGAAAAACACAATGGAATTGGTGAAAAGGAATTTGTGTAGATCTAAACACAAATATGAACTCAAACTAAAAATAAAAAGCACCAAAGGATAAAAAACACAGCAGATTCAGATCAAACATTTATACCAAAAACAATAAACAAATAAGCCAAACAAAGTACTACTATGATTTGATGACATTTTTGGAAGAAACATGATTAGACAAAACACATATAGATTCAGAAATTAAAAGACTCAAATGAACACAATATGAACCAATTAAAATTGCAATAAGTACTCAAATACCTAAAATAAAAAACAGCAACACAAACTATATGGAATCCTACCAAAAATTGCACAAAGATTGCTCAAGAACAATTGAACAAGATGCACCGACTGGAATTTCCAAACAACACACCAATTCAAAACAAAAATTAAAAAACAGCAAGACAAATATGAAAGATGAAGCACAACATGGATTTAAGAAGAACTCAAAAAGAAAATGACTAAGAACTACTCATCTTTGAAGAACCTATGCTCATGATACCAAATGATGGCATTCTCATGGAGCTCTTCTTGGATGTATGTGAATATGGTGCGGAAGCTATGGGGAAAGTGGGCAAGATCCTCCTAGGATTTGTGGTGATCTTGAAGGTGCATGAAATGTATGGAAAAAGGGAGGTTCAGTCAGCCTTCTTGGTAAATGGTGAAGAGAAGATTAGGACCTAGAAACTAGGCAAAGGCAATGTATGGCACAATATGGGCAGCATAACATTACTCTCATTAATCTTCCAAATACAAGTGATAGGCTACTCCTTTTATAGGCTAAGGAGGCCGTAAATGTTACGCTAAGATAAGATGAAATGTAAGCCAAATGAAATGGAAATGTGAGGCACATGGGCACATGGAGCACATGGGTGCACCTGGCTTCACAAAACCGTCCCTTGATTAGTGAAGGCTTCTAGAAACCTTTAGCTAATCAAGGTTAACTCATCCTTAATTCTAATGTGCATAAAAATAAACATTTGTCCACATGGCTATGCTATTTACACCCCAATTAAAGCTAAACTACACTTGATGGGCCTTCGCGGAATATGTGCTAGTATGCCACTCTCCCATTCATAGCTTTGATCCAAGTCTTCTTGTCCTAGACGCTCCTAGCTTGGTCTTCTTGTCCTAGACGCTCCTAGCTTGTCTTAGACGCTCCTAGCTTGGTCTTAGACGCTCCTAGCTTGATCTTAGACGCTCTTGACTTGGCTCTTGCCTTTCATGGAAGGTTGTGCTTGGCCCTCTTCCATCACAAAGGGAACTCATCAAGAAGAGTTAGGTCCCTCTTGTTGCAACGAATATTCAAGAACTTACCTTTGAAACTGTTATATGACTGTTGGAAGAGCGAAAGCAATGCTCTCCCAGCCACTCCCTTGAAGAAGACCCACAATTGGCAGCCCAGGCATTTGGCTTCAAAGAAATACAAAAAGACTTCTACTGACGGCAGATGGCCGAAGTGGGTACAAAGGATGGAAAAATCCGAAACGAATGCCCAACTATTTGGGTGTAGCTAGGCTGGGGCGACATTGATTTCAGTAAGGAGCTCTTTTTCAAAATTGAACAATGGTAAACGAAGAAGAACTCTCTTGAAGACAATGGTGTAAAAATAGCAAAATGGACCATCATGGTCTGAAGACTCATCGCAACAGATGGGCTCGTCCTCTCTAAAGGGGATTATTCTAAAGTCTATACCGCTCTCCCTACCAAATCGATATTTAAGCTCGCATTTTTCTTTCCTAAGGGCTATTATTTGGTCGCAGGTAGTGTATATGGAGGTTTCCTCTAAGAGGTTTGCAAAAGCCCAGGAGTACATGTTTCGATAATCCATCACAACATAATATCTAGAACAGAAAACAAATAAGCAAATACACGTACACGTTTAGGTAGAGAAAACAAACATGCATTCCAGATTCAACCAAAACAACGAGGCAAACAGAAATGGAAATCAGAATCGAATGAGTGCAAAATAGTCCTAGAATAGGTGATATGATCTTGATAAAAACGTTAAGCGATACCAACACGTAGTCATGGGTCAGAGGAGGTACCTTGATTCAAAAGGCGAGTCGAGGCGAGGAGCTTTCCTAGGTTTAGGGAGAAGGTGTAGAGAAATTGGGGGGGGAGGCGCGAGAGCTTTGAGAAGGAAAAATGGAATAGTGAGAAGTGATGAGGTTTTTCAAATGTTAAAAGACACAGTGTTGGGAAGAGTAAGCGACAATTCTTTCTAGCCATTGACGAGGGCCACGTGTACGCTCATGACGGAGTATGATGAGATGTCCACTTAGAAACGCTTCGTGCGTCGCGCCACACGTGCCACTACCCACAAGACACGTAAGCTACCAAGGGCGAGCAAGTAGCCTCTTCGCTGAAACAAGCTCAGCTCAAGCCTGGGGGCCTTGTGTAGTGGACCAAAGCGCTCAGAGCTCAACACTCGGTGGTCGGACCTCGGCACTTGCCATAGGCAGGTCAGCTCGGCTCTTGGGCCAAGTTGGTGGGTCATGTGATTAGGCCCATATGTATATCTTAGTTCCGTTTCCGTATAACCCTTTGTGCATAAGGCCTAGGCAGCTAGCGAGAGGTAGTTTTGGACCTTGGGTGTGCTTAGTATGGAGGGGGTCTAGCTTAAGTAAACGTTTCCTTTTAAACCTAAGCCCATGTGTGCTAGGGAACGTAGAGGTTAGGTTGCATGTGTTCAAAAGATAGCGTAGCACCACACTAAGGGTGCCTTTGAACACCAAGAGAGTGTGCCTTTGAACATAATATTTTCTTGCTGAGTATGCTTTCAGTTGAGATTATATTCTCGTGAAGGAAAGTTGTTACAAGAGGTAAACTATGAAAGGGACTTGAGATCCCAAGTTAAGGTACCTTGTTCCTAAGACTGAAATTTACTACTTCTTAAATTCTATAAGCCTTATACTGACTTGATCGTCGGAGTGCAATCAACAGGTAGGGCCCCTCTGTTTCAATGGAGTTACGTTCCAGAGCAACAAGAGATAAGACGAATTTGTGAAGAAACAGACGGAGCTAGAGCTTGTCATCAGAATCAACCGACGAGCAAGTCAACCGATAAGAACACCTCCGATAAGTTACTAAGGTTGATTTCAAAACCTTAGGAAAATTTTCTCTAATTTATTTTTAATTTTCTTCTCATCTTTTATCTCTTTTCTGGGTTCTCATTTCCCTATTTCCTTCTCATCCCTTAATGAGCTTTGATCTGTTCATCTTTTGATTCATTATCGGGTTCATGAAATTGGAACAACTCCGGTGACAAGTGAAATCGGTGCGCAAGTTTGATGAAAGAACGGTCACAGTGCGAATCGAAGAAATGTGTCGTCATTGTTTCTCTCGCACTACTTTCCACTGTTCCCTCCTTCCTCCCTTTCATCACCAAGAAATCATGAGCACTCTTCACACCGATCTGAATCTGTTCAATTCACCGTGATGGATATCGCGAATGACGTCATGTCAAAGATGGAGGCGCTGGAGCGCGATAATACGTCAAAGAAGGATGAGATCTACGAGCTGAGGAAGGAGATCCAGTCGTTGCGACGAGAGGCAGAGGAGCTGGAGTTGGAGGTGAATGTCGTTGAGGAGGCCGAATTAGAGGCGGCGGTGCTGAGCAGCGTGCTCAAGGATCAAGAGAGAACACTGGTGTTTCTCGAATAGGGGACGAAGTGAAGGAAGAGGCCCAAGCACAAGCCCACATGCAAGCCCACCAAAGGGTAGATTTGGGCCAACCCCAAAGTTATGGCCAAGAGGATCCAAGAAGACGTTCTTTTACATGCTCAAATGCCATAAACTCTAGTGTAGAGTAGACTTTAATTTCTTGTCAACATTAGCATAGGAACTTTATTTGTAATTTTTCTTAGAATTATTTTTGGCACCTAAAACACCAACCTAGGTAAACTTAGAGTTTCTAAAAAAACCTCTAAATTTACCAAGGTCGGTCTAGAAAGCCCATGGAGGGGGTGAGCATGCAAACTAGACACACCCCTCCCCATGTGCTCATTTAGGCTCCACTTTTGGGAGGGGAATTCATTTGAATTTCCCTCCACTCTCTTTTGAATTTCTAGCCCTCTAAATACTATAAATTACGGTGCTTGGCTCTCATTTTGTAAGATTAATTTGAGTAATGAAATGCTGCCAAAATGTGTCATTCTTACTCCCTTGCCTAAAATCTCTTTAGATTTAGGTCTCTAATCTTCAAACCTTTCACCTACAAAGAGAGTTGGCCAAACCTCTCTCACTCTCCTACTCTTTATGCACCTCCAAGGCTACCACAACTCTTAGGAGAGCCTTGTTCCACCAACAATCCATTGAAGCTTCCGCAAACCACCACAAAAACCGCAAGGAGAAGAGCTCAATGCCATCATTTGGTATCTAGAGCTATGGTCTTCAAGAGATAAGTGTCTCTTTGTATATTTCTGTTTGAGTTCTTCTTATCTTCATGATGTTCATCTTTTGTTCATGTTGTCTTTCTGTTTTTACGTTTTTAATTTGATTTAGATGCTATTAGAAGCATTTCAATCGGTAGAAATTGTTCAATTTGTTCTTGAGCACCTTATTTTCCAATTTTGTGTAGGATTCTATGGTGAATTGTGTTGCTGTTTCGATTTTAGGATATTTGAGTCTTGCTTGAATTTCTGTTCGGTTCATATGATGTGCTTGAGTCATTTTATTTTCTGGATCTATAAGTTTTGTCTATTCATGTAATTCCAAAATTATCAACAAATCTTATTAGTACTTTTCTTGATTAATTTGTTTCTTGTTTTGATTTCAGTGTTTAATTTGAATTCTGAATTGATTTGTTCCTTTGGTGCATTTTTCCTTTTAGTTTGAGTTCATAATTGTATGCTAGATCCATACAAATTCTATCACATTCATTCCATTGTGTTTTTGTAGTTTCTCATTCTGTTTTTAATTCCAGATTTAGGAATCCTCTGTTTTAACAAATTTTGTTCTGGCTGTTTTGTGTTATGAAAATTAAATACGTTAAAAGAAAATTATAAAATTCTGGATTTCAGAGGTGTTAAGTGTTAGCAAAATAAGAAAAAAAAAGAATTAGCTGAAAAGGAAAAATAGAAAAAAAAGAAAGATAAATCACACAAAAAAAAGTGTGCATTCTGACGTTAGAAACTGGTGGTAATGGGACACTGATTTTGAAAACTTTATCATAATTAATAGGTGCATATTTTTTGTGTGATTCCAGCTCCAAAAGTTTTTTAAGAAACTGAATTGTTTGTTTTTAAATTTTCAGAAGCAAATTCAAAATAGCCAACTCACCATAAATTTTTGAAGTCACGCTTTCTGAACCTTAATTTTCCAGTAGTGCTGTTTTTGTTTTTCAAATCAATTTTTGTGCCATTCCTTAGATTCCATTTGTGTGCTATCCTTTGTTGAGTGCCTATTTTTTTTATTTGATTGTTCAATTTCATTATGAACTCTTTCTAGTTGTGTCATATTATTAAATCCAATTGCAGTGGTGCTGTTTTTAAAATTTAATTGTTTCTTGCTTTCTTTTCTTGACCTCTATATTGTTGGTGGATAAATTTCAATTGGTGCTTGTTGAGTGGAATTTGACTTGAGGAGAGTCTAGCTCTACTTAGTAGGTACTATTTTTGAAGAATTTAATTGCTTAAATCATAAGAGGATCAAGGCAAGGGGCAACAACAAATACAAATACCAAAATACACCATACACTTTGAAGGACACAACAAAGAAGAGCAAAGACAAGACAAAGGAGTGCATAGCTTGGCAACGCTGAAATTTAATTTTTGCAATTCAATTTCTTTGCATTTCTTGAGTTGTAATTACATTTCACTTTTGTTAATTAGTGGATTAATCACGAATTAGACAGTGAGTGTGTTTTCAAAGGCTCAAAGTGTCTAAGAAGCCTCACCTAGGAAACGACTAATTTAAGCTTTGTAGATTAGCCTTGTTAATTGTGTTAGCTAGATTTCTCTACGTTAATCTTTGCTTAATCTTGCTTCAATTTGCTTATGCTTATCTTTGTTTAAAGCTTTGATAAATTGCTTTAGTTGTTAAATATCTTTGCATTGTTTTTCTTGCATAAAATTTGATTTCTCCATCCTCATTGTGTTCTAAGTGATTTACTTAGAAAAAGAATTGTGTGAAGATTTTGAGGGATAGTTTTTGGCTAAGGCAAGATTTGGTACTTAAGTAGTCCTTAGTGACTCACCTCTCTTACCTGGAAAGCTACCTTCATTAACTTTCCTCTTCTTTATTGAAGTAAAGCACTTCTAAACACAAAGTTTTAGTCATGTCTTTTCACTCCTCTAAATCTCTTGAAAGTGATGTGAAGTCCTTAAAATCTCTTTTAAAACAACTTTCCAAGGACGTTCAATTAATTTCATATAGACAAATAGAGGATGAGGCCAAAATTAATGAATTGACTAAAGCAAAGGATGAAAATTCTCAAAATTAAAAAAAATTACATTCTCATGCATCTAACTCTAAAGATCATGATTCTTTTGGGGAGGGAAGTCTTAGAATAAATTAATATTATCAACCACCCCATAGGAGGAATAGAAAAGAGAGACAAGAAAACCTAAAGGAGGTTAAGGTAGAGCTACCTCATTTCTATGGAAAAGAAGATGTAGAAACATATCTATATTGGGAGATGAAGGTAGAGCAATTGTTTGCTTGCAACCATGTGAGTGAAGAAAAGAAAGTATCCTTAGCTACCTTAAGTTTTCAAGGTGATGCTATGTATTGGTGGAATGCCCTAAAAAGAGAGAGACATCTCCACAAGGACCCTCCCATTACATATTGGAATGACCTTAGGGGAGCCTTGAGATGTCGCCATATTCCCTCACTTTACAATAGGAAGTTGATGGACAAGCTCCAAAGAATTCATCAAAGAAATATGAGTGTAGAAGAATATTGGCAAAAGATGATGCCATATATTAAGAGGGCAAGAATTAATAAAGAAAACCATACCACCATATCTAGGTTTTTAAGTGGTCTCAAACTTGAGATAAGAAACAAAGTTGAACTTTTACCTTATAGAGATTTAAATGACTTGATTCAACTTAGCATTAAAGTTGAAAAACAAATTTTGAGAAAACAATTAAGTCAAAAACAAAGTTCATACTCTGTATCTTGTGACAAGGATGAGTTCCAAAGAGGGGAAGAACATATAAAAGAAACATCTCTAAAACTTTCTCAAAACCTAGCCTAGCATATCTCACACACTCAAGCTAGAGAAATTCAATGTTTAGAATGTCTTGGTAAGGGTCATTTAGCATCTAATTGTTCCAATGAAAGATCTATGATCTTAAAGAACAAAGATGAATATAGTAGCTGTTCCGTCCGGTTGACCGGGACGTCTTCGTGCGCGACCTCAACCGCCAGCTAGGGACTCCTTCCCGCTGATTGCCTGTGGATTCCTGCAAAAAAGAGGACAAAGAGGCGCCCTAGTGGCCGTTTGCACTCCGACGCTCAAGTCAGCCAACAAGAAACACCAAAACTATTCACCTCCGTCTCTGAGCACCGCGTATGGCACTCTGAAGGTGGTAAGAAATAACTGTGTACTGTGTATCGGTGTTCTCTCTTTCAGGCAAAAATATTCCCCTGTCCCTTGTTCGTAAATAATGAAGCACGAGCAAGCAACTAGAGAGCTCTCGTAAATTTGCAGAAAGTTCGAACCCTTTTTCCAACATTCTCCGCGCTATTTAAACTACCCAAGCATTTAAAGCGCCTTAAAGCGCTTTTAATCACAAACGTAACGCACTCATCAAAGCGCTTAATTAGAAAACGTAGCGCATTTAAGACGTTGAAACGCTCGGGAGCCATTATAGTACCTGAATGCTCGAAAGGGAAACTGTATTGAATGACTTTTAATTACCTGGCACCTGACCAAAGGGTGTTTCTATTTTGGCATGGTTGTCGTACACGTGGAGGGCCTCACGACGCCATGACCCCGTCTGGGGGCGTTTCTGCCCATCTGGGGACGTTTCTACGTGTGAGTCCTCCTGCTTGGGAGTGCTACTGCGCTAGGGGTGACTTTTTGGGTGCCAACTCATGCCCCCAATTATCTAGTCACTTACTTTGAGAGCGTATCTGCCTTCCTCTTGTACCCTGCGCCCGGTTGCCCTGGGCGTGACTTTCCTCTTGAGTCGTATCTGCCCCACAGGCGTCTCTGGGGCGGGAGGAGCACTTCACGAGTCAGGCTGCCCTACACTGGTACTATTACTATGGCCTTGAAGCCACCTTTTCCTTCTCTTTATCACTGCCCCGGGTTATCGGGACCTGAGGCCTTCCCACGGCATCGTTGCCTCCATGGTCTTTCCTACCCATGGGTATCGGGCAACCACACCGTGATTGCCTTGCTTCAGCACTGTTTGATCTGGCAACGCCCTGGTTGGGCGACGCCTTTACCTAGGCGACGCCTTGCCTTGGCGACACGACGCCTGGCCTTGGCGACGCTTCCTCTTGGCGTCTCTCTACCTAGGCGACATCTTGCGTTGACTTTGACTCTCCAGCCGTTGACTTTGACTTTGACTTAGTCAACGCCCCGGATACGGGACGGTACAGTAGCCAAGAAAAAGAAACTAGTAAGAGTGAAGAAAATGAGAAAAAGAAGAAGAAAGAAATAGAAAAGCCAAGTGAGGGGTTGTGTGAATCTAGAAACAATGAGGAATATCTTACAACATCCCTTACAAGCATAGTAAAAAAAGAACCCTTAAAAGGGGAGTGCATAGGTAAATATATAGTAGTTTATGATTACCTAAGCCACCTTAGGGAAGTTTTCTTAGTGTTTAGGACTAATAGTTTGTTTGCTAATAGTGGTAAATGTACCTTCTATGTTGATAGTGTAGTGTGTTTGGGTTTTATAGCTAACAAAAATGGGGTACATGTTGACCCCGAGAAAATCAAAGCCATCCATTAATGGCCAACACAACAAAATGTAGGAGATGTTAGGAGTTGTCATGGTCTAGCAAGTTATTATAGGAGAATTGATCCTAACTTCTCAAGTCTAGCTTCACCACTCAATGAGTTAGTGAAGAAAGACACTCCATTTTGTTGGATGGAAAAAGCATGAGCAAGCCTTTCAAAGGTTGAAAGCTCAACTCACCAATGCACCCATTCTAGCTTTACCAAACTTTGTAAAAACTTTTGAGCTAGAGTGTGATGCATTGGGAGTGGGAATAGGTGTTGGGTTTTTGCAAGGTGGGCACCCAATTGCATATTTTATTGAAAAACTTCATGGTGCAACCCTCAACTAACACTCTATAACAAAGAGCTTTGTACACTTGTGAGGGCCCTGCATGAGAATTTAAAATATTTAAAGAGTCAACACAAGTTAAAAATACATGCAAAGTGGATGGGATTTCTTGAGCAAATTCGATATGTTATCAAATACAAGAAGGACAAAACAAATATTGTGGTGGATGCTCTATCAAGGAAACATGCCCTATATTTAAAACTTGGAGCCCAAATTCTTGGATTTAATAACATACCTCAACTTTATCAAGATTTTGCAACCACTTTTGGTAAGTATCAACATAGAGCACATGGAGGGTTTTATGTTTATGAGGGATACATATTTAAAGAAGAAAAACTTTGCATACCCCAAATAACACATAGAAAAACTCTTTGTGAACGAGTCACATGAAGGAGGATTCATAAGTCATTTGGGAGTTGATCAAACTCTTGAGCTTTTGAAAGAAAAGAAAATTATGAACTCCTCCCTAAAGAAATATCGTAAAAAGTTGCCAATAGAAAAACAAAATGAATGGCAACTTCATAAAATTGATTTTTATACAACTGCTCAGACTAACTCATTTGCTTTGTTTGATGATTCCCATAGATGGACGTTTGATCCGGGAGGATGAGCATAGTTGTCAAAGCAAGAGGCTGCTATTCAAGATCGACCCTGTAGATCTGAGGATAGATCTTCTCAAGCAGGAGGAGATGATGGACACCATCCAGCCACATTCATCCCCTTAACATTGAAGAAGAAGAAGCATTGGATTTGACGACAAATCCTTTTCAAGGGGGAGGGGATGATGGAAGAGGCCCAAGCACAAGCCCACATGCAAGCCCACCAAAGGGTAGATTTGGGCCAACCCTAAAGTTATGGCCAAGAGGATCCAAGAAGACGTTCTTTTACATGTTCAAATGCCATAAACTCTAGTGTATAGTAAACTTTAATTTCTTGTCAACATTAGTGTACCGCCCTGGTGGTCGGGTGTGATGACGTGGCATCCTCCTACAGTATAGGCGTGTTGACAAGGCGCCAGGTTGGCAGAAGGGAAGGAAGTCGGGGGGCTCGTGTAGTCGCCAGTTGTTATATTGGCGTGTTCCGATTTCCAGCTTACCAGAATCGGCGATCGCCAGGTTAAAGATGAAGTCGCCAGATGTAGATTCAGGCGACCTAGTCATTGGAGATCGCCAGAGCGAGCACATCGCCGAAGATGAAGGAGAAGCAGATTATGAAGGCGGCCGGCGAGACCACAGGGAAGGTGTATGAAGGCCCCTAACTCGCCAGTTCCAGTAGAGATCGCACTCCCAAGTTAGCTATGCACTGGGCAGTACCATGCATAAGTAACTTAGCCAAAATGAGAGTAGGAGCAGCGCCAAGTCAGGGAGCCTCCAGATGGTGGCACGTGTACAGTTGGATGCGAGCCACGTGTCCAAGTCTGTAACTGCCAGGAGAGAGAAAGCTACCAGGTATATAAGAGTTCTTAACAAACTTTCTGAGGTACGCACGTTCAGTTCATACACTTTACGCTTGCGAGTTAGAGCTGACTGTGAGAGAGGATTTGCACGGTTCTTGTACTCTTAGTATTTTGGTGATACCGTCACTGACTTGAGCGTTGGGGTGCGATCGACCGCAGCGGCGCCGCTCTGTTTCTTTGCAGGTTCTTGAGGTAGATCCCGAAGAGGAATGGAGGTGAGAAGCGGTGCGCACGTCGATCCTTTGACGAGGCAGTTTCTAGCGTTCCGGTCAACAGGCAGGATCATCAGGCGCCCACCGTGGGGCCGTGTAAAACTTGCCCCCATCCACAGCGTGAGTTCTTGGAGGTTTTCGAAGTTTTCTGCGTGGTTGTGTGCTGGTGCAACCATCGTTCGCTGTTTGTTTGAGTTTTGTTCGGTGAATTTGCGCTTTGTACCGTTCGTTTGGCTTTTCGACAGGTGGAGTGAGGTTTTCGGCTGCTTACGCGTAACCTGTTTGGTGGAGGTTCGAGTTCTTTCGCTCGTTTGGTTGTCCGCGGGGAAACGTTGGTTTCTGGTGAAGTTGTGGTTTTCTTCGAAGGTTTGCGGTGTTCTTGAGTTTTCTTGCGCAGTTTCGCGCCGTTTTCTCCGGTTGATCGCTGATTCGATCGTGGTTGAAGTGTTGTTCGCTGCATTCCTGCGATTCGCTGAAGTTAATGAGAAAAATGAGAAGCAATCGTTCCAGTCCCGTGGCGCCTGTCGCTGCTGAAGGCGACGCCGCCATGACCATGGCGCAGATGGCAGAGATGATGCGCTCGTTGCAGGCAACTGTGGAAGCCTCGCGCGTAGAGCAGGCGAGAATACATGAGGACCTGGTCGCCTCTCGCGCCAGAAACGAGGAGCTTAGCAAAGTGACTGAGGAGCTGCGTCGAGCTCTTCAGGAGCAACAAGGACGTTCTTCTGTTGAAGAGGTGGCGCCGTCGACGCCACCTCGTGTTTTCCCAATGCCTTTCGTTCAGGCGATTACCGACACGCCAATTCCCACGAGCGTGGTTCCGGTTAAGGCTGTCTTTACCGGCGTGGAGGATCCAGAGGCTCATCTGACCACGTTCCATACGCAGATGATGCTGTCGGGAGGGTCAGACGCCGTCTACTACAAGATGTTCGTGAGTACGCTCCAGGGAACGGCGATGGAGTGGTTTGTGAGCCTGCCTAACGGCCACATAACCAATTTTCAACAGTTCTCGAAGATCTTTGTCGAGCAGTACATCGTGAATAAGGCACCGCCCAGGGTGTCTTATGATCTGTTTGATATAAGGCAGTACCAGGGAGAGTCCCTCAGAGACTACCTGAATCGCTTTGGGGCGCAGATGGTCAGATCGCCGGCCAGGGATGAAGAGATGCTGGTCTATGCATTCAAGAAGGGCGTGCAGCCAGGACCATTCTACGAAGCCTTGATCAGGGCTCACCCCGCGACATTTGCTGAAGTCAGGCGACTTGCGGTGGCTCACATCGCCGACGAGAGTGAACTCGCCGAGAAAAGAGGCAGCGTGGCTCCCGCCAGGCCACGCGCCCAGACCATGATCCAGCCGCAGAGGGTGCTGGAAACGGCGGCGGCGGCCAGGAAAGACCAAAGGACTCGCCATCCTTACGATAGGAGAAACAAAGGAAGAAGCCAAGCACGCCAGCAACCAGCACGCCGGGAATACAATCGCCCGCCTAAGCACAAATTTGTCATGGGACTAGCGGACCTGATCGCCATTCCTAACATATCTGCTAGGTTGAAGGCGCCTGAGAAGGTGGGCGACAAGGTGCTGGGGTCAAAGCCGGACGCCTGGTGTGAGTTCCACTAGTGTTTTGGCCACACTTTGGACTCGTGTTTGTCTTTAGGATACCAGCTCGACGATCTGGTTAAGAGCGGGTTCCTAAATGACTATCTGCTGGACAGGAGGACGGGGGGAGCGTCGAGTTCCCAGCCAGCAGGTGGAGAAGCCCAGCAACACGAGATGCCTATCCACGGGGAGATCCACACCGTAGCAGGGGGCTTCTCAGGTGGTGGATGCACCGCATCGCAGAGGAAGAAGTACGCGCGATTAGTGATGACAGTGGATATGTTTGAAGATCACTCGCCGGAAGTGGACATTACGTTCACCAAGCAGGATCTTCGGGACGTTGTGCCTCATGACAACGATCCCATAGTTATTTCGTTGGTTACGGCGGGCAGGAAGGTCCACAGAGTTCTGGTGGACCAAGGAAGCTCGGCAGACGTGATGTTCTGGCCGACTTTCACGCAGCTGGAGTTGCCCCTTGACCAGCTAAGGCCCTATGGAGGGTGTCTATATGGGTTCGCTGGCGACCAGGTGGAGGTCAGGGGGTACATTGAGCTGAGAACCACGTTTACAGATGAGGCTGGGTCGAGGACGGAGAAAATCAAGTACCTCATCGCAAACGCCCCTTCAGCGTATAACATCCTGTTGGGAAGGCCCACGCTTAACAGGATAGGCGCCATTCCGTCGACTCGGCACATGAAAGTAAAGTTGCCGTCCATGGAAGGGGTGGTGATCACGATCAAGTCTTATCAGAAAGAAGCGAAAAGGTGCTATGAGAATAGCCTGAAAAACAAAAGATCAGTGAGTTATGTAACAACCACCCCACCTCCCGGTGTGAAGCCCAGATCGACGGTAACAGAGGAGGCCGCCGGAAGAGATGTAGAGATGGTGGACGCTGGGCTAGGGGAGAGGAATGCTGACCTGGAGGAGGAAGAGGCGCGGAATCGCCCTGAGGAAGCAAGGGAGCAGGGAATCGCCAGGGCGGTGATCGCCAGAGAATCCAGGCCTAAACCTGTCGAGCAGTGGCTCGAAAAGGAGATCGGAGGAAAAATCTTCAAGCTGGGAAGATCTCTGGAGGTCGAGCTCCAGGACCAGATCGCCAAGGTGATTGAGCGGCATCTGGACGCGTTTGCATGGTCCGCTTCGGACATGCCCGGGATTGATCCCGATTTCTTGTGCCATCATCTGGCGATGGACAATTTGGTGAGACCGGTGCGACAAAGGAGAAGAAAGTTCAACGAGGAGAGGAGGCAGGCGATCAGGGACAAAACACAGAAACTCCTCGCTGCAGGCCACATCAGGGAAGTCCAGTACCCTGAATGGTTGGCAAATGTCGTGCTGGTGAAGAAGAGTAACGGGAAATGGCGCATGTGCGTCGATTTCACCGACCTGAACAAAGCTTGCCCAAAGGATTCGTATCCTTTACCAAGCATTGATGCCCTGGTTGATAGTGCTGCAGGGTGCAAGTTGCTGTGTTTCCTGGATGCCTTCTCAGGCTATAATCAGATCAAGATGCATCCCATGGATGAAGAGAAGACAGCCTTCATGACGGAGAGATCGTGCTATTGCTATAAGGTGATGCCGTTTGGGCTGAAGAACGCGGGGGCCACGTACCAGAGGCTGATGGATCGAGTACTTGCACCAATGCTGGGAAGGAACGTGCAAGCCTACGTCGATGACATGGTCGTGACCTCGCAGGAAAAAAGCAAGCACGTTGCAGACTTGGAAGAATTGTTCACGACGATCGCCAAGTTCAAGTTAAAGCTCAATCCGGAGAAATGCATTTTCGGCGTGGAGGCTGGAAAGTTTTTGGGTTTCCTCTTGACTGACAGAGAAATAGAAGTCAACCCAGACAAGTGTGCCGCCATCTTGGCGATGAGGAGCCCAGCTACGGTGAAAGAAGTCCAGCAGCTAACAGGTCGGATGGCAGCCCTATCTCGCTTCGTGTCAGCTAGCGGAGAAAAGGGGCATCCCTATTTTCAATGTCTGCGGCGCAATAATAAGTTTGTTTGGACGAAAGAGTGTGAGGAAGCTTTCGTCAAACTGAAGGAGTATCTGGCGAGCCCGCCGGTTTTGTGCAAACCGCTGGTGGGAATCCCTCTCAGGTTGTATTTTGCTGTAACTGAGAGGGCGGTGAGTGCGGTACTCGCCCAGGATCAGGATCAGGCTCAGAAGCCTATTTATTTTGTGAGCAAAGTGTTGCAGGGCCCAGAAACGAGATATCAGGCCCTGGAGAAGGCTGCGTTGGCTGTGGTGTTTTCGGCGAGGAGGTTGCGCCACTACTTCCATAGTTTCACAATACTGGTGATGACTGACCTGCCCATCCAGAAGGTCTTGAAGAAACCCGACGTTGCAGGAAGGATGGTGAAGTGGGCAGTGGAGTTGTCAGAGTTCGATATCAAATATGAGCCTCGAGGCCCGATCAAGGGGCAAATCTTTGCAGATTTCGTGGTCGAGCTCTCATCAGAGGCGACGCGGGTTGAAGGAGACGATTTCTGTTGGGTACTTTCAGTGGATGGATCGTCGAACCAGCAGGGCAGCGGTGCTGGAGTCATATTGGAAGGACCCAACGGCGTGCTGATCGAACAATCTCTGAGGTTTGCCTTCAAGGCCAGTAACAATCAAGCAGAGTATGAGGCGCTGATCGCCGGAATTTTGCTAGCCAAGGAGATGGGAGCTAGGGTGCTGATGGCTAAGAGTGACTCGCTGCTAGTCACGGGGCAAGTAACAGGCGAGTTCCAGGCTAAAGATCCACAAATGGCAGCTTACTTGGCGTATGTGCAGGAATTGAAGAGTTCCTTTGCCTCCTTTGAAGTAGTACATGTGCCCAGGGAGCAGAATGCCCAAGCTGACTTGCTTGCTAAGCTCGCCAGCTCAGGCAAGGGGGGTAGGCAGAGGACGGTGATTCAAGAAACTCTGAAGACGCCAAGGGCATTTGTAGCAGATCACCTGGTCCTTCAGATAAGCAAGTCGACGGAGAGAGCAGCGAGAAGCCATAAGTCCTTGACGCAAGAAACTCTGAGATCGCCGAGAGTTAGAGCATGTCGAGGGGAGAAGGTGAATGTGATGCAGGTCTGCGCCTCCCATGAGCCAGACACTTGGATAACACAGTACAAGCGGTGCTTGGCAGATGGCCTCCTCCCACTGGATCCGACAGAGGCCAGGAAGGTAAAGAAAAATTCCAGCAAGTACACGTTGATTGATGGCGATCTGTACAGGTTTGGGTTCACTCACCCGCTCCTGGAATGCATACACGGCGAGAAGTGCACGAGAATCATGGCAGAGCTCCACGAAGGTATATGTGGAAGCCACGTCGGGGGTCGAGCTCTGGCCGCAAGGACTCTCCGTGCAGGTTACTACTGGCCATCAATGAGAGAAGATTGCAAGAAGTATGCCCAGTGTTGCAAACAATGCCAACAGCACGCCGATTGGCACAAGGCACCTCCCGAGGAGCTGAAGTCGATCTATAGCCCTTGGCCGTTTCACACTTGGGGAATCGACATCCTGGGACCTTTCCCGCTGGCGATCAGGCAGATGAAGTACTTGGTGGTGGCGATTGAGTATTTCACCAAGTGGATTGAAGCAGAACCAGTGGCCCAGATCACCGCACACAAGATCGAAGGTTTTGTATGGAAGAACATCGTGTGCCGGTTTGGAGTGCCTAAACGCCTGGTGTCAGATAATGGGACGCAGTTTGCAAGCCACCTGTTGAAGAAGCTTTGCGAAGGGGTGGGAATTCAACAAGTGTTTGCATCCGTCGAGCACCCTCAGACAAATGGCCAGGTGGAGTCAGCTAATCGGGTGTTGTTGAGAGGTTTGAAGAGAAGGCTTGAGAAAGCCAAGGGAAGTTGGGCTGAGGAGGTGCCCCGTATAGTCTGGGCGTACCACACCACCGAGCAGTCAGGAACCCATGAGACCCCGTTCAGCTTGGCCTATGGGTGTGATGCCATGATTCCGGTGGAGATCCAGGAGAGCTCGCCGAGATTCCAGAACTTCGTAGAGGAAGACTCGAATGAAGAGAGAAGGCTGAACCTGGATCTACTGGATGAGGTCAGGGAAGAGGCGAGGTTGAAGGCTGAAGCTGTGAAGAGAAGGGTTGAACGAAGATACAACTCGAAGGTGATGCCAAGCCAGTTTAGAGAAGGCGATCTGGTGATGAGGAAGGCCCACCAGTACGAGATGGAGAATAAACTGTCACCCAAGTGGACTGGACCGTTCAGAATAACCGAGACACTCGGGAGCGGAGCCTACCGCTTAGAGACGCTGGAAGGAGGGGCGATTCCTCGCACCTGGAACGCTACACACCTGAAGTTGTACTATAGTTAAGAGCTTTGTAAGTAAAGACAAACACAAATGTCATATTACAATGTCTCTGATGAAACAGTTTCAAGGGGGCACTCTTTTTTCCCTAAGGAGGGTTTTTAATGAGGCCACCCAATAAAAGAAGAGTTTTCGAAGTATAAGGCGTTTTCAGATTGCATGTTTGCTATTTTCCAAAAGTTTTGAAGAAAGACCTTGTCACTTGTAAGTGATTTAAGGCGAGAAAAGATATATCGCATGCTTTCAGTTAAAGTTTTTAAGTCCTCATCGTTTTTCGGCGATTGAAGGCATCAGTTAAAGTTTTTTAAGTTCTCATCGTTTTTCGGCGATTGGAGGCATCAGTTAAAGATTTAAAGTCCTCATCGTCTTTCGGCGATCGGAGGCACCAGGTGAAAGACCTCAACGCCCTCGCGCGTTTTGAGGCAAGTTAAAGACCTCCTCGCCGTCAGGCGAGTGCAGGCGAGAAAGAGAAAAAGTCCTCCGTGTTTCTGGGGGCGAGAAGATGTAACCCCTGGGGCAATGTGGAGGCAAGTTAAAGACCTCCTCGCCGTCGGGCGAGTGCAGGCGAGAAAGAGAAAAAGTCCTCCGTGTTTCTGGGGGCAAGAAGATGTAACCCCTGGGGCAATGTGGAGGCAAGTTAAAGACCTCCTCGCCGTCGAGCGAGTGCAGGCAAGAAAGAGAAAAGGTCCTCAGTGCATCCAGGGGGGAGGAGATGTACACCCTGGGCAAGTTGAGGCACCAGTTAAAGTCCTTCTCGCCGTTGAGCGAGTTCAGGCAAGTTAAAGTCCTTCTCGCCGTTGAGCGAGTTCAGGCGAGTTAAAGACCTACTCGCCGATGAGCGAGTTCAGGCAAGTTAAAGACCTTCTCACCGTTGAGCGAGTTCAGGCAAGTTAAAGTCCTTCTCGCCGTTGAGCGAGTTCAGGCGAGTTAAAGACCTTCTCGCTTACATGCGAGCTTAGGCAAGATAAAATCCTTCTCGTCTCGAACGAGTTCAGGTATGGCGCAGAGGGTGGAAGAAGTTTGGAAGGTGGCTAAGGTAGGTTCAGAGAGAACGCCTAGTCAGCCGGTCTTTGTTCTGAAGTCCAGGAGGGTAAAGAGAGATCCCAAAAGGCGTCTCTGCCCCCATGCAAAGAAACAGTTGCCAAAGCATGAGGCTAGGGAAAGCTGATATCACCAAGAGTCCTTGGCGATCAGGAGGAGTTCAAACAGCGCCGAGAAGGTTAAAAGACCTGTTTGATGAAGCAGGTCGGGTGGAGCGTGTTTAAGCCAGCAACTGAGTCACAGTTCGTTGCTTGAAGGGTATTCTTACGATAAGGTTAGTTGCCTTAAGAGTACAAGTTGGTTAAGGCGATTATTGCTTAAGTTTGAAGTGGTTCGAAGCAGTTAAGTCAAAGGTCGTGTTTGCAAGATCGTTAAGTTAAATCCGACAAAGTTAAACATGCAAAGAAGGTTAAAGCGCTTAAAGAAGGCAGGAGAGTGAATACCCAAACTTTTTCATTGAGATAAGTATTTGTTAAAGGCACACATACACGAGTTTTTACAGAATAATACAAGGGAAATCATAAAAAGTAGCAGATGAAGTGGAGTTGATTAGTCTTCAGCAGGAACGACTTTTCCTTCTACTACTTCGTTGTTCAGTGACACCAGGCTGAGATCCAGGTCGGGGAATAGGCAAGCGAATTGTTCCCGCGCAGCTTCGAATCCAGCAGCCAGAATCTGAGCAGAATTTAGCTTGAGTTCTTCAATTTGCCCCTGAAGTTCCTCAATCCGCTTCTTGAGGTCTTCAGTTTGCTCTTTCAGCTCTTTATTCTGCTGTTCCAACTCTTCAACCTGTTTTTTAAGTTGTTCGTTGGTCTCTTGAGCCTGGAGAAGGTCTTCAGTAACCTTCTTGGATTCCGATTGTGCTTGGGCCAACTCAGCAGCCACCTTTCCCTTCTCTTTGTTGGCCTCGACGAGATCAGCCATGGCGTCGTCCCTCGCCTTTTCTACTTGCCCAAGTAGTTTCTCTCGGTCGATCGACCTTTGCTCCAGTTTTTGCACCTTAGCGGCGTTAGCTTTCATGAGAGCCTCCAGGTCGACCGCCTTGGCACGAAGAGGCACAATTTTGCTTTCCAGCTCGACCTTCTCTTGGGCAAGTTGGTGAACTTTGCGGCGAAGGTCAGTAGCCTCCTTGCGCGCCAGCCTGAGCTCGGTATTCATGGCATCCTCCACTCGGGAGTGTTCGACTTCTGCGAGCGTCAGGCTGAAGGACAACTTCTCCACCTCGATCCTCATGGTGCTGTTTTCGGTTTTGAGGTTGAAGAGGTCGTCCTGGAGCCTCCTGGTTGAACCCTCCACAGCCCTGGTTATGATCGCAGGGATGTCCTCTGCTATGGTTTTCAGCTTGGCAGTCAGAGGCTCCCACATCCTTGTGACCTCAAGGGGAAGGTTTGCGGCTTGCAGAGGCACCAGAGGCGCTGTGGGGGCTTGTTGTGGGTTCTCGTCGCCACCTTCCTTAGCAGGTTCTTCAGTAGTTGCTTCTTGGCGTGGCGACGGAATCGGGGATTCGGTGATCAGAATCGGAGAGGTATGAGCAACCTCATCCCCGATTGGAGCATTTTCTGCAGCTGAAGCGTTTGAAGGGGGGCCCCCTCCAGCTGACACATACGGCGTAGAGGCGCTTGGGGGGTCCTCCAGGAAATTTGGCTCTTGGGCCTCAGCTGCAGGTGGCGTAGTGGCCAGTGGAACCGCTTGGACTGGTGAGGAAGGAGCCTGTGGTGTTGGCGATGATGGGGGAGGAGCAGGCGTCGATGGTGGTGTTGAGGATGGAAGAGGGGGTGGAGCAGGTGGTGAAGAAGGCGCCACCCTCTTCCTCTTCGTAACGAGGCCATCCTCGGTGACCTCGTCATCCTCTTCTTCCTCCTCATGGATGACTTGAGGGGCTTTCCTTTTAAGTCTCTTAAGGACCAATTTCTTGCGTTGGGCGGGTTCCTTGGGTGGTGATCGCCCTTGGACAATGGCGGCCTCCACCACCGAGTTGGGCACCGTTTGGGAACCGGTCGCCAACCCGTGGTTTCGGGCGAGCGCCTTTAGTTCGGCGAGCATGTTCCTGGGCAACATGTTGTCTGCATGGGACGAAAATGCATGGGTTAACTCAAGGAAAACAAATAAGTGCATAAGGTAATAAAACAGCAAAGCAGATGATATATGCAGGAAAGGTAAAACCAAAGTCTTGCGCGTAACGCACAAGACGCCCAGAAACAGCTAAACAAGAAGCGATATCAAGACAAGATTTTAACGTCCTAACCTATTCGAATTTCTAGCTGATCTTCGTAGAATTCGAAGCATATCAAGGTGGTGGTAAGGAATGTTATATTGGCGTCCGCCACCTTCTTCCAGAAGAGACAGAGGTCTCTATCCAATGCTCCCATGCTGTCAGGACTTCTGGGCCTCCTGAAGCAGCTCTTGGATTCCTTCTTCCCCTTGTCCACCCAGTACAAGGGGAAGCCATCGAGGAGGGAGGCGTCCTTGTCGTTCGCACGTATTTGGACGAACTTCCCCTTCCAGTCTTTGTACGATTGCTGGAAGATGGTAAAGATGGACCTCCCAGCAATCGCGTTCAAGCTGACCCACAGGCGCTCTCCTGGGTGCTTGGCTTCGAAAAGGAACAAAAACACGTCCACCGACGCGGGCAACCCCAGGTGGGCGCACATTACTTGAAAGGCTCGAACAAACGCCCAGCTGTTGGGGTGAAGCTGGGCGACAGCAATGTTGAGCTCGGTCAGAAGTTCCCTCTCGAATCGAGTGAAGGGGAACCTGAGCTTGACCTTCTTGAACAAAGTCGTATAGACAAAGCAGAAGGGCCCGTCGGCGCTTACTTTGTCATCAGCACACACGGGCAGATCGGCGGGGCAAGGCAACACCATCATCTTCTCGTCGTGCTCCTTGTGAAACGATTGATAGATCTCGTCCCCCTTGGTTAGCCGCAGAACTGCTCCCGCAGTATTCACGGAGGATGTCTCCCTCAGAAGGGTCGAGTTGGCCCAGGGATACAAAGTTTTGAAGTCGGGCAGGGGAACGGGGGCTCCTCCAGCGTTAGGTGGAGTCGCCTGGGCCAGGACAGGTTGGGAAGACACAGGCCTCTCAGCCTGCGAAGATGAAGCGCCACGAACTTGTGTTGAGTCGTGTGCTTGTGAAGGAAGGTTTCATGCTGAAGGAGGAGGGTTCGGGGTAATCTTTGTGCGAGTCATGATAGCAGCTGCAAAGGAAGAAGAAAGGAAAAATTATCAGAGGGTTACAGAGGCTGACTCGATCGTAGAAGGAAGGTGAAAAACGAACGAATGTAGGTTCGTTGCGACGATTGACAAAGCCCTAAGTTACGCAGAAGGAGAAATGGAAAAACAACCCACAGCGTATGCACCAAGCAGTTACAGGATGATGCAAATCGGTGAAAATGCAAGGAAAACCAGCAGATGAAGGAAAGTAGTTACCTTTCGATGATCAGGAAGACGAAGCAGGAAGATGGTGATCTAGAGTGTTGGAGAGCGTTGAGAGTTTTCGCAGAAGGAAGTTAGAGCGTTGCAAGCACGAAGAAAGTGATGGAACAGTGGAGCGAAATGGGTTTAAGGGTTTTTCGAAATGGTTTTAGGAAGCGCAAACGGCAACTGAAGAGAGCCGTTGATGAAGCCACGTGTCGAGCGATGAGTGAGGGGTTTGGTGGAGCGTCAGAGCAGCAGAAGGTACAACCGCTTGGAATTCCGCGTCAGTGCCACATAGATCGGTGTTAACGAAGGCTCTTTCAGTCTTTTCGCTAGACAAGTCTTCGCTTAAGACTGGGGGGCTTGTGTACCGCCCTGGTGGTCGGGTGTGATGACGTGGCATCCTCCTACAGTATAGGCGTGTTGACAAGGCGCCAGGTTGGCAGAAGGGAAGGAAGTCGGGGGGCTCGTGTAGTCGCCAGTTGTTATATTGGCGTGTTCCGATTTCCAGCTTACCAGAATCGGCGATCGCCAGGTTAAAGATGAAGTCGCCAGATGTAGATTCAGGCGACCTAGTCATTGGAGATCGCCAGAGCGAGCACATCGCCGAAGATGAAGGAGAAGCAGATTATGAAGGCGGCCGGCGAGACCACAGGGAAGGTGTATGAAGGCCCCTAACTCGCCAGTTCCAGTAGAGATCGCACTCCCAAGTTAGCTATGCACTGGGCAGTACCATGCATAAGTAACTTAGCCAAAATGAGAGTAGGAGCAGCGCCAAGTCAGGGAGCCTCCAGATGGTGGCACGTGTACAGTTGGATGCGAGCCACGTGTCCAACTCTGTAACTGCCAGGAGAGAGAAAGCTACCAGGTATATAAGAGTTCTTAACAAACTTTATGAGGTACGCACGTTCAGTTCATACACTTTACGCTTGCGAGTTAGAGCTGACTGTGAGAGAGGATTTGCACGGTTCTTGTTCTCTTAGTATTTGGTGATACCGTCACTGACTTGAGCGTTGGAGTGCGATCGGCCGCAGCGGCGCCGCTCTGTTTCTTTGCAGGTTCTTGAGGTAGATCCCGAAGAGGAACGGAGGTGAGAAGCGGTGCGCACGTCGATCCTTTGACGAGGCAGTTTCCAGCGTTCCGGTCAACAGGCAGGATCAATTAGCATAGGAACTTTATTTGTAATTTTTCTTAGAATTAATTTTGGCACCTAAAACACCAACCTAGGTAAACTTAGAGTTTCTAAAAAAACCTCTAAATTTACCAAGGCCGGTCTAGAAAGCCCATGGAGGGGGTGAGCATACAAACTAGACACACCCCTCCCCATGTGCTCATTTAGGCTCCACTTTTGGGAGGCAATTCATCTGAATTTCCCTCCACTTTCTTTTGAATTTCCCTCTAAACACTATAAATTAAGGTGCTTGGCTCTCATTTTGTAAGATTAATTTGAGTAATGAAATGCTGCCAAAATGTGCCATTCTTACTCCCTTGCCTAAAATCTCTTTAGATTTACGTCTCTAATCTTCAAACCTTTCACCTACAAAGAGAGTTGGTCGAACCTCTCTCACTCTCCTACTCTTCATGCACCTCCAAGGCTACCACAACTGTTAGGAGAGCCTTGTTCCACCAACAATCCATTGAAGCTTCCGCAAACCACCACAAAAACCGCAAGGAGAAGAGCTCAATGCCATCACGAAGACTCTGAAGCAAGTGAAAGCAGAGTGCGATATAAAGGTGCGCGATCTGGAGTGGAGGATCGACATTTTGGAAGTGCAGAAGAGCGAAGAGCGGAGCAAGAGAGTTCGCATGGAGGGGGAGATGAGAGAAAAGGTTGGCGAGAAAGAGAAACAGATTGAAACGCTAAAGTAGAGAAAAGGTTCGTGTAGTTGTCGTTTTTTTAGCATGAGTATTCCTTGCACAAGAACTACAACTACCAGATTCTAAAAATGACTTAGCTACACAGGATGCAGTTCTTCATGAAATCACAGGCGTTTGATGCAAATTATCCGATGGGGAGTGATGCTCATGTGGTGGTTGAGGAAAGTGTCATAAAGGATTACCAGAGTATGCTTCAGAGATACTGTCAGGTCTGAAAAACCAATACTTTTTGGAAGCACAACCTCATTATAACCTTTGAACATACTTCAAGATTCATGTTTCTAATATGTTTTTGATATGAAGATGAAATGAAAATCATATGTGATTTGTTATGATTCAGTAAAAATAGAGAGAAACACTTACCTGTGAGCATATGACAAGAAATTTCTTGATGAATTGTCATTTATTTGTTTTGATTTTATCCTAGAAGTTTATTGTATTTATTATTTTCTATATTTGAATTAGGAAGATCATAAGTTTCTAATTTAATTTGTTGTTTAGTGAATTAAGTTGTTTTGATGTTTAAATTCAAATATGTTCATTTACTTTGCTTGAGGTCAAACGAGACTCTAAGTTGGTGAAACTTGATAAGTGCCAAAATTCAGTAATATTTCATATAAAAATATAGGCACTTATGGGTATTAATTTATAAAATAAGCATCAAATGACTCCTAATTTATGAATTTATACCTTTTTATATATTTTGTGATTTTAATTTAAATAAGAACAATTTATTTCCAAATTTGTGTTAATTTCAGTGTTCTAGGGAAGAATGGAGATAATTGGGCAAAAGGAGAATATACAAAGCTAAAAAGGGAAAGTTGGAATGCACCAGCATCACCAAAGCTGCCCCAAACTCGCAAAAAGCCAAGACGCCACCAGTGAATCTCGCTTAAGCGAGATTGCTCCAATAACGTTGGGCCTTTTTACATGAAACTCGCCCAAGCGATAAGTTACTTAAGCCCAAGCAAATTAGGTTAAATATGAGGCTTGAGGCATAACCCCAGACGTGTAAGATTGAGAGGATAACACCATTGAGTGAATTGTAATCCAATTGGGAGAATATGAGGTGTCAGAAACCTTAGAGGAGGCAACTGTCAAGGAGAAACAACCGGAATCTTCTTTTCTTGCTCTCCCTATTTGTAACAACCATCATGTGTTGCTAATTCAACCCTTTGAGATTTCGATTAATCTGTTCAAACTCTTTGGCAAGTTAAAAGAAAATTGACACAAAAATTTTGTACTGCTGTTTTGGTTTTATTCATCTATTCTAGTTCCATTCACTAGGATTCCATTTTGTGTGCTATCTTTTTCTTGTGAACTTTAATTTCTTGATTGTCAATTTCTTGATTGTCAATTTCTTGAACAGTCTTTAATGTCATGTCAAATACCAATTCCATTTGAAGTAGTCCTTAATTTTAAATTTGAGTTTTGTTGCTTTGAAATTGTTTAACCTCTTTTGGTGGAAGTAACCTATTGTGCTTTGGCGAGTTGTGGAGTTGAAAATTTTTGGTATAAGCTACATTACTAAAGAGTTAAAAACAGAATATCTAAAGTTGAATATCGTAAGGAGGCAAAGCAAAGGACAACAACAAACTCACACAAAAATATACACAAATACCAAAAGGAGCTACAAGTGAAGGAATGCATAGAATAGGCCTTTAATTATTTTGTGCATAAAAATTTGTTGACCTAATTTTCTTTGTATTTCTTTGATTTGTAATATGCAAGACTTTGATTAATTATTGGATTAAATTAGTCTTATTCGATG
Organism: Phaseolus vulgaris; assembly: GCF_000499845.2. Lineage (NCBI taxonomy): Eukaryota > Viridiplantae > Streptophyta > Magnoliopsida > Fabales > Fabaceae > Phaseolus > Phaseolus vulgaris. The sequence continues at coordinate 20,136,399 of NC_023759.2, forward strand.
AGTGTGTCTTCAAGGTTCATTGTGCCACGAATCCTCACCTTAGGAAACGCCTAGTTTTAAAGCTTTCTAGCAATTTCTTTCAAGTGTTTTATTTCTTTGCATTGTTTTTCTTGCATAAAAAATTGTTTTCATCTTTGATTGTATTCTAAGTAAATTTCTTAGAGAAAGGTTTGTGAAAGTGTTGTGGGATAGTATCTAGCAAGGAAATGCTTGGTACTTAAGAGATCCTAGTGATCCACCTCCCTTTTCTGGGAAATAACCTACTTCACTTCACCTATCTTTCTCTTTCGTAATTATTTTATCACATAAATCTAAACATGACTAATCATTCTTCAAGTCATAGTGAAAGTGATCGAAAATCCAAAAAATCTCTTTTGAAACAATTGGCTAGAGATTTTCAATCACTATCACTTAGACAATTGCAACATGAGGCTCAAAGTTTGGAAGATAGAAAAGAAAGAGATTCCCATCTTGCAATATTGGAAGAAGAGTTGAAAATTGTTAGAGAAAAAGATGAATACATAAGAAAATTAAAAGAATCTTCACATGCATCTAGTTCTAGGTCGAGTGACTCACATGCTGAGGGGAGTCTTGGAGTTAATTAATATTATCAACCTCCACCTAGAAGAACTAAAAGAGAGCCACAAAGAGACTAGAGTAGACTTACCTCATTTTTATGGAAAGGAAAATATTGAAACTTACCTAGATTGGGAAATGAAAGTAGCCCTAGCCACTTTCAAGATGGGGAGAGGAAGGTACCCCTAGCCACTTTAAGCTTTCAAGGAAATTCTATGTATTGGTGGACAACCCTAGAGAGAGATAGGCGCCTCCACAACCCTTCCATTGAATATTGGAATGACCTTAAGGGAGCCTTGAGATACCAACATATTCCCTCATAGTACAATAGGGAGTTAATGGACAAGCTGCAAAGACTCAAACAAAAGAACATGAGTGTAGAGGAGTATAGGCAAAAGATGGAGCTTTACGTGAAGAGAGCCTCTACTAGGGTGGAAAAACCCACCACCATAGCAAGGTTCTTAGTGGTCTCAATCTTGAGATAAGAGATAAAGTAGAACTATTGCCATACATGGACTTGAATGACTTGATCCAATTTTACATAAAAGTTGAACAACAAATTTTGAAAAAGGGTCAAGTCGCAAGGAGAGTTCTTACTCTAGCTCTTATCCAAAGAAGGTATATAAGAAGGAAAGGGAGGATAGTGTCTCATAAAATAAAACGAAAGAAACTTCCAAAAGTTTAGGAAAATATGTGTCTACCTCACAACCCCGCAGTAGAGACATCCAATGCATTAAGTGTCTTGGAAGAGGTCACATAGCATCCCAATGCCCAAATAGGAGAACCATGATCATAAGAGGATGAGATGAGTATGGCAGCCAAGATGATGAGTGATGAGAATCAAATAAAGGAGGCTTTTATTAATGGAGGAAGAGGACATCCACCTTCACATTTGAAGTTCTTCCTTCTAGTCTTCTCAAAATTAAAAGAAGACATAAAATAAAGATGAGGCCCAAGCCCAAAGCCCAAGCCCAAGCCCAAGAAGGCCAAAGCCCAAAGAGCCCAAGTCCATCCCATGAGGGGCAAGGCCAAGCTTTGAAATACTCTTGTATAGTTTTAGGAGGTGTGGTTATTAAATAAAGGAGTGTGAAAATGTAAAATAAAGTCACATTACCCATGTGACTTAGGAGAGTGGTGTAGATGTAGTTTTTGGGAGGTGCCATAGTAGAAAAAGGTCACACCTCCCATGTGACTTGTTTTTGGTGGGAATTTCAAATGAGTTTATTTGAAATTTCCCACCTATTTTTCAGCACCTTAGGCTATAAATAGAGGTGGACTAAGGTTGACCATTATTTTCATGTGTATAGGGTCCAAGATGACGATAAACATAGGATAGTTTCTTCATCCTTTTTGGGCTATGCCAAAGAATGGTGGCATAAAATTGTAATGGACATTATATATCGCAAGAAACCTCCCGTGGTTTCTTGGAATGCTTTGAAAGTGTGTATGCGCGCGAGGTTTGTTCCTCCTTCTAGGAAGGAACACTTGTTGAAGTTCCAAAGGCTTCCTCAAGGACATAGGATGGTAGAAGAATACATTAAAGATTTTGAAACAACTTTGACTAAAATGAATATGCATGCTAATGAAGAGTCAAAGCTAAAATGGTTTGTAAGTGGTTTGAGAAGAGATATTAGAGAAATTGTAGAATTAAATGAGTACTCTTCTTTAAAGAAAGTGTTTCGCCAAGCCATCAAGGTAGAATCCTATCTTTTGAAAACAACTTTCAAAAATACTCATGATTATAATTTCTACAACTCTTCTAGGAAGGATGCCAACAAAATGTCTACTCAAAATTGTCCTTCCAATTTTTCCAAACAAACCATGTTTCCAAAGAAAGTTTCTACTACAAATCCTTCTAATCCTAAGTCACCTACCCAACCTTCAAATATCAAATGTTTTAAATGTTTAGGTTTTGGGCACATAGCTCTTCATTGTCCACAAAAGCAAATCTTAATGATAAAAAAGGTAAAACAAGACCTACCTCACCCACCTACCACAAGTAAAAAAGAAAAAGACAAAGAAGGCCAAGTTGACATGGATCTAATCCTTTCACCTCCAAGGTGTTTTCCTTCCTTATCTTTTTCCTTACCCAAGGTTCCTGTTTCGTCCGGTTGACCGGGACGTCTTCGTGCGCGACCTCAACCGTCAGCTAAGGACTCCTTCCCACTGATTGCCTGTGAATTCCTGCAAAAAAGAGGACAAAGAGGCGCCCTAGCGGCCGTTTGCACTCCGACGCTCAAGTCAGCCAGCAAGAAACACCAAAAAACTGTCCACCCACGTATCTGAGCACCGCGTGTGGCACTCTGAAGGTGGTAAAAGAACTGTGTATCTGTGTGTGTGTTGTCTCATTTTGACAAAAATATTCTCCAGTCACTTGTACGTAACCTTAACGCACGGGCAAGCAACCAAAGAGTTTCTCGTAAGTTTGCCAAAGGTTCCAACCCTTTTTCCGACATTCTCCGCGCTATTTAAACTGCCCAGCATTTAAAGCGCCTTAAAGCGCTTTTACTCCCTAACGTAACGCACTCTTTAAAGCGCTTAATTACGAAACGTAACGCATTTAAGACGTTTGAAACGCTTGGGAGCTCTAATAGTACCAGAATGCCCGAAAGGGAAACTGTATTGAATATCTTTAATTACCTGGCACCTGACTAGAAGGTGTTTCCATTCTGGCATGGCTGTCGTACACGTGGAGGGCCTCACGACGCCATGACCCCATCTGGGGCGTTTCTGCCCATCCGGGGACGTTTATACGTGTGGGTCCTCCTGCCTGGGAGTGCTACTGCGCTAGGGGTGGCTTTTTGGGTGCCAACTCATGCCCCCAAGTATCTAGCCACTTACTCTGAGAGCGTATCTGCCTTCCTCTCGCACCCTGCACCCGGTTATCCTGGGCGTGACCTTCCTCTTGGGTCGTATCTGTCCCGAAGGCGTCTCTGGGGCGGCAGGGGTACTTCACGAGTCAGGCTGCCCTTCACTGGTACTATCACTATGGCCTTGAAGCCACCTTTTCCTTCTCTTTATCACTTTCCCGAGATATCGGGACCTGAGGCTTTCCCACGACATCGCCCCCTCCATGGTCTTTCCTACCCATGGGTATCGGGGAACCACACCGTGGTTGCCTTGCTTTTACACTGTTTGATCTGGCGACGCCTCCACCCAGGCGACGCCTGGCCTTGGCGACGCCTTGTCTCTATCTTGGCGACGCTTCCTCTTGTCTTCTCTACACCTGGGCGACACCTTGAGTTGACTTTGACTTTCCAGTCGTTGACTTTGACTTAGTCAACGCCCTGATACGGGACGGTACACAAGCCCCCCAGTCTTAAGCCGAAGACTTGTCTTCAGCGCAAAGACTAAAGCCTTGCCCCGTCCATCCACGTGCCTTCCTGACGACGTGTCATTCTCTGCTGACTCAGCAAATTTTCGAATTACTGACGCGACATTTTCTGAACCACAGGGGTATTCTTAATGACCGATTGGACATTCCCTGAAATGGGGATGATTACACCTTTTGGGCTACCCTTGATCGCGCGCCACGTGGCCCATCGCGTGGCCCTCCTTTAGAGACCTTTGCGCTTCCCCTGGGCAATCGACTCTCTGACGCGTGGCCCGATCCTGCGGCCCTTAGTTAGCGCTTCTTGAATCGCGAAATGTAACGTTTAAGTTGCTCCAAACCCCGCGCTCACCCTACTGTTACATTCATTCACTCTGCTACTTTGCCCTGTTCATCGCCCCCAAAACCTCTTCTCTCTGTAATTGCAATTCTTCCCTTCCTGTGCTCTCCTACCGCCTCCATTTCAACAGCAAAGGTATGGTTTCGAGCACTCTCAACTCTTCACTGTTGTCGCATTATAGGAAACTGCCTGGGACTGTTGTTATTCTCGTATTTCTCTGGACATTGTTTGTATGCTTCGTTGTTCCTTTCGCTTCCCTTCGTTCTCTTGCGGGTAGGGCGCTCCTAGGGTTCTTCCATTTTCCCCTTTTCTTCTCTCCAAACCCCTTTTCTCTGAACCCTTTCTTTCTCTTTTGATCTTCAGCATTGGCGTTGATGGCAAAGACCAAGACCACCGCGCCTCCCCCGCTCCCTAAGTCAGAGCTTTTCTGGGATCGCCGGGCGCATCATCCTTACGCTCTTCCAGAATTCGTTCAAAGGCTGGAAGGGGAAATTTTTCAAGGTACGCGCGACCAAGCGCGATCCTACCATTCTAGAGGGCGAACTTGCGAAATTTTCCCCTGTACTGGACAGACAAACCCATAACTATGAAGCCCTTGGCTCTGGACGAACTTGCCCCGCCTGACCGAGATATATGCAAAGCCTTGGCGGGACTGGGGATAGTCTTCGATACCGCCAAGCTCATCGCAAATGAATTCAATGCCCATGGGCTTTCTACATACTTCGGTATCTGCTCTTGGCGATTTATGATGCATTAGTTGTTATGGTTATCTGCATTACCATCTTTCCCTGTACAATGTTACTTGCATTTCGCATCTCTTCCTGTATTGTGAATCCACATAACTGCTCTAGTGCTAATCCTTGTTGTTTGGCCTGTCTTGACGTAGGATCGGTGATGGGCGCTTCCAAAAGAATAATGTTGGCGAAAGCACTGAAGGAGGCTCGTGCCGCCAAGGCAGGCGTCTCCTCCAGCCCTGTTGCCAATCCGATTCTCCCACCGGCTCCGACACCGCCGCCTCCAGTCACTGCTGAAGCTGCTTCTAGCCCATCTCCGACGCCTCCACCTGGCTCTGACTTGCTTCCAACCCCCAACTCTCCTTCGCCTATCGCCGCTGTTCTCCTGGCTGCGGCCTCGTCACCGGCTCCACCCCCCCTTGACAAATGGAAAAGGGTTTTGGAGATTCTGTCACACGATGAGGGATCGGAGGGTGTGGCGCCCTTCAGAAGGAGAAAATCCGCGCGGGTGTGGCGCCCTTCAGAAGGAGAGACGTCGCCACAGGGAGGGAACCCCTTTATGGACAACCCTCCAAGTGCAACCTCACTCCCTCCTATGATTCTCCAAGAGGAAAGGGGCGAAGGTGCTAAATCTGCGCCGCCTCTGCCGCCGCCAGAAACCACCGCTTCCCCGGCTCCCAACGCTGCCGCCCCCGACTTCATTGCCATTCCCCCTCCAATCATGCATCTGATGAGGGGTTTCAGTGGCGGGACTATGCCAGAAGGTACCGACAGGAGGGAAGGTATGCCTTTCTATTTGGGGGCTTTCTTGGCGGTGGCTCTCGAATGGCGCTCCCAAGCCAGAAACGCTGTCTTGCAAACTCAAACTCTCCAGGCCTTGGAAACGAAGGCAACTACCCTGGAGGAGGAGATGAGGATCCTGGGACGCCAGAACGAGGCTTATTGTTCCTCCCTGAAACAAGCACAAGAGTCTAGGGCAGAAACTGAGAGGAAACTGGCAGAGGCCTTGGAGCTCCAGGCTGACTTCTACGCTCGTGAAGTTGCTCTCCAAGTACAGGTGGCGGGTCTTCAGGAAGTGGTCAAAGCGGATGCAGAAACTCACAAAGACCTGAAGGACCGTTGCTGTGAACAGGATGCCAAGGTGGAACGGATGGAGGAGGAAATGGCCACGCAGGCCAAAGCTATGGACCTTCTCCGAGTTGACTACGACAAACTGCAGGTCGAGGTTAGCCGGCTTCGTGTGGAGAAAGAGGCTCTGGAGAAGCAGGTGGCCTCTAGAGATGCCGCCATTGAGGAACTGGAGAAGGAGAAAAAGTCCCTTATCCAGGAGATGGCGGGCACCTTCGAGGAGGGGTTCCAAGAGGCCCTGTCCCAGGCGTTCTGCGAGAATCCTGGCGTCAACCTTTCGAACTGCGACCCCACACACCACGTAGTCGACGGGAAGGTCGTGCCCATGGATTTGAACGACTGAACTGCTGCCCCTCATCCGCCACCTTCCTCTTCAAGCTTAACTCTTCATTCTTTACCTTCGCCTTTTGATTTTATCTGCCAAAACTTGTAATTCTTTGAACTATCCGCACTCTTGTTACTGACTTAGGACATTCGCATGGTTGTCTTCATTTCTTTTTCACATACGATTCTGCCTATGCGATCTCGTTCTCATCTTTCCCTTCATACGCTTGATCTCGTTCTCATCTTTCCCTTCACACGCTTCAATTATTTTATCCGTGTTCTGCCCGTTTCTCACACTTCGTTGGGCGGTTTGGTATGATTGGGTAAGGTCGCCCGCCAACCCTTACGCCCATGGAGAGGCTCACTAAGTGGCGCCGTATCGTCCACGGGACGTCTCTGATACCGAAAGGCTCTTTCTTTGATCTTTTAACTCTCGGCGCCCACGCCTAAGGAGAGGCCTGCTAAAGCAGCACCGTATCGTCCCCGGGTGTCTAAAACGCTGAGTGCTGTGGGGTTTTTGTTCCCTCCATGGTCTTTCCTGCCCATAGGTATCGGGGAAACCCTGCCAGTGACTCGCTGGCGCTCGGCGGTTTCGCCTCCCTCCACAGTCTTTCCTACCTGTGGGTATCGGGGAGGCGACGCCTGTGACTAACTTTGCTTTTCTTTGCTTTCGTCTCCCTCCACAGCCTTTCCTACCTGTGGGTATCAGGGAGGCGACGCCTGTGACTAACTTTGCTTTTCTTTGGTTTCGTCTCCCTCCACAGTCTTTCCTACCTGTGGGTATCGGGGAGGCGACGCCTGTCGGTATTTGGGTTGGCGACGCCCGCGACATCTCGTCTGTCGTCGCCCTTTACGTCCTTCCTGGCAACGCCTCGGGCGTTACCTTTACTTCGTCATTGACCTTAATCCTTGCCTTGGTCAACACCTGATAACAGCGAAGAGCCCAAGGTTTTGCCTGTGCCATCCACGTGGCGCTCCTTGTATTGCTGATGGGACCTTCTGTCATTCGACTTGATCCACGTGGCGCTGCTTACATGGTTGGTGGGGTATCTAGTCATTTCATTTTCTGACTCCTGCTGTACCCCTGGCTCATTTTCGACGGCGGATCGTACCATTGGATATTCTGTTGACGGGACATTTTCTGATTTAAACCAGAGATGCCAGCGTCATCCTTTCATCTTCTGCCACGTGTATCAATCGTGCGGTGCATCCATTCACGTCGTTTGGCGCTCTAACCGCTTTATTTAACTCTTCAAGCTCTGGAACTATCTTCATCGTTTTCTCACTTCTCATAACCTACTTGCGTTCTTTCTTCTTGCACCCTTTCTTCTCTGTCGAAGGGCTGTTCTAACCTTCGCTCCCTCGCTCAACCCTTGCACTTCTAGCCATTCTGATCGTGCTAAAGAATGTCTTCTCACGATGCTTCCCCCAGGGTTCGTCCCAAAGACTTGTACCCTTGGGCCTCGAGCGAACTTCTTGATGAGTGTTCGTGCTTGCTCTCCACCAGGGCCGTACGAGAACACAAAGGGGAGTTGTGTTCTTACGACCACCGGGCCTTCGCGAGGAGGCACGATGACGACATCGCTGTGCTCCCTTGCACTTTGGGGGAGCCAGTGTGTGGAGACGAACGGGCCAACAACGGGGTCCCTTTCTTTTACTTTTACCAGGTGGTGTTCAAGACCATCGGGGTGCGCTTACCCTTCTCCTGGTTCGAGAAGGAACTGCTGACGGAGATCAACGTGGCTCCCGCCCAGTTATACCCCAACAGCTGGGCCTTTGTCAAGGCCTTCGATGTCCTCTTTGGGTTTCTGGGTTGTGCACCCTCGGTTGACCTCTTTCTTCACTTTTTTGAGGTGAAGAGACAGAGACACAACCTCTGGGTAACTCTCAGCAATGTACCCGGAAGAGTTCTCTTCACGCCCTTCCAAAGCTCGTTCACGGGGTGGAAAGGCCGGTTCTTCAAGATCTGCTGTACTGATCTTGTTCCCAACGCCCTCGATGGGTTTCCACTATACTGGGTGAGAGAGGAAAAGGTCCTCAAAGCCAAACCCCTCAAGAATCTGGCTCCAAGTGATCAAATAGCTTGCCGGATTCTTGCTGAGGCGGGAGGCTTTGACTCTGCTACGGTGATCAGCTTGGAGTTCAACGCTAAGACTCTTGAGAAGTACATATGTGAGAACCACCGCCTTGGGCAACTTCGGCCTTTGTTACTTTCTAACTGTGCCTGTCTTCCTTCACGGTGTCGCTAATACATCTATTCCTTTTGTGCAGGTTCGAAAATAGGCCAAGAAAAGAGGACACGACTTACTCGAGCGCTGCGGGCTGGGAAAGGGGCTTCGCCTTCCTCCAGTGATGACTCTGATGAGCGCTGAGAAGTGGCTTGTTTGTGTTTTTGCATTTTGTACCGAACATTGCTTGTAACAACAACTTTTCAATATCATAATTTTTTACAACGCCACTTTACTTTGCATATGCTTCATATACCGCGCGACTTCCTTTCGTCTCGTTCTGCCAACGATGCATGCTTTTCCTTGGGCGGCGCCTTCTTTCTGGGTGACGCCAAGACCTAGGCGACGCCTTCTTCCTTGGCGACACCATGGCCTAGGCGGCGCATCACATTACTTCTAACAAGGAAAAATAAAGGCTGAAAACCAAGGCACTTCTTTTTCTCAACTGGTTTTTCCATTTATTAGGGTGACCTCATTAAAAAACCCCCGAAAGGGAAAAAGAGCGTCCCCTTCAACTAAATTGTTACATGCTGCTTACATAGGTCAACTGAAATAAAATTTTAAGTTGGCTGCATTCCAACTGCGCGGGATAGGGCCTCCATCTAAAGTCTCCAGGTTGTACGAACCGTTGCCCTTAGCCTCAGTAACTCTGAAGGGCCCGGTCCACTTGGGAGACAGCTTATTCTCCAACTTGTACGGGTGAGCTTTCCTCATCACTAGGTCGCCCACCTGAAACTGTCGCGGCTTTACTTTAGAGTTATATTGCCGCTCCACTCTTCTCTTCATCGCTTCAGCTTTTATTCTAGCTTCTTCCCTGGCCTCTTCTAGTAGATCTAGGTTTACCTGTCTCTCCTCGTTAGACTCCTCCACCACAAAGTTTTGAAAACGCGGTGAGCTTTCGTGTATTTCTACTGGAATCATCGCGTCCGACCCGTACACCAAACTGAACGGCGTCTCCATAGTAGAGGATTGGGGCGTGGTGTGGTATGCCCACACAATCCTTGGCACCTCTTTCGCCCACGCCCCTTTGGCCTTCTCTAATCTTCTTTTTAACCCCCTCAGCAGAACTCTGTTTGCTGACTCTACTTGTCCATTGGTCTGGGGTGTTCGACCGACGCGAACACTTGCTTGATTCCCACTTCAGCGCACAGATTTCTCAACTGCTGACTGGCGAACTGGGTCCCGTTGTCAGATATCAGGCGCCTGGGTACGCCAAAGCGACACACGATGTTTCTCCACACAAAATGCTGTACCTTATGCGCAGTGATTTGTGCCACGGGTTCTGCCTCTATCCACTTAGTGAAGTATTCGATGGCGACTATCAGATACTTCATCTGCCTGATTGCTAGTGGGAAAGGGCCCAGGATGTCAATTCCCCATGTGTGGAAAGGCCACGGGCTGTATATGGACCACAACTCTTCTGGCGGCGCCTTGTGCCAGTCAGCGTGCTTTTGGCATTGCTTACACCGCTGGGCGTGTCGTGCGCAATCCTCTTTCACTATTGGCCAGAAGAAACCTGCGCGTATTACCTTGGAGGCTAAGGACCTTCCTCCTACATGGCTTCCGCAGATGCCTTCGTGTAGCTCCGCCATTATCCTGGTGCACTCATCGCCACTGACGCATGTTAGGATAGGGTGAGCGAAACCGTGTCTGAACAGCACCCCATCCACCAAGGTATATCTTGCGACGTTCCTTTTCATTTTCTTACCCTCTTCAGGGTCCACTGGAAGGGCCCCATCCGCCAGGTATCGTTTATAGGGCGTCATCCAGGTGTCTCCCGTGGACAGGACACAAACCTGCATCTGCTCTTCCTCAGACGCACCCGCGTATATACTGATGCGGGGCGCCCTCTGCGTATCTTGGGTTAATGAGGAATGACTCCTCGGCCTTCCCCTTGATGCATAAATCTGGAGGACATCCACCCTGTTGTCTTCCACGAATCGACGCGGAGCTTTGAGGGTCTCCTGGATCACTGTCCTCTGTCTACCCCCCTTGCCTGAGCTGGCCAGCTTTGCGAGCAGGTCAGCTCTGGCATTCTGCTCTCTCGGGACGTGTATCAACTCAAGAGCGTTGAACGCCCCTCTCAACAACTGGACGTATTTTAGATACGCCGCCATCTGGGGGTCCTTCGCCTGGAACTCACCCGACACCTGCCCCGTAATCAACTGGGAGTCGCTCTTCACTAGGAGATTCTGTGCGCCCATCTCCTTGGCCAAGAGCATTCCTGCAATCAGGGCTTCATATTCTGCTTGGTTGTTACTTGCCTTGAAGGCAAAACGCAAGGCCTGCTCGATCAGTATGCCGTCGGGTCCTTCCAGCACTATTCCCACACCACTCCCTTGTTGGTTTGAGGAGCCATCAACCGAGAGCAGCCACTGTGAACTCGCTTCCACCTCTTGCTCACCTCCGGGCGAAAGTTCTGCTACAAAATCCGCATACACCTGCCCTTTGATGGATCCTCTAGGCTCGTACTGTATGTCGAATTCTGACAGTTCCACTGCCCAGCGTACCATTCTTCCTGCCACATCGCGCTTCTGCAGCACCTTCTGTATAGGGAGGTTGGTCATTACCACCACCGTAAAACTGTGGAAGTAATGACGGAGCCTCCTAGCCGAGAACACTACCGCCAGCGCCGCCTTCTCCAGTGCTTGGTACCTTGTCTCAGCTCCCTGTAAGGCCTTGCTTACAAAGTAGATGGGCTTCTGACTCTGGTCCTGCTCTTGGATCAATACAGAACTGATGGCCCTATCTGTTACAGTAAAATACAACCGGAGGGGCACGCCCGTTACCGGTTTGCAGAGAACTGGAGGCGTCGCCAGGTAATCCTTCAGCTTAACGAAAGCCGCTTCGCATTCCTCAGTCCATGCAAAGCGACTGTTTCTCTTGAGGCACTGGAAGTACGGGTGCCCCTTTTCTCCTCCGGCGGAAACAAACCTCGAGAGCGCCGCCATCCGCCCTGTCAACTGTTGAACCTCCTTTACCGATGTCGGACTCCGCATGGCGATAATAGCCGCACATTTGTCGGGGTTCGCCTCTATCCCCCTCTCGGTGAGCAGGAAACCCAAGAATTTACCGGCCTCTACTCCGAAAACACACTTCTCGGGGTTCAACTTGAGGCGGTATTTGGATATTGTGTTGAACAACTCCTCCAAGTCTGCCATGTGTTGCACCCTGTTCTGCGACGCCACCACCATGTCGTCTACATAGGCGTATACGTTCCTCCCAAGCATTGGCGCCAGGACCTTGTCCATTAACCTCTGGTACGTGGCGCCCGCGTTTTTGAGCCTGAAAGGCATCACCTTATAGCAATAACTGCATGTTTCAGTCATGAACGCAGTCTTGCTCTCGTCTCTGGGGTGCATCTTGATTTGGTTATACCCTGAGAAGGCGTCCAGGAAGCTTAACACTTTGCTGCCAGACGCGCTGTCCACTAGGGCGTCGATGTTGGGCAACGGATAGGAATCCTTTGGGCACGCCTTGTTCAGGTCCGTGAAGTCAACGCACATTCTCCACTTTCCGTTCGCCTTTTTCACCAAGACGACGTTGGCGAGCCACTCAGGGTACTGAATCTCCCTAATGTGGCCAGCACTCAGCAGCTTCTGCGTTTCGTCTTTCACCACCTGTTGTCGCTCCTCATTGAACTTCCTCCTTCTCTGACGCACGGGGCGGACCGTGGCGTCCATGCTGAGGTGGTGACACAGGAAATCGGGGTCGATGCCCGGCATATCCGAGGCGGACCATGCGAAGGCATCCAGGTGGCGCAAAATCACTTCTGCCACCCCTTCCTGTTCTTCTGGACTTAGCGAGCTTCCTAACTTGAAAGCTTTGCCGCCAATCTCCCTTTCTAGGGTGTTAGCTGCAGGTTGCTCCCTATTATCATCTTCGGCGGGCGCCGCTTCTTCTACGGGCGCAACTTCTTCGGGGGGCACCGCCTCTTCCACGGGCGCCTCCTCCATTGGCACATCTGCTTCGGGCATCGCCCTTTCTGCTATGGCCTCTTCAAGCGTCAGCCCAGCGGGCGTCGCCTCAATCATCGTTGCGTCCGCGCTCGGCGGACGTTCGTACACCATGAAAACGCCTCTCTTCGTCTTCAGGCTGTTTTCGTAGCATTTCCTCGCCTCCTCCTGGTCTGATCTGATGACTATCACCCGGCCACTGAGGTCCGGTAGCTTCATCTTCATGTGACGGGTGGAGGATATTGCACTCAGGCGGTTTAACGCCGGTCTGCCCAGCAAAATATTGTAGGTAGAATTGGCGTTCACGACGAGGTACCGAATGCTCTCTGTTCGGGAAGCCTCTCCGTCTGTGAACGTAGTCCTCAACTCCAGGTACCCCCGGACCTCTATCTGGTTATCCCCAAACCCATACAAACATCCCGTATAGGGACTCAGCAGATCGGGGGACAACCGCAACTTATTAAAGGTCGACAGAAACATGACGTCTGCCGAGCTTCCCTGATCAACAAGCACTCTGTGGACCTTCCTTCCAGCCGTGACGACCGAGATGACAACGGGATCGTTGTCATGGGGCACTACATCTCGGAGGTCTCTTCTTGTGAACACAATATCTGACTCCCAGGGCTCCCCCGAGAGCCTCTCTTCGATTAAATTCACCCCCCTCGCGTATTTCTTCCGCTGGGAGGCGGTGGGTCCTCCGCCGAAAAAACCTCCAGCAATGGTGTGGACCTCGCCAAGCACAGGCATCTCGTGTGCTGGCTCATCTGCCGGCGGCGACAGGGTGGCGGTCGTGGTGGACTCTGCGACATAATCTTTCAAAAACCCAGTCCTCACCAGCTCATCTAGCTGGCAGCCCAACGACAGGCAATTATCAATTTGGTGCCCGAAAGCCTCGTGAAATTCGCACCAAAAGTCTTTGCGGGGCCCTAACACCTTATCGGTCTTCGCCGGTCGCCTCAGCCTCTTGGCTATGTTGGGTACGGCGATCAAATCCTTCAACTCAACTACGAAGTTGTACCTCGCCGGTCTTGCTCTGGCGGGGCCCCGAGGCTGGGGCTTTCTGGCCTCGTAGGGGCGTCTAGCCTCTGGCTTCTTTCTCCCCGTCGTTGTCTCATTGACTCTGACGGGTTGAACTCGCGTTGGTCCCCTCGGGCGTGAGGGCACGGCGCTGGTGCGCTTCACACATACCTCCCCTTCCGAAGCAATATGCTCTACCGCCCTACGCCGTAATTCAGCGAAAGTCCTAGGGCGATTGCGGATAATAGATTCTCCAAAGGGGCCGGGGCATACGCCTTTCACAAATGCGTACACGATCATAGGCTCCTCTGTTGTACCAACCTTCACGACCTGGGCCCCGAAGCGATTGATATACTCCTTCAGGGTCTCCCCCTGATACTGCTTCACGTCAAACAGGTCGTAAGAGACCGGCGGCGGGGCCTTGTTGGCCAAATACTGTTCTCTGAATAACCGCGACAACTGGCGGAATGATGTGATATGGCCCTCGGGGAGGCTAATGAACCAGTCCATAGCCATCCCGGTCAGGGTGCTCATGAAGAGCTTGCACTTGGCAGCATCAGAACCGCCTATCAGGACCATCTGCGTGTGAAATGCAGCGAGGTGCGTCTCTGGGTCCTCCATCCCAGTGAAGATTACCTTGGGTCCCGCGAACGTGTTCGGGATCGCTGCGCCTAGGATCTCCTGCGAGAAAGGAGTGGAAAACTCCCTCGGCGGGGAATAGTTCTCCGTCTCGTCCTGCCCAGGCCGCCTCCGATCGTTTCTCAGGCCCTGGCGCAACTCCTCATTCACACGGTGGAGCTCTTCGTTGCGCTCATGCGAGGCATCAAGATCTGCCTCCATGCGCTCCTGCTCCATCTTCGAATCCGCCATGTCCTGCTGCAGCCCCCTCATTATTTCCAGGACCTGCTGCATGGATAGGTCTGCTGGGGCTGCGCGCGCTGCTCTTCGTCTGGTGGGGGCCATTGTCACTCCAACCTCCTTCAACGTTACTGTAGCTTGGTAACTTCTCCTCGAACTTGTGATGGGACTGATGTTTTATATCGAGCCCCACGGTGGGCGCCAAATGTTCCGTCCGGTTGACCGGGACGTCTTCGTGCGCGACCTCAACCGTCAGCTAAGGACTCCTTCCCACTGATTGCCTGTGAATTCCTGCAAAAAAGAGGACAAAGAGGCGCCCTAGCGGCCGTTTGCACTCCGACGCTCAAGTCAGCCAGCAAGAAACACCAAAAAATTGTCCACCCACGTATCTGAGCACCGCGTGTGGCACTCTGAAGGTGGTAAAAGAACTGTGAATCTGTGTGTGTGTTGTCTCATTTTGACAAAAATATTCTCCAGTCACTTGTACGTAACCTTAACGCACGGGCAAGCAACCAAAGAGTTTCTCGTAAGTTTGCCAAAGGTTCCAACCCTTTTTCCGACATTCTCCGCGCTATTTGAACTGCCCAGCATTTAAAGCGCCTTAAAGCGCTTTTACTCCCTAACGTAACGCACTCTTTAAAGCGCTTAATTACGAAACGTAACGCATTTAACACGTTTGAAACGCTTGGGAGCTCTAATAGTACCAGAATGCCCGAAAGGGAAACTGTATTGAATATCTTTAATTACCTGGCACCTGACTAGAAGGTGTTTCCATTCTGGCATGGCTGTCGTACACGTGGAGGGCCTCACGACGCCATGACCCCATCTGGGGGCGTTTCTGCCCATCCGGGGACGTTTCTACGTGTGGGTCCTCCTGCCTGGGAGTGCTACTGCGCTAGGGGTGGCTTTTTGGGTGCCAACTCATGCCGCCAAGTATCTAGCCACTTACTCTGAGAGCGTATCTGCCTTCCTCTCGCACCCTGCACCCGGTTATCCTGAGCGTGACCTTCCTCTTGGGTCGTATCTGTCCCGAAGGCGTCTCTGGGGCGGCAGGGGTACTTCACGAGTCAGGCTGCCCTTCACTGGTACTATCACTATGGCCTTGAAGCCACCTTTTCCTTCTCTTTATCACTTTCCCGAGATATCGGGACCTGAGGCTTTCCCACGACATCGCCCCCTCCATGGTCTTTCCTACCCATGGGTATCGGGGAACCACACCGTGGTTGCCTTGCTTTTACACTGTTTGATCTGGCGACGCCCCGGTTGGGCGACGCCTCCACCCAGGCGACGCCTGGCCTTGGCGACGCCTTGTCTTTATCTTGGCGACGCTTCCTCTTGGCGTCTCTACACCTGGGCGACACCTTGAGTTGACTTTGACTTTCCAGTCGTTGACTTTGACTTGGTCAACGCCCTGATACGGGACGGCACAGTTCCTATTTCACCACCATCTTGGTTAAAAACTGTTAGGGATAATTTGTTCATACCTCCTAATGGTTGTCACCATTTAAGAGGTCTTTTTCCAAAACATCACATCATTCCTAAACAAATTTTTCCAACTTGGTCGATTTATAGAACCTCCTTTTCTGAAATCCCATTATTTACAAATGCTAAGTCATGTTTACATTTTTCTTCCACTTTTAATTGTAAAACTAAACTGACTTTGTTATATGCAGGGATTCAGAATTCGTGGACGAATTCTCTCCAACTCGAGGAGTATGATGAGAATCAAATAAAGGAGGCTTTTATTAATGGAGGAAGAGGACATCCACCCTCACATTTGAAGTTCTTCCTTCTAGTCTTCTCAAAATTAAAAGAAGACATAAAATAAAGATGAGGCCCAAGCCCAAAGCCCAAGCCCAAGCCCAAGAAGGCCAAAGCCCAAAGAGCCCAAGTCCATCCCATGAGGGGCAAGGCCAAGCTTTGAAATACTCTTGTATAGTTTTAGGAGGTGTGGTTATTAAATAAAGGAGTGTGAAAATGTAAAATAAAGTCACATTACCCATGTGACTTAGGAGAGTGGTGTAGATGTAGTTTTTGGGAGGTGTCATAGTAGAAAAAGGTCACACCTCCCATGTGACTTGTTTTTGGTGGGAATTTCAAATGAGTTTATTTGAAATTTCCCACCTATTTTTCAGCACCTTAGGCTATAAATAGAGGTGCTTCCTTTGTAAAATTCAGATTGGAATTAATCTAAGAAAACTCTACTCAAATTTTAAGTGAACTTTGGAGAGCTTTGAGCCTTCTTCTCTAGTCTTATCTTGATGGATCATTGGAGTCCTCAAGTGGCGACATCACTCTCATCTAGGAGCATTCCACACTTCTAGTGGCGAGATCATCCAACATTCTTCCATCTTCATGAGCACTCTCTTCTCCTTCCTTTCTTCTCTTTCTATTGTTTTTGTTAGCTTGTGTTCTTGAGTTTTGGTTTGGTGTTCTTACTGTTTTTTTTATGAGTTTTGGTTCGGCAGTTTTATATTTCAGTCCATTCATCTTGTTCCTTTGCTTTTCTTACTCTTTTGTTCGGTTCAATTTGACTAAAATTGGTTCATCCAAATGAGTTTGGGATTTGGTACTAGTTTTTGGTGACTTCTTGTCTTAGAACAATGATCCAACTCTAAGAAAAGTGCCTCTATAATGTCCAACTCAAGGTGATGTGATTCCAATAGCCACATAGAACAAGATTCTTGACATTTTTAGGAATCACCTTGAGCTGGAAAATATAGAGGCACTTTTCTTAGAGTTGGATCATTGTTCTAAGACAAGAACTCACCAATAACTAGTACCAAATCCCAAACTCATTTGGATGAACCAAATATTGTCAAATTGAATCAACAAAGAGATTAAAACTGGAATTGACCGAACAGAATTGAACAAATGATCAAATGAACCGAACCAAAACAGAAATTAAAAACAGAAACAGAACATAGTGCTTGAAAAAATAGAAAAACCGAAACTGAAAAATTCAAGAACACAAAGCAACATGAACAATTGAAGAAGAAGAAAGGAAGGAGAAGAGAATGCTCATGAAGATGGAAGGAGGATGGATGATCTCGCCACTAGAAGTGTGGAATGCTCCTAGATGAGAGTGATGCCGCCACTTGAGGACTCCATTGATCCATCAAGATAAGACTAGAGAAGAAGGCTCCAAAAGCTCTCCAAAGGTTACTAAAAATTTGAGTAGAGTTTTCTTAGATTAATTCCAATCTGAAAAATACAAAGAGAGCACCTCTATTTATAGCCTAAGGTGCTGAAATATAAGCTACACAAATTCAAAAAAACTCCCTCCCAAAAAGCTTCTAGAATTTGCGCCTAAAACAAAGCATGAGGAAGGTGTGACCTCTTCCTTCACTTTGGCACCTCCTTTTCTACTCCTACACCTATCTACTAACACACCCCCCCTAAGACTCCTAACTAAAGACTAAAAGATGCTAAAACAAAAGAGGTTTCTAATGTTTCCCTCTAAGCACCTTCAACTAAAGAAATTACAAAAAGAGAAAATAAATGTCCTCTAGCTCCCAAAGCTTTGAACATGCTTCTTGTAATCCTTTGAGGTGGACTTTGACCTCCATGGGCGTCTTCTATTTGTGCCTCCACCTCCTCTTGATCTTGTTGATTGGCCTCCATGTCCTCTTGGGCTTGATCTCCATCATACTCCCCGAGTTGGAGAGAATTCGACCACGAATTCTGGAGACCTACAGAAAAAGGAGTTAGATCGTTGACATTAAAAGTATGACTACCTAAGAATGTATCAGGCATATCTAACTCATAAGCATTGTCATTAATCCTCTTGAGGACTTGGAAAGGTCCATCCCCTCGAGGCATTAGTTTGGACTTCCTTTGAGTAGGAAAACGATCCTTCCTCAAGTGAAGCCAAACCCAATCGCCCTCATCAAACAACAATGCTTTTCTCCTTTTATTGGCAAGTTCAGCATACTTGCCAACCTTCTTCTCAATTCTCTTCTTGATGTCTTTATGCAAAGTTTTCACAAAAGAAGCCTTTTCATCCCCATCTTTGCACAAGACATCTCCAAGAAGGGGAATAGGAAGAAGATCAAGAGGTGTTAGGGGATTAAACCCATAGACCACCTCAAAAGGAGAATGGGAGGTGGTAGAATTTACTACTCGGTTATATGCAAACTCAACATGGGGTAGTAAATTCTCCCACACTCTAGGATTCCCCGAAATAAAGCATCTCAATAGTTGTCCCAAAGTTCTATTCACCACCTCGGTTTGACCATCAGTTTGTGGGTGACAAGTGGTAGAAAATAAAAGCTTAGTTCCAAGCTTGCCCCACAAGGTCTTCCAAAAGTGACTCAAGAACTTAGGATCTCTATCGGACACTATACACCTAGGAATCCCATGCAAGCGAACCACTTCTTGAAAGAAGAGGTTTGCAATGTGGCATGCATCATCCACTTTGTGGCAAGGAATAAAGTGAGCCATCTTTGAAAAACGATCCACTACCACAAAAATGGAGTCCTTTCCCTTTGATGTCTTGGGTAAGCCTAAGATGAAATCCATAGATATATCTACCCAAGGCATTGAAGGGATAGGAAGAGGAGTATAAAGACCATGGGGATGCATTTTAGACTTAGCTTTGCGGCAAGCTATGCATTTATCACACAAACTATGAACATGTTTATGCATATGTGGCCAAAAGAAATGTTCATGCAACACATCCAAAGTTTTAGCAACCCCAAAATGTCCCATTAAACCCCCCTCATGAGCTTCTCTAACAAGAGATAATCTAATAGAGCTTTGGGGAACACAAAGACGTTTTCCTTTAAAAAGAAAGCCATCTTGAATAAAAAAATCTTTGTGTCCTCCTTTAAGACACTCTTGATAGATGGGAGAAAAATCAAGGTCATCATGATAAAGTTCCTTAATGTGATCAAAACCAAGATATTGAGAGGTTAAAAGATTTAGCAAGGTGTATCTTCTAGAAAGAGCATCCGCCACAATATTTATTTTGCCTTGCTTGTGTTTGATCACATAAGGAAATTGCTCAATGAATTCCACCCACTTAGCATGCCTCTTGTTAAGTTTGTTTTGGCTTTTCAAATATTTAAGAGATTCATGATCACTATGTATCACAAACTCTTTGGGAAAAAGATAGTGTTGCCAAGTAAACAAAGCCCTAACAAGTGCATATAATTCCTTATCATAGGTGGAATAGTTGAGATGACTTCCCTTCAATTTCTCACTAAAATAGGCTATGGGGTGGCCCTCTTGAAGGAGAACAACCCCAATACCTATGCTTGAAGCATCACACTCAATCTCAAATGTCTTAGTGAAATTAGGAAGGGCCAAGATGGGAGCATTAGTCAATTTTTCTTTCAAAGTATCAAAAGCATTTTGTTGTGCTTCTCCCCAATGAAAGACCACATCCTTTTTCACTATGTCATTGAGTGGTGCGGCAATGGTACCAAAGTTTGGGACAAATCTTCTATAGAAAGAAGCAAGCCCATGAAAACTTCGGACCTCATTCAAAGATTTCGGTGTAGGCCAATTTTGAATGGCCACCACCTTTGTTTTGTCCACATGGACCCCTTTACAACTCACAACAAACCCTAGGAATTCTATATGATTAAGAGCAAACATACATTTAGCAAGGTTAGCATACAAATGTTCCTTCCTAAGGGTTTCTAAAAGTTTCCTAACATGCAACCTATGGTCATTCAAAGATAAGCTATAAATGAGAATGTCATCAAAGTAAACCACAACAAATTTACCAATGAAAGGTCTAAGAACATGATGCATGAGGCGCATGAAGGTACTTGGTGCATTAGTTAAACCAAAAGGCATAACTAACAACTCATATAAACCAAAGTTGGTCTTAAAAGTCGTCTTCCATTCATCACCCGGTTTGATACGGATTTGATTGTAGCCGCTTTTAAGATCAATCTTTGAAAAGATTTTAGAACCATGTAATTCATCCAACAAATCATCTAGTCTAGGTATGGGATGCCTATACTTAATGGTTATGTTATTTATGGCCCTACAATCCGAACACATTTGCCATGTGCCATCCTTTTTTGGCACTAAGATGATAGGCATAGCACAAGGACTCATGCTATCTTGCACCCACCCTTTCTCAATCAAAGCCTCAACTTGTTGGCGAATTTCCTTGGTTTCACTTGGATTGGTCCTATATGCTGGACGATTTGGTAAAGAAGAGCCCGGTATCAAATCAATTTGGTGCTCAATCCCTCTCAAAGGTGGAAGTCCATTTGGAGGATCTTGAAACATATCTTTGAACTCTTCTACCAAATTTTCCAAGCAATGAGGACTATCAACAAGTGATTCTACTCTAAGAGTTCTAGGGATGGCTAAGAAAAGAGGATGATGAGCCACTATTTCCCTTTCAATGTCACGTCTAGACACAAGGAGTGTAGGCTTAGAACTCTTATCTTTTTTATCTTTTTTATCTTTTTCACTCTCCCTCTTTTTCTTCATGATAACTTGGTCCTCATGGACTTCTCTTGGAGAGAGATATTTTAAAGTAACCTTATGACCATGGAATTCAAAAGATAGTTTGTTGGTAAAGCCATCATGTAAAACTTTTCTATCAAATTGCCAAGGCCTTCCCAAAAGAACATGAGTGGCTTCCATGGGCACAACATCACATAATACCTCATCTTTGTATTTTCCAATGGAGAAATGGATGAGGACTTGTTTATTAACAATTATTTCTCCTACTTCACTAAGCCATTGTAACTTGTAGGGCTTTGTATGAGAGATAGTAGGCAATCCAAGCTTATCTACTACTCTTGTACTAGCCACATTTGCACAACTACCCCCATCCACTATCAAGGAACAAATGTTGTTTTGAATAAGACATCTTGTATGGAAAATATTTTCCCTTTGACTTTCATCAAAAGGTTGTGAAACTTGTCCAAGAAGTCTTCTCACAACTAACAAGTCCCCTTCAAGTGGACATTCGCTCTCTTCCTCACTAGATGCATGAGAATGCAATGAATGCTTTGGAGAATCCGAATCATGCTCACTAACTACAATGCCCTCATGCATGTACATACTTCGTTTGGAAGGACAATTTGCAGCAATATGACCATAACCCATACATTTAAAGCATTTAGTGTTAGATGTTCTAGTGGGAGACTTAGGTCTAGAAGTAGATGGCTTAGATTCCTTGGGTTTGAGAGAAGAATCTTTGGAAGAATGTTTAGAAAAAGAAGTTTTGTTTCTCCAAGACTTGGAGTAGTATCCATCATTGGAAGCATTTTTAAAAGAGTTTTTCTTAGCAAGTTGGGCTTCCACCTTCATTGCAAGATGAACTAAAGAGCCCAATGATGAATACTCTTGTAACTCAACAATGTCTTGAATATCCTTCCTAAGACCACTCACAAACCTAGCAACCATGGCTTCTTCACTTTCTTCTAATTCAATTTTAAGCACAAGCGTCTCAAGCTCCTTATAATATTCATCCACATTTAGCGTGCCTTGTTGAAACCGTTGGAGTCTCAACATGAGGTCTTTCCTAAAATGTGGGGGCACAAACCTAGCGCGCATATGATCCTTTAAAGAGTTCCAAGAGTCCACGGGAGGACCCTTGTGATAGATAATGTCCTTTACAATTCCATGCCACCATTTCATGGCATAATCACTAAACTCTAGGGTGGCTAGCTTGAGCTTATGCTCATCTTGGATCTCATGGATCTCAAAAATTTGTTCACACTTAGCCTCCCAATCTAAATACACATTTGGATCACTAGAACCATTAAAACAAGGTAGCTTGACCGAAGGAAGCTTGGACTTTGCATCATGGTAGAAGCCATTGCCGTAGTGAATTCTTTCCCCTTGGTGATGATGTCTTTGTCCATGGACTTGGGGTGGAGGTCTCCTTCTCCTATGCTCATCTTCACGGCCAACATCATTTGAAGAAGCTCTTGAAGATGGTCTATGAGAATGATATCCATCATGGATAGAAGGAGATGGTCTAGTTTGTTGGACCTCCATCTTTTGCATTTTCTCCTCCAAGCGTCTAATTGTTCTTTAAGCTTCATGTAATTCACCAAGAATTGAAGCTTTGGAAGGAGAATTCTGCTTGTAGGATGCATCACTTGAAAAGCCAGCCATATGTAATTAAAAACAGCAAACACACAAAAACAGCAAACAAGTTAAAAATTAGCAAAAACAGTGAGCTTTTGGCAATGAAACTGCCGAAGTGAACTAAGGCTGAAAAAGATATCACTCTCAAAGAAATAATGTTCTTGCACCAATCTGATCTTGAAGCCTTGGAATCCTCAAATGAAATATGTCAAAGCAAGCACACCAATCTTAAGAGCAAACCACCACAAAACCAAAGAAACAATAAAGACAAACAAGAAAAGGTATAAGCAAGGAAAGGTAATTGCAAAAGGAATACTATATGTAAGACAAACTCAAAGAGTAAGAATGAAAGACAATCAAGAAAATAAAGAACTCAATGAGAAAAGTAGGCACACAAAAGAATACCTAAGGAAAAGCACTAGAGTAGATGAAGAAAACAAAAATATTAGCTACTGGAAATTTTTTTTTTTTTATGCAAACTGTGCTTGATATTCACTGATTTAACTGGAACGTTGTAGAGCGAACTGGATTATGAAATTTATACCACAGAAACTTCAAGATGTTAACTCAATAATGGCACTGGAATCAATTAAAAACAGTAAGCCAATTGAGAGAAATAAAATTTTTAAAATCGCTGCCAGATTACCGTATTTTTTTCGGCAGGAATGTACACTTTTTTTATTTTATTTATCATTTTTTGTGTACTTCATATTTTTGAATGATTCTTTTTTCTATTCTTTTCTAACACTTTGAATATTTCAAATCCAGAATTTCAGAATTTTACAGTACGTAAATCAATTGCAATAAGGAAAAACAGTAAGCACTTTTTTCAGAAACAGAGGAATCCTAATAGGAATAAAAAACAGGATGATGAACTAGCAAAGACATAATAGAAAATGATGTATTGGAACTTGTATAGGTCTAGAATACAAGTATTGATCCTGCCTGTTGACCGGAGCGCTGGAGAATGCCTCGTCAAAGGATCGACGTGCGCACCGCTTATCACCTTCGTTCCTCCCCTGGATCTACTTCAAGAACTTGCAAAGAAACGACACGGCGCCGCTGCGGCCGATCGCACTCCGACGCTCAAGTCAGTGACGGTATCACCAAAACCTGATAGAACTAGAACCGTGCAAATTCTCTCTCACAAACAGCTCTGTCACTCGCAAGCGTAAAGTGTATGAACTGAACGTGCGTACCTCAGAAAATCTGTTAAGAACTCTTATATACCTGGTGGTTTTCTCTCTCCTGGCAGTTACAGACTTGGACACGTGGCTCGCATCCAACTGTACACGTGCCATCATCTGGAGGCTCCCTGACTTGGCGCTGCTTCTACTCTCATTTTGGCTAAGTTACCTATGCATGGTACTGCCCAGTGCATAGCTAACTTAGGAGTGCGATCTATACTGGAACTGGCGAGCTAGGGCCTTCATACACCTTCCTTGTGGTCTCGCCGGCCGCCTTCATAATCTGCTTCTCCTTCATCTTCGGCGATGTGCTGGTTCTGGCGATCTCCGACTGCTTGGTCGCCTGGGTCTACATCTGGCGACTTCATCTTCAACCTGGCGATCGCCCATTCTGGTAAGCTGGAAATTGGAACACGCCAGCTTAACGACTGGCGACTACGCGTGCCCTCCGACTTCCTTCCCTTCTTGCCAACCTGGCGCCTTGTCAACACGCCTTCACTGTAGCAGGATGCCACGTCATCATACCCGACCATCAGGGCGGTACACAAGCCCCCCAGTCTTAAGCGAAGACTTGTCTAGCGAAAAGACTGAAAGAGCCTTCGTTAACACCGATCTACGTGGCACTGACGCAGAATTCCAAGCGATAGTACTTTCTGCTGCTCTGACGCTCCACCAACCCCTTCACTCATCGTTCGACACGTGGCTTTCATCAACGGCTATCTTCATCTGTCGTTAGCGCTTCCCAAAACCATTTCGAAAACCCTTAAACCCATTACGTTCCACTGTTTCATCACTTTCCTTCGCACTTGCAAACGCTCTAACTTCCCTCTGCGAAAACTCTCAACGCTCTTCAACGCTCCAGATCACCATCTTCCTCCATCGTCTTCCTGATCATCGAAAGGTAATTACTTTCCTTCGTCTGCTGGGTTTCCTTGCATTTTCACCGATTTGCATCATCCTGTAACTGCCTGGTGCATACGCTGTGGGTTGTTTTTCCATTTCTCCTTCTGCGTAACTTAGGGCTTTGTCGATCGTCGCAACGAACTCACATTCGTTCGTCTTTCACCTTCCTTCTATGATCGAGTCAGCCTTCGTAACCCTCCTGATCATTTTTCCTCTCTTCTTCCTTTGCAGCTGCCATCATGACTCGCACCAAGATTACCCCGAACCCCCCTCCATCAGCACGAAACCCTCCTTCACAAGCACACGACTCAACGCAAGTTCGTGGCGCTTCTTCCTCGCAGGCTGAGAGGCCTGCATCTTCCCAAACTGCTCTGGCCCAGGCGACTCCACCTAACGCTCGAGGAGCCCCCGTCCCTCTGCCAGACTTCAAAACATTATATCCTTGGGCCACCCCAACCCTTCTGAAGGAGACCTCGTCGGTGAACACTGCGGGAGCAGTTTTGCGGTTGACAAAGGGGGACGAGGACTATCAATCGTTTCACAAGGAGCACGACGAGAGGATGATGGTGCTGCCTTGCCCCGCCGCTCTGCCAGTGTGTGCTGACGACAAAGTGAGCGCCGACGGGCCCTTCTGTTTCGTTTACACAACTTTCTTCAAGAAGGTCAAGCTCAGGTTTCCCCTCACCCGATTCGAGAGGGAACTTTTGACCGAGCTCAATATTGCTGCCGCCCAGCTTCACCCCAACAGCTGGGCATTTGTTCGAGCCTTTCAAATAACATGCGACCACCTGGGGTTGCCCGCGTCGGTGGACGTGTTTTTGTTTCTTTCTGAGGCCAAGCACCCAGGAGACCGCCTATGGGTCAGCCTGAACGCAATTGCTGGGAGATCCATTTTTACCATCTTCCAGCAATCGTACAAGGACTGGAAGGGGAAGTTCATCCAAGTACGCGCAAACGATAAAGACACCTCCCTTCTTGATGGCTTCCCCTTGTACTGGGTGGACAAGGGGAAAAAGGAGTCCAAGAGCTGCTTCAGGAGGCCCAGAAGTCCTGATAGCATGGGAGCTTTGGACAGAGACCTCTGTCTATTCTGGAAGAGGGTGTCGGATGCCAACATAACATTCCTGACCCCCACCTTGATCTCCTTCGAATTCTTTGAGGACCAGCTAGAATTCCAAATAGGTTAGGACATCCAAACTGTTGCTTTGATACTGCTTCTGATATTGCTTCTGGGCGTCTTGTGCGATACGCACAAGACTTTGGTTTTACCTTTTCTGCATGTACTACCTGTTTTGCTGTTTTATTACCTCATACACTTGTTGTTTTCTTCTCTGAGCTAACTCATGCATTTTCGTTTCATGCAGACAATATGTTGGGTAAAAACATGCTCGCCGACTTAAAGGCGCTCGCCCGAAACCACGGGTTGGCGACCGGTTCCCAAACGGTGCCCAACTCGGAGGTCGAGAAGGCCATTGTTCATGGGCGATCACCGCCCAAGGAACCCACCCAGCGCAAGAAACTGGTCCTTAAGAGGCCTAAGCGAAAAGCCCCCCAAGTCATCCAAGAGGAGGAGGAAGAGGACGACGAGGTCACTGAGGATGACCTCGTTACAAAGAGGAAAAGGGTGGCACCACCTTCACCACCTGCCCCACCCCCTCTTCCAGCTTCAACACCACCATCAACACCTGCTCCTCCTCCCTCATCGCCAACACCACAAGCCCCTTCACCACCAGTCCAGGCGACTCCACTGGCCACTGCGCCACCAGCAGCTGAGGCTCAAGAGCCAAATTTTCTGGAGGACCCCCCAAGTGCCTCTACGCCACACATCTCAGCTGGAGGGGGCCCCCCTTCAAACACTTCAGCTGCAGAAAATGTTCCAATCGGGGATGAGGTTGCTCACACCTCTCCAATCCTGATCACCGAATCCCCGATTGCGTCGCCACGCCAGGAAGCAAACACTGAAAATCCTGCTAAGGAAGGTGGCGGCGAGAACCCTCAACAAGCCCCCCTGGCGCCTCTCCAAGCAGCGAACCTTTCCCTCGAAGTCACAAGGATGTGGGAACCTCTGACTGCCAAACTCAAAACCATAGCAGAGGATATCCCATCGATCATAACGAGGGCTGTGGAGAGCTCCACCAGGAGGCTTCAAGACGATCTTTACCACCTCAAGACTGAAAACAGAACTATGAAGGTCGAGGTGGAGAAGATGTCATTCAGCCTGACGCTCGCAGAACTTGATCACACCCGAGTGGAGGATGCCCTCAATACCGAGCTCAGGCTGGCGCGCAAGGAAGCTGCTGACCTTCGCCGCAAAGTCCATGATCTTGCCCAAGAGAAAGTTGAGCTAGAAAGCAAAATCGTGCCTCTGCGCACCAAGGCGAGCGACCTCGAGGCTCACATTCAAGCTGACGCCGCCAGGGTGCAAAAACTGGAGCAGAGGTCGATTGACCGCGAAAAGCTACTTGGGCAAGTAGAAAAAGCGAGGGACGACGCCATGGCTGATCTCGCCGAGGCAAACAAGGAGAAAGGGAAGATGGCTGCTGAGTTGGCCCAAGCTCAAACAGAATCCAAGAAGGTTGCTGACGACCTTCTTCATGCTCAAGAGACCAACGAACAACTCCGAAAACAGGTTGAAGAGCAGGAGCAGCAGAACAAAGAGCTCAAGAAACAGGTTGAAGAACTTCAAGGGCAATTTGAAGAACTTAAACTAAACTCCGCTCAGATTCTGACTGCTGGATTCGAAGCCGCTCGGGAGCAATTCGCATGCCTATTCCCCGATCTCGACCTCAGCATGGTGTCGTTGAACAACGAAGTAGTAGATGGAAAGGTCGTTCCTGCTGAAGACTAATCCACTCCACCTCATCTGCTACTTCATAATTTCCCTCGTATTACTCTGTAAAAACTCTTGCATATGTGTTTTGAACAAATGCTTATTTTAATCACAAAACTTGGATATTTTCTCCCCTGACTCCTTTTAAGCGCTTTAGCCTTCTTTGCATGTTTAACCTTGTCGGATTTAACTTAGTGATTTTGCAAACGCGACTTTTGACGTAACCGCCTCGAGCCAATTCAAACTTAAGCAAAAATCACTTTAAACAACTT
This sequence comes from Phaseolus vulgaris, assembly GCF_000499845.2. NCBI lineage: Eukaryota > Viridiplantae > Streptophyta > Magnoliopsida > Fabales > Fabaceae > Phaseolus > Phaseolus vulgaris. Next base: position 20,164,153 of record NC_023759.2, read on the forward strand.
GTACTCTTAAGGCAACTAACCTCATTACAAGAATACCCTTCAAGCCACGAACTGTAACTTAATCATTGGCTCGAACAACGTCCCACTCGACCTGCTTTATCAAACAAGTCTTTCAACCTTCTCGCCGTCGTTTGAACTTTTCCCGATCGCCAAGACCCCTTGGTGACATCAGCTTTTTCTAGCCTCATGCTTTGGCAATCGTTTCTTTATCTGGGGTAGAAACGCCCTTTGGGAACTTCCTTTGCCCTCCTGAACTTCAGAGCAAAAGACCGGGTGACTAGGCGTTCTCTTCGAACCTACCTTAGCCACCTTTCAAGCTTCTTCCACCCTCTTCGCCATACCTGAACTCGTTCGAGACGAGAAGGATTTTATCTTGCCTATGCTCGCACGTAAGCGAGAAGGTCTTTTAACTCGCCTGAACTCGCTCATCAGCGAGAAGGACTTTTACTCGCCTGAACTCGCTCATCGGCGAGAAGGACTTTAAATGGCCTTAACTCGCTCGACGGCGAGAAGGACTTTGTCTGGTGCCTCAACTTGCCCAGGGTGTACATCTCCTCCCCCCTGGATGCACTGAGGACCTTTTCTTTCTCTCGCCTGCACCCGCTCGACGGCGAGGAGGTCTTTAACTGGCCTTAGCTCGCACAACGGCGATAAGGACTTTATATGGTGCCTCAACTTGCCCAGGGCGTACATCTCCTCCCCCCTGGATGCACTGAGGACCTTTCTCTTTCTCGCCTGCGCTCGCTCAACGGCGAGGAGGTCTTTTAACTTGCCTCGACATTGCCCCAGGAGTTACATCTTCTCGCTCCCAGAAACACGGAGGACGTTTTCTCTTTCTCGCCTGCACTCGCTCAACGGCGAGGAGGTCTTTTACTTGCCTCAGGACGCGCGAGAGCGTTGAGGTCTTTCATCTGGTGCCTCCGATCGCCGAAGGACGATGAGGACTTTGAAAACTTAACTGGTGCCTCCAATCGCCGAAAAACGATGAGGACTTAGAACTTAACTGGTGCCTCCAATCGCCGAAAAACGATGAGGACTTAAAACTTTTTTAGAAAGCACGCGATATATCTTTTCTTGCCTTAAATCATGTACAAATGACAAGGTCTTTCTCCAAAACTTTTGAAAATATCACACATGCAATCTGAAAACACCTTATACTTCGAAAACTCTTCTTTATTGGGTGGCCTCATTAAAAACCCTCCTTAGGGAAAAAAGAGTGCCCCCTTGAAACTGTTTTAACAGAGACATTGTAATATAACATTTGTGTTTGTCTTTACTTACAAAGCTCTTAACTATAGTACAACTTCAGGTGTGTGGCGTTCCAGGTACGAGGGATCACCCCTCCTTCCAGCGTTTCTAAGCGGTAGGCCCCGTTCCCGAGCGCCTCGGTTATTCTGAACGGTCCAGTCCACTTGGGTGACAATTTATTCTCCATCTCGTACTGGTGAGCCTTCCTCATCACTAGATCGGCCTCTCTAAACTGCCTTGGCATCACCTTAGAGTTGTATCTTCGCTCGATCCTCCTCTTCACCGCCTCAGCCTTCAGCCTCGCCTCCTCCCTGACCTCATCCAGCAGATCCAGGTTCAGCCTTCTCTCTTCATTCGAGTCTTCCTCTACGAAGTTCTGGAATCTCGGCGAGCTCTCCTGGATCTCCACTGGAATCATGGCGTCACACCCATAGACCAAGCTAAACGGGGTCTCATGGGTTCCTGACTGCTCGGTGGTGTGGTACGCCCAGACTATACGGGGCACCTCCTCAGCCCAACTTCCCTTGGCTTTCTCAAGCCTTCTCTTCAAACCTCTCAACAACACCCGATTAGCTGATTCCACCTGGCCATTCGTCTGAGGGTGCTCGACGGATGCAAACACTTGTTGAATTCCAACCCCTTCACAAAGCTTCTTCAACAGGTGGCTCGCAAACTGAGTCCCATTATCCGACACCAGGCGCTTAGGCACTCCAAACCGGCACACGATGTTCTTCCATACAAAACCTTCGATCTTGTGTGCGGTGATCTGGGCCACTGGTTCTGCTTCGATCCACTTGGTGAAATACTCAATCGCCACCACCAAGTACTTCATCTGCCTGATCGCCAGTGGGAAAGGTCCCAGGATGTCGATTCCCCAAGTATGAAACGGCCAAGGGCTATAGATCGACTTCAACTCCTCGGGAGGTGCCTTGTGCCAATCGGCGTGCTGCTGGCATTGTTTGCAGCGCTGGGCATACTTCTTGCAATCTTCTCTCATAGATGGCCAATAGTAGCCTGCACGGAGAGTCCTCGCGGCCAGAGCTCGACCCCCGACGTGACTTCCACATATTCCTTCGTGGAGCTCTGCCATAATTCTCGTGCACTTCTCGCCGTGTATGCATTTCAGGAGCGGGTGAGTGAACCCAAACCTGTACAGATCGCCATCAATCAACGTGTATTTGCTAGAATTTTTCTTTACCTTCCTAGCTTCTGTTGGATCCAGCGGGAGGAGGCCATCTGCCAAACACCGCTTATATTGCGTTATCCAAGTGTCTGGCTCATGGGTGGCGCAGACCTGCATCACGTCCACCTTCTCTCCTCGACATGCTCTAACTCTCGGCGATCTCAGAGTTTCTTTCGTCAAGGACTTATGGCTTCTCGCTGCTCTCTCCGTCGACCTGCTTATCTGAAGGACCAGGTGATCCGCTACAAATGCTCTTGGCGTCTTTAGAGTTTCTTGAATCACCGTCCTCTGCCTACCCCCCTTGCCTGAGCTGGCGAGCTTAGCAAGCAAGTCAGCTCGGGCATTCTGCTCTCGGGGCACATGTATTACTTCAAAAGAGGCAAAGGAACTCTTCAATTCCTGCACATATGCCAAGTAAGCCGCCATTTGTGGATCTTTAGCCTGGAACTCGCCTGTTACTTGCCCTGTGACTAGCAGCGAGTCACTCTTAGCCATCAGCACCCTAGCCCCCATTTCCTTGGCCAACAGAATCCCGGCGATCAGCGCCTCATACTCTGCTTGATTGTTGCTGGCCTTGAAGGCAAACCTCAAAGACTGTTCAATCAGCACGCCGTTGGGTCCTTCCAAAATGACTCCAGCACCGCTGCCCTGCTGGTTCGACGATCCATCCACCGAAAGCACCCAACGAAAACCATCTCCTTCAACCCGCGTCGCCTCTGATGAGAGCTCGACCACAAAATCTGCAAAGATTTGCCCCTTGATCGGGCCTCGGGGCTCATATTTAATGTCAAATTCTGACAACTCCACTGCCCACTTCACCATTCTTCCCGCAACGTCAGGTTTCTTCAAGACCTTCTGGATGGGCAGGTTAGTCATCACCAGTATTGTGAAGCTGTGGAAGTAGTGGCGCAACCTCCTCGCCGAAAACACCACAGCCAGCGCAGCCTTCTCCAGGGCCTGATATCTCGTTTCTGGGCCCTGCAACACCTTGCTCACAAAATAAATAGGCTTCTGAGCCTGATCCTGATCCTGGGCGAGCACCGCACTCACCGCCCTCTCAGTCACAGCGAAATACAACCTGAGAGGGATTCCCGCCAGCGGTTTGCACAGAACCGGCGGGCTCGCCAGATACTCCTTCAGCTTGACGAAAGCTTCCTCGCACTCTTTCGTCCAAGCGAACTTGTTATTGCGCCGCAGACATTGAAAATAGGGATGCCCCTTTTCTCCGCTAGCTGACACGAAGCGAGATAGGGCTGCCATCCGACCTGTTAGCTGCTGGACTTCTTTCACCGTAGCCGGGCTTCTCATCGCCAAGATGGCGGCACACTTGTCCGGGTTAGCTTCTATTCCTCTTTCAGTCAAGAGAAAACCCAAAAATTTTCCAGCCTCCACGCCGAAAATGCATTTCTCCGGGTTGAGCTTCAACTTGAACTTGGCGATCGTCGTGAACAACTCTTCCAAGTCTACAACGTGCTTTCCTTTCTCCTGCGAGGTCACGACCATGTCATCGACGTAGGCTTGCACGTTCCTTCCCAGCATTGGTGCAAGTACTCGATCCATCAACCTCTGGTACGTGGCCCCCGCGTTCTTCAGCCCAAACGGCATCACCTTATAGCAGTAGCACGACCTCTCCGTCATGAAGGTTGTTTTCTCTTCGTCCATGGGATGCATCTTGATCTGATTATAGCTCGAGAAGGCATCCAGGAAACTCAGCAGCTTGCACCCTGCAGCACTATCAACCAGGGCATCAATGCTTGGTAAAGGATACGAATCCTTTGGGCAAGCTTTATTCAGATCGGTGAAATCGACGCACATGCGCCATTTCCCGTTGCTCTTCTTCACCAGTACGACATTCGCCAACCATTCAGGGTACTGGACTTCCCTGATGTGGCCTGCAGCGAGGAGTTTCTGGGTTTCGTCCCTGATTGCCTGCCTCCTCTCCTCGTTGAATTTCCTTCTCCTTTGTCGCACTGGTCTCACCATGTTGTCCATCGCCAGATGATAGCACAGAAAGTTGGGATCAATCCCGGGCATGTCCGAGGCGGACCATGCAAACGCGTCCAGATGCCGCTCAATCACCTTGGCGATCTGGTCCTGGAGATCGACTTCTAGAGATCTTCCCAGCTTGAAGATTTTCCCTCCGATCTCCTTTTCGAGCCACTGCTCGACAGGTTTGGGCCTGGATTCTCTGGCGATCACCGCCCTGGCAATTCCCTGTTCCCTTGCTTCCTCAGGGCGATTCCGTGCCTCTTCTTCCTCCAGGCCAGCATTCCTCTCCCCAGCTCGACATCCACCATCTCTACATCCCTTCCGGCGGCCTCCTCTGTTACCGGCGGTTTGGGCTTCACACCAGGAGGCGGGGTGGTTGTTACATAGCTCACTGATCTTTTATTTTTCAGGCTATTCTCATAGCACCTTTTCGCTTCTTTCTGATCAGACTTTATCGTGATCACCACCCCTTCCATTGACGGCAACTTCACCTTCATGTGCCGAGTCGACGGAATGGCACCTATCCTGTTAAGAGTGGGCCTTCCCAACAGGATGTTATACGCTGAGGGGGCGTTTACGATGAGGTACTTGATTTTCTCCGTCCTAGACCCAGCCTCATCTGTAAACGTGGTTCTCAGCTCAATGTACCCCCTGACCTCCACCTGGTCGCCAGCGAACCCATACAAGCATCCTCCATAGGGCCTTAGCTGGTCAAGGGGCAATTCCAGCTGCGTGAAAGTCGGCCAGAACATTACGTCTGCCGAGCTTCCTTGGTCCACCAGAACTCTGTGGACCTTCCTTCCCGCCGTGATCAACGAAATAACAATGGGATCGTTGTCATGAGGCACAACGTCCCGAAGATCCTGCTTTGTGAACGTGATGTCCACTTCCGGCGAGTGATCTTCAAACATGTCCACTGCCATCACCGATCGCGCGTACTTTTTCCTCTGCGATGCGGTGCATCCACCACCTGAGAAACCCCCTGCAATGGTGTGGATCTCCCCATGGATAGGCATCTCGTGTTGCTGGGCTTCTCCACCTGCTGGCTGGGAACTCGATGCTCCCCCCGTCCTTCTATCCAGTAGATAGTCATTTAGGAACCCGCTCTTAACCAGATCGTCGAGCTGGTATCCTAAAGACAAACACGAGTCCAGGTTGTGGCCAAAACTCTGGTGGAACTCGCACCAGGCGTCCGGTTTTGACCCCAGCACCTTGTCGCCCACCTTCTCGGGCGCCTTCAACCTAGCAGATATGTTAGGGATAGCGATCAGGTCCGCTAGTCCCATGACGAATTTGTGCTTAGGCGGGCGATTGTATTCCCGGCGTGCTGGTGGTTGGCGTGCTGGTTGTTGGCGCGCTTGGCTTCTTTCCTTATTTCTCCTATCGTAAGGATAGCGAGTCCTTTGGTCTTTTCTGGCCGCCGCCGCCGTTTCCAGCACCCTCTGCGGTTGGATCCACGCTGCCTCTCTTCTCGGCGACTTCGCTCTCGTTGGCGATGTGGGCCACCGCAAGCCGCCTAACTTCAGCAAACGTCGCTGGATGAGCCCTGATCAAGGCCTCGCAGAATGGCCCTGGCTGCACGCCCTTCTTGAAGGCATAGACCAGCATCTCTTCATCCTTGGCTGGCGATCTGACCATCTGCGCTCCGAAGCGATTGAGGTAGTCTCTGAGGGACTCCCCATGGTACTGCCTTATATCAAACAGATCATAGGACACCCTGGGCGGTGCCTTATTCACAATGTACTGCTCGACAAAGATTTTCGAGAATTGTTGAAAATTGGTTATGTGGCCATTAGGCAGGCTCACAAACCACTCCATCGCCGTTCCCTGGAGCGTGCTCACGAACATCTTGCAGTAGACGGCGTCTGACCCTCCCGACAGCATCATCTGCGTGTGGAACGTGGTCAGATGAGCCTCTGGATCCTCCACGCCGGTAAAAACAGCTTTAACCGGAACCACGCTCGTGGGAATTGGCGTGTCGGTAATCGCCTGAACAAAAGGCATTGGGAAAACACGAGGTGGCGTCGACGGCGCCACCTCTTCAGCGGAAGAACGTCCCTGCTGCTCCTGAAGAGCTCGACGCAGCTCCTCAGTTACCTTGCTGAGCTCCTCGTTCCTGGCGCGAGAGGCGACCAGGTCCTCATGTATCCTTGCCTGCTCTACGCGCGAGGCTTCCACGGTTGCCTGCAACGAGCGCATCATTTCTGCCATCTGCGCCATGGTCATGGCGGCGTCGCCTTCAGCAGCGACAGGCGCCACGGGACTGGAACGATTGCTTCTCATTTTTCTCATTAACTTCAGCGAACCACAGGAATACAGCAAACAACACTTCAACCACAATCGGACCAGCGATCAATCGGAGAAAACTCAAGAAACTGCGCATGAACTCAAGAACACTGCAAACCTTCGCAGAAAACCACAAAAGAACTCGAACTTCCACCAAACAGATTGCGCGCAAGCAACAAAAGACCTCACTCCACCGATTGAAAGCCAAACAAACGATACAAAGCGCAAACTCACCGAACGAAACTCAAAGAAACCGCGAACGACGGTTGCACCAGCACACAACTGCGCAGAAAACCTCGAAAACTTCCACGAACTCACGCTGTGGATGGGAGCAAGTTTTACACGGCCCTACGGTGGGCGCCTGATGATCCTGCCTGTTGACCGGAGCGCTGGAGAATGCCTCGTCAAAGGATCGACGTGCGCACCGCTTATCACCTTCGTTCCTCCCCTGGATCTACTTCAAGAACCTGCAAAGAAACGACACGGCGCCGCTGCGGCCGATCGCACTCCGACGCTCAAGTCAGTGACGGTATCACCAAAAACTGATAGAACTAGAACCGTGCAAATTCTCTCTCACAAACAGCTCTGTCACTCGCAAGCGTAAAGTGTATGAACTGAACGTGCGTACCTCAGAAAATCTGTTAAGAACTCTTATATACCTGGTGGTTTTCTCTCTCCTGGCAGTTACAGACTTGGACACGTGGCTCGCATCCAACTGTACACGTGCCATCATCTGGAGGCTCCCTGACTTGGCGCTGCTTCTACTCTCATTTTGGCTAAGTTACCTATGCATGGTACTGCCCAGTGCATAGCTAACTTAGGAGTGCGATCTATACTGGAACTGGCGAGCTAGGGCCTTCATACACCTTCCCTGTGGTCTCGCCGGCCGCCTTCATAATCTGCTTCTCCTTCATCTTCGGCGATGTGCTTGTTCTGGCGATCTCCGACTGCTTGGTCGCTTGGGTCTACATCTGGCGACTTCATCTTCAACCTGGCGATCGCCCATTCTGGTAAGCTGGAAATCGGAACACGCCAGCTTAACGACTGGCGACTACGCGTGCCCTCCGACTTCCTTCCCTTCTTGCCAACCTGGCGCCTTGTCAACACGCCTTCACTGTAGCAGGATGCCACGTCATCATACCCGACCATCAGGCGGTACAAGTATGAACTCAATTCTAAAAAGAAAATGCACAAAGGATCAACATCAATTCAGAAAATTATATGACACCAAAGCAAGAAACAATCAAAACAATAAAAGTACTACTAGAAGTAATGACATATATGGAATAACATGACTAAGACAAAACTTGACATGATTCAAAAATTAAAAGACATATCACAAATTGTAACAAGTGAAAGGAAGCTTAAGGTAAACTCTAGGAAGGATAATGCCATTCCAAAAGAGCAACCATACTCATAAGAATTATGAGTGCCATAAACCTTTCCACAAACACTTGGTGTAAAAGAAAAACAATAAGAATACTCAAGTAAAATTCTAAAACAGAAACTTAAATTGCAAGAAATTAAAAAGAGCTTTGAAATAAAGTGCACACAACTCAACAATTAAACAAGAATGAACCTAAGACTCATGATACCACATGATGTGATTCCAATAGCCACATAGAACAAGATTCTTGACATTCTTAGGAATCACCTTGAGCTGGAAAATATAGACGCACTTTTCTTAGAGTTGGATTATTGTTCTAAGACAAGAACTCACCAATAACTAGTACCAAATCCCAAACTCATTTGGATGAACCAAATATTGTCAAATTGAATCAACAAAGAGATTAAAACTGGAATTGACCGAACAGAATTGAACAAATGATCAAATGAACCGAACCAAAACAGAAATTAAAAGCAGAAACAGAACATAGTGCTGGAAAAAATAGAAAAACCGAAACTGAAAAATTCAAGAACACAAAGCAACATGAACAATTGAAGAAGAAGAAAGGAAGGAGAAGAGAATGCTCATGAAGATGGAAGGAGGATGGATGATCTCGCCACTAGAAGTGTGGAATGCTCCTAGATGAGAGTGATGCCGCCACTTGAGGACTCCATTGATCCATCAAGATAAGACTAGAGAAGAAGGCTCCAAAAGCTCTCCAAAGGTCGCTCAAAATTTGAGTAGAGTTTTCTTAGATTAATTCCAATCTGAAAAATACAAAGAGAGCACCTCTATTTATAGCCTAAGGTGCTGAAATATAAGCTACACAAATTCAAAAAAACTCCCTCCCAAAAAGCTTCTAGAATTTGCGCCTAAAACAAAGCATGAGGAAGGTGTGACCTCTTCCTTCACTCTGGCACCTCCTTTTCTACTCCTACACCTATCTACTAACACACCCCCCCTAAGACTCCTAACTAAAGACTAAAAGATGCTAAAACAAAAGAGGTTTCTAATGTTTCCCTCTAAGCACCTTCAACTAAAGAAATTACAAAAAGAGAAAATAAATGTCCTCTAGCTCCCAAAGCTTTGAACATGCTTCTTGTAATCCTTTGAGGTGGACTTTGACCTCCATGGGCGTCTTCTATTTGTGCCTCCACCTCCTCTTGATCTTGTTGATTGGCCTCCATGTCCTCTTGGGCTTGATCTCCATCACAAGGTGATTCCTAAGAAGGTCAAGAACCTTTCTCTATATGGCTATTGGAATCACATCAATGAGTCTAGTGTGAGAGAAGAAAAAGAAAAGGTGAGAGGGCATATCCTTATGAGGGGGAATTAATGATGATTAGAAGAACCCTCAACAATCAACCTAGTCTGAACCATGAAACACAAAGAGATAACAACTTTCATACATGATGTAAACTTTTAAAACATTTGTTCTCTCATTTTGGATAATGGATTTAACCAACCAACTTGTAATATACTACTTTTGAGTAGAATAATGCAAGTGATACAATAACTTGGATGTACCGTAGGACTCACGTCCATGCCTTCCAATGTGAGTAAACCGGCTCCTCCGTAAATCGACTTATGATGCCAACACTTAATGAAAGATCTGGCATTATGCATGTGAGATAATGAAGGCTTCCTACCAAAGTTCGATATCTACTCGCATGGACACGTTCTCCTCCATCAAACTTAGAGAGTTTTGCACCTGGTTCCATTGGTATTGATACTGGGCTACAATTTGCCATCTTGTACTTCTTTAAAATCTCTTTTGCATATGTCTCTTGTGATACAAAAATACCCGTCTCTTTTTGTCTAACCTCTAAACCAAGGAAAAACTTTATCAATCCCAAATCAGTCATCTCAAATTCTCTTGTCATTGTGCCCTTAAAATCTTCTATCACATCATCATTGTTGCCCACTGTACCGTACGGTCCTTGGGCATTGACCACTAGAAAGTACTGCAAGGCAGGAAGGAGTTTCTTTAAGGTCCACGGCCTCGGGCGTTGACCGGCCTCGGGCGTCGCCCAGGCTCAGCATAATAAAGGGGCCCGAGAAGTTTAAGTATGGCCGTCCAGGGAGGTGTCCCCTCCTGATACCCACGGGTAGGGATACCCGTGGAGGAGGCGGCACAGTAGGGGCGTGGAGGCCTCGGGCCTCGGCACCCCAAACCGTAATAACAGATAAAGAAAGGTGGTTTTCAAGCCACACCCCTAGTACCAGAAGGGAGAGACCTAACTCACGAGGGATCCGTGCATGAGGTGTAGGGACGCGGTAGTACGCACCACCGCTGGAAAGCCACTGGGACAGACACGACCCATGAGAGGGTCATGTCCCAGAAGGTGATCTGCATGCATGGCACGTGAGGAAGGCAAGGAACTCCAAGGGTGGATGACTTAGAGAATGGGCGAATGAGTTAGCACCCATGCAGTCACCCCCGCACGAGTTGCACTTTGACAAGGCAACCTTACACACTGAGAAAGCCCTAAGACTGGGAACAGTGTTGCTAAGGAGCGCCCACAGAATGCGCAAGTCTCGGGCTGAGACGTGGACAGAAACACCGAAAAGGTATATAAGGTTTTACGATAAACAGAATAAGGTAGGTTTTACACATTCTAAGACATTTGAGCAGAAGCTAGCATTTTCAGTTACGATTCAGTTACGCATTTCTCTGAACATTGACCTTACAGTGTTCTGCGACGAGAAGTGTTTGGTGTTTCCTGTCCAATAGCTGACTTGACCGTCGGAGTGCAAACGGCCGCGTGGGCGCCATTTGTCTCTATGTTTCAGGTGTTCACGGCAGAGGAAGGAGAGCATTGGAACAGAAGCGAAAGGGGTTCTTGAAGCGCAGTTCGTAGAGACGCACGAAGGTGTTTGAGTCAATCAGCGGGAACATTAGGCGCCCACCGTGGGGCTCGATCTAAAACATCTATCCCACCGCAGGAAGTTGAAGATTCAGTTAGAGTAGTGGAAATTCGTCAAAGTGTTTCAAGATTCATGAAAGGTTCGTTAAGAATCCTCAAGGTTTGCTCAGATTCACCAAAGAAAGTTCAAGATTCATCAAGAAAGTTCGAGATTCACCGAAGAAAGTTCCAAGATTCGATAAAAAAATTTAAGATTCACCAAGAAACATCCAAGAATGAGGAATACTAGGAAGAGTTCTACGACGCATTTGGGAGGTGAGAGTTTGACCTTACAACAGGTCATGGAAATGATGTAGGGCCTCCAGGAGGCGATGGCGGCATCGAAGGCGGAGCAAGAGCGTATTCAGCTGAACCTTGCGGCGTCGCAAGCAAGAAATGAGGAGTTGCACCGCACCAATGAAGAATTGTGTTGCATGTTACGAAACCAACCTGGGAGTCGCGAAACAGAGGAGCAAGAGTGCACAACGCCTCCCAGGGAGTTTCCTATGCCTTTCTCATAGGCAATCATGGATGTTGCGATCCCTGCTACGTTCTTGGGCCCGAAAGCCACGTTCCCCGGGATGGAGGATCCGGAGACGCACCTCACAGCATTCCATACTCAAATGATGCTGATTGGCGGTTCTGACGCCGTCAGACGTAAGTTGTTCATGAGTACATTGGTGGGAACGACGATGGAGTGGTTCATCAGCCTTCCAGATGGCCACGTGACTTCATTCGCGTAGCTGTCGAAGTTTTTCATGCAGCAGTACATAGCGAATCGTGCTCCCCCACCAAACTCCTATGATCTCTTCGACGTAAGGCAGTATCATGGGGAAACGTTGAAAGAGTTTGTTAATCACTTTGGGGCACAAGTGGTGAGGGTCAACACCACGGATGAGTCGATGATAGTCCATGCGTTCAGGAAGGGAATATGTCCTTGACCTTTCAGCGAGTCACTCATCAGAATTCGCCCCAACACTTTCGCTGAGATCAGGCGTCGTGCGATGGCACACATTGCAGCGGAAGGTGAAGTAAACGAGAAGCGCGTGAGCGTAGTTCCCGCGCGTCCACGAGTGCCGTCACACACAACCCATGAGGGTGAACGAGGCCGTAACGGGGAAGAGGGGTCAAGGAGGAAAGCGGCCCTACGAGCCAAAGAAGCCCCAGGTTAAGGGGCGTTCAGGGGAGAACAAGCCGGTGAGGCACAACTTTGTAGTGGAGTTGATAGACCTGATCGTTATGCCTAACATAGCGAACAGGTTGAAGATGTCGGTGAAGACTGATAAGGTGTTGGGACCGCACAAGGAAACATGGTGCTAGTTCCACCAAGGGTTTGGTCATCTGATAAACAGCTGCTTGGCGTTGGGGCATCAGCTAGATGAGCTTGTGAAGAGCGGTTTCCTGAATGACTGCCTGGCGGGGTCATCAGGGGCCGAGGGCTTGACGACATCAGCAGAGGACCAAGTCCACAAGATGCCCATCCACGGGGAAATCCACACATCTCAGGTGGATTCTCGGGTGGAGGGTGCATTGCCCCTCAGTGCAAGAGGTACGCATGTTCGGTAATGTCAGTAGCGTAGCAAGTGGTGGACGACTCGCTCGATGTCGATCTCACGTTCACAAAGGCTAATCTTCGCGACGTTGTTCCACATGATAACGACCCCGTGGTGATTTCGGTTGTAACCGCGGGGAGGAAAGTACACTGAGTGTTGCTAGACCAAGGCAGCTCAACAGATGTGATGTTCTGGCCTACGTTTAACAAGTTGCAGTTGTCTCCTGATCAGCTTAGGCTATACACGGGGTGTTTGTATGGTGTTGTGGGAGATCAAGTGAAGGTGCCTGGTTATTTGGAGCCGAGGACGACTTTTAAAGATGGCACTGCATCTCGCATAGAAAACATAAGATACCTAGTGGTAAACGCCCACTCGGCGTACAATATCTTGTTGGGAAGGTCGACCCTGAATTGGCTGAGGGGGGTGTCGTCTACACGCCATATAAAGTTGAAGCTGCCCGATCATAGTGGGAAGGTGATCCTGATCAAATCCGATCAGCAAGAGGCCAAGAAGTACTATGAGAATAGCCTCAAAACGAAGAGGGGCGTGTTCATGATGGTGGAGCGCCCACCCATGGAGGAGGCACCCATGGAGGAACCATCCATGGTGGAGGACCGTGTAGGCGTATCACGCGCAGAGAACGCTTGGGAGAGGCGACCTGAGCCAGCTGAGAACGTTGTGGAGAGGCAGATTGGTGGTAAGACGTTCAAGTTGGGTAAATCGTTGGCCAAGAGGAACAAAACCAGATGGCAGAGGTGATATCGCGTCATCTAGACGCCTTCGCATGGTCCGCCTCGGACATGCCAGGCATTGACCCAAATTTTCTATGCCACCGCCTCACCATGGACCCCAAAGTCCGACCCGTGCACCAGAGAAGAAGAAAGTTTAACGAAGAAAGGCGGCTGGTCGTACAAGAAGAGACGAGGAAGCTGTTGAAGGTCGGCCACATCAGGGAGATTCAATACCCTGAGTGGTTGGCCAATGTGGTCTTGGTGAAGAAGGTCAATGGGAAATGGAGGATGTGAATAGACTTCATTGACCTCAACAAGGCGTGCCCAAAGGATTCGTACCCTTTGCCAAGCATCGATGCGTTGGTAGACAACGTCTCGGGCTGCAAGATGCTTAGAAATACAAGCTTGAAACTCTGGAGGGAGGCGCCATCCCTCGTACTTGGAACACAACAAATCTTAAGCTTTATTTTAGTTAAAAACAAAGCATTGTATACAGTTTAAAGGGACACTCTTTTTCCCTCTCGAGGGTTTTTTTAATGAGGTCACCCAATAAAGTTACATTTCGAGCATATGTGCCCTCAAGTTTTCTTTACAATGCAGGGAGAAGCGCTCATACGTTGGTGTTTAGACACCTTGGGCGGGGTGGTAGCTTTCTTTAGGACGCCTCCCCAAGCGTGGGCACCGAACGAGGATAACATGGTTTAGTAAGAAACAAACCCGTGGCCTTGATGTTTAGACACCTCGAAAAGAAGTGGCAGGGGACGCCTCCTTCAAGCGTGGGCATCAAGTGCGAAAGGTAAGTTCAAATCAGTGATGAACTTGACGCCTTGGTGTTTGTACACCCCAAGCAGGAGTGGCGGTATCCTTCAGGACACCCCCTCCTAGGCCGTGAGCACCACGTGCCCTGGTCATCTTGGTGTTTAGACACCTCGAGAGAGAGCGGCGGGGGGTGCCTCCTTGGAGCGTGGGCACCAAGTGCGCTGATCGCCTTGATGTTTAGACACACCGGGGACGAGCGACACTGCTTTTGGCACAACTCTCCACGGGCGTGGGCATCAAGCGCGTATAGTAAGGTCTGATCGGTGGTGAACTGGTTGCTCTGGTGTTTAGACACCCCGAGGGAGGGTAGAGGCGCCCTCTGGGCCACCTCCTCCCCCGGCGTGGGCACCAAGTACACCGGTCGACTTGGTGTTTAGACACCTCGAGGAGGGTGGCAGCTCCCTATGGGACGCCTCCTCCCCGGGCGTGGGCACCAAGCCTATCGATTGACCTGGTGTTTAGAAGTTATGCATTTCTCTGAACATTGACCTTACGGTGTTTTGCGACGAGAAGTGTTTGGTGTTTCCTGTCCAATAGCTGACTTGATCGTCGGAGTGCAAACAGCCGCGAGGGCGCCATTTGTCTCTCTGTTTTAGGTGTTCACGGCGGAGGAAGGAGAGCATTGGAACAGAAGCGAAAGGGGTTCTTGAAGTGCAATTCGTAGAGACACACGAAGGTGTTCGAGTCAACCGGCGGGAACACCCACATAAAGAGCAACACATATCATGTTACCTCTACTATTCTTTGGTCATAAAGAGCATGCTCGTAAGGAAAATGCTTGAACCCGTTCTCCTTGAATTATGTATCGATACGAGTATTGCATGCCCGTGTTGCTTGCTACAACCCGTAAAGTGCCTTCTTCAATTTTAGCACCTTCTTCTCTTCTCTGATTTTCATGTTCCTTGATGGTTGTTCGGTGTAGACTTATTCTTCAACCACACCATTCAAGAATGCCATTTAAATTCAGTCGCTTGGGATATAAGCAATCCAATTATAATGGGAGCAAGCACCTCATCGTAATCAATTCCCTCGTTTTGTTTGTATCCCTTCAAAACAAATCGTGCCTTGTACCTCTATATCTCGCCTTTAGCATTCCTTTTTTCTTAAATACCCACTTCACACCAATGGGTTGACTTCCCTCTAGCAATTCCGTTAGCTCACGTGTGTTGCGCGGTCAATCGATTTAATCTCCTCATCCATGGTAGTTTGCCACTTCTTGATATGATTCCAATAGCAAGATATAGATGATTCTTTGACATTTTATGGAATCAACTTGAGTTGGAGATTGAATAAGTACTTTTATAGAAATGGATCAATGTTCTATGTTTCAAGAACTCACCAAAACTTGCGCCAAACACCAAAAAGCTCACATGGAAAACCCATTTCTTGCCAATTGAACCGATTAAATGAGGTAAGAAAGCAAATGAACCGTTTAAATTGCTTAGAAATTGAAATGCACCGAACAAAACATGAACTAAAGCTAAAGCACCAAATGAAATTGCAAGAAAAGAACCTAAGACATGTTTAGGAGTTCATATGAGCGCGAAAATGGAAGGAGAAGATGGAGAAGAAAGAAGACTTATGCGGTTGAAGTTCTTGGTTGATGAACACGCCACTTGAAGTGTGAATGCTCCAAGATAAGTGTGAATTGCTGCCACTTGAGGGAAACAAGGCTCTCAAGATGAGACTAGGAAGAGGAGAAGGCAAGTTCTCACTACACTCAATCACCAATTTGGGAGAGTTTTGATACTACAAATTCCAATTCTGAATTATGAAGGACCCAAGCCCTCCTTTTATAGGAGCAAGGGCCGATCATTAGATTTACAAAGCTTGTATCCTAAGCTACTCAAGAGTCTCCTAAGCTAACGCCTCTCCTAAGCTAACGCCTAAGCTTCTAGAATTTTCTAAGCTAAAGCCTAAAGATGCTTTAACAAAAGAGGTGTCTAATGTTTCCCTCTAAGCACCTTCCTAAAGACTATCTATTTAAACATTCTACTTTTTATACAAGAGACACTATAAAAAGAGAAAACAATCTACCACTACTTCCTAATTCCTTAAACTTGCTCCTTGTAAGCCTTTGAGGTAAGGTAGTGTCTCCTTGAGCTTCTTCAACTTCGGCCTCTACCTCCTTTTGTACTTGATCTTCGACCTCTATTTCCTTCTGAGCTTGATCTCCATCATACTCCCCGAGTTGGAGAGAATTCGACCACGAATTCTAGAGACCTACAAAAAAAGGAGTTAGATCACTTATATTAAATGTATGACTACCAAGGTATGTATCAGGCATATCTAACTCATAAGCATTGTCATTAATCCTCTTTAGGACTTGAAAAGGTCCATCACCACGAGGCATTAGTTTGGACTTCCTTTGAGTAGGAAAACGATATTTGCTCAAGTAAAGCCAAATCCAATCACCTTCATCAAATAACAATGTTTTTCTCCTTTTATTGGCAAGTTCAGCCTACTTGCCAACCTTCTTCTCAATTCTCAACTTGATGTCTTTATGCAAATTTTTCATAAAAGAAGCCTTTTCATCCCCATCTTTGCATAAGACATCATCAAGTATGGGAATAGGAAGAAGATCAAGAGGTGTTAAGGGATTAAACCCATAGACAACCTCAAAAGGAGAATGTGAGGTAGTAGAATTTACTACACGATTATAAGCAAATTCAACATGGGGTAGTAAATTCTCCCACACTCTAGGATTCCCAAAAATAAAGCATCGCAACATTTGTCCCAAAGTTCTATTTACCCCTTCGGTTTGACCATCGGTTTGTGGGTGACAAGTGATAGAAAATAAAATTTTAGTACCAAGCTTACCCCACAAGGTCTTCCAAAAGTGACTAAAGAACTTGGAATCCCTATCGGACACAATAGTTCTAGGAATACCATGCAAAAGAACCACTTCTTGAAAGAAGAGGTTTGCAATATGACATGCATCATCCACTTTGTGGCAAGGAATAAAGTGGAGCCATCTTTGAAAAACGATCCACTACCACAAAAATGGAATCCTTTCCCTTTGATGTCTTGGGTAATCCTAAGATGAAATCCATAGAAATGTCAACCCAAGGCATTGAAGGGATAGGAAGAGGAGTATATAAACCATGGGGATGCAATCTAGATTTAGCTTTACGGCAAGCTATGCATTTTTCACACAAACTATGAACATGTTTATCCATATGAGGCCAAAAGAAATGTTCATGCAACACATCCAAAGTTTTTGCAACCCCAAAGTGACCCATTAAGCCTCCCTCATGTGCTTCTCTAACAAGAGATAATCTAATGGAGCATTGAGGAGCACAAAAACGTTTTCCTTTAAAAAGAAAGCCATCTTGAATAAAAAAATCTTTGTGTCCTCCTTTGATACACTCTTGATAGATAAGAGAAAAATCAAAGTCATCATGATAAAGATCCTTAATGTGATCAAAGCCAAGAAATTGAGAACCCAAAAGATTTAGCAAGGCATAGCGTCTAGAAAGTGCATCCGCGACAACATTATTTTTGCCTTGCTTATGCTTGATCACATAAGGAAATTGCTCAAGGAATTTCACCCACTTAACATGCCTCTTGTTAAGTTTGTTTTGGCTTTTCAAATATTTAAGAGATTCATGATCACTATGAATCACAAACTCTTTAGGAAAAAGATAATGTTGCCAAGTAAATAAAGCTCTAACAAGTGCATACAATTCCTTTTCATAAGTGGAATAGTTGAGATGACTTGCTTTCAATTTCTCACTAAAATAAGCTATGGGGTGGCCCTCTTGAAGGAGAACAACCCCAATGCCTATACTTGAAGCATCACACTCAATCTCAAATGTTTTAGCGAAATTAGGAAGGGCTAAGATGGGAGCATTAGTCAATTTTTCTTTCAAAACATCAAAAGCATTTTGTTGTGTTTCTCCCCATTTAAAAACCACATCCTTTTTCACTATATCATTGAGAGGTGCAGCTATGGTACCGAAGTTGGGTACAAATCTTCTATAAAAAGAAGCAAGACCATGAAAACTTTGGACCTCATTCACATTTGTAGGCATAGGCCAATTTTGAATGGCCACAACCTTAGCTTGATCCACATGGACCCCTTTTGATGCGAATCAAATAAAGAAGGCTTTTAATAATGAAGGACAAGATCATTCGCCCTCACATTTAAAGTTCTTCTTATTATTCTTTGCAAAAGATGAGGCCCAAAGCCCAAGCCCAAGCCCAAGAAGGCCAAAGCCCAAAAAGCCCAAGTTCATCTCATGAAGGGCAAGGCCAAGTATTAAATAATAAAGAATATTGTTGAAGGTGCTTAGAGGGAAACATTAGAAACCTCTATTGTTAAAGCATCTTTTAGTCTTTAGTTAGGAGTTTTAGGGGGGGTGTATTAGTAGATAGGTGTAGGTGTAGTTTTTGGGAGGTGTCATAGTAGAAAAAGGTCACACCTCCCATGTGACTTGTTTTTGGTGGGAATTTCAAATGAGTTTATTTGAAATTTCCCACCTATTTTTCAGCACCTTAGGCTATAAATAGAGGTGCTTCCTTTGTAAAATTCAGATTGGAATTAATCTAAGAAAACTCTACTCAAATTTTGAGTGACCTTTGGAGAGCTTTTGGAGCCTTCTTCTCTAGTCTTATCTTGATGGATCAATGGAGTCCTCAAGTGGCGGCATCACTCTCATCTAGGAGCTTTCCACACTTCTAGTGGCGAGATCATCCATCCTCCTTCCATCTTCATGAGCATTCTCTTCTCCTTCCTTTCTTCTTCTTCAATTGTTCATGTTGCTTTGTGTTCTTGAGTTTTCCAGTTTCGGTTTTTCTATTTTCCAGCACTATGTTCTGTTTTGTTTTTAATTCTGTTCGGTTCTTATGTTTAGTTGTTTAATTTTGTTCGGTCATTCCAGCTTTCATTCTCTTTGTTGATTCAATTTGACAATATTTGGTTCATCCAAATGAGTTTGGGATTTGATACTAGTTTTTGGTGAGTTCTTGTCTTAGAACAATGATCCAACTCTGAGAAAAGTGCCTCTATATTTTCCAGCTCAAGGTGATTCCTAAGAATGTCAAGAATCTTGTTCTATGTGGCTAGTGGAATCACATCATGTGGTATCATGGGTCTTAGGTTCATTCTTGTTTAATTTTTGAGTTGTGTAGAACTTTATTTCAAGAGCTCTTTTAATTTCTTGCAATTTAAGTTTCTGTTTTAGAATTTTATTTGAGTATTCTTGCTGTTTTTCTTTTACACCAAGTGTTTGTGAAAAGGTTTATGGCACTCATAATTCTTATGAGTATGGTTGCTCTTTTGGAATGGCATTATCCTTCCTAGAGTTTACCTTAAGCTTCCTTTCACTTGTTACAATTTGTGATGTGTCTTTTAATTTTTGAATCATGTCAAGTTTTGTCTTAGTCATGTTATTCCATATATGTCATTACTTCTAGTAGTACTTTTATTGTTTTGATTGTTTCTTGCTTTGGTGTCATATAATTTTCTGAATTGATGTTGATCCTTTGTGCATTTTCTTTTTAGATTTGAGTTCATACTTGTATTCTAGACCTATACAAGTTCCAATACATCATTTTCTATTATGTCTTTGCTAGTTTATCATCCTGTTTTTTTATTCCTATTAGGATTCCTCTGTTTCTGAAAAAAGTGCTTACTGTTTTTCCTTATTGCAACTTATTTACGTACTGTAAAATTCTGAAATTCTGGATTTGAGATATTCAAAGTGTTAGAAAAGAATAGAAAAAAGAATCATTCAAAAATACGAAGTACACAAAAAATGATAAATAAAATAAAAAAAAGTGTACATTCCTGCCAAAAAAAAATACGGTAATCTGGCAGCGATTTTAAAAAATTTATTTCTCTCAATTGGCTTACTGTTTTTAATTGATTCCAGTGCCATTTTTGAGTTAACATCTTGAAGTTTCTGTGGTATAAATTTCATAATCCAGTTCTGTACCACCTTGGTGGTCGGGTATGATGACGTGGCACCCTGCTACAGTATAGGCGTGTTGACAAGGCGCCAGGTTGGCAGTTAGGAAGGAAGTCGGGAGGCACGTGTAGTCGCCGATTGTTAAGTTGGCGTGTTCCGATCTCCAGCTTATCAGAATAGGCGATCGCCAGGCTGAGGATGAAGTCGCCAGATGCAGACTCAGGCGACCAAGCAGTCGGAGATCGCCAGAACCAGCACATCGCCGAAGATGAAGGAGAAGCAGATTATGAAGGCGGCCGGCGAGACCACAGGGAAGGTGTATGAAGGCCCTAACTCGCCAGTTTCAGTAAAGATTGCACTCTTAAGTTTGCTATGCACTGGGCAGTACCATGCATACGTAACTTAGTCAAAATGAGAGTAGAAGCAGCGCTAAGTCAGGGAGCCTCCAGATGATGGCACGTGTGCAGTTGGATACGAGCCACGTGTCCAAATCTGTAACTACCAGGAGAGAGAAAATCACCAGGTATATAAGAGCTCTTAACGGACTTTCTGAGGTACGCACGTTCAGTTCATACACTTTACGCTTGCGAGAGACAGAGCTGTTGTGAGAGAGAGTTTTTGCACGGTTCTAGCTCTTAGTATTTGGTGATACCGTCACTGACTTGAGCGTCGGAGTGCGATCGGCCGCAGCGGCGCCGTGTCGTTTCTTTGCAGGTTCTTGAAGTAGATCCAGAGGAGGAACGAAGGTGATAAGCGGTGCGCACGTCGATCCTTTGACGAGGCATTCTCCAGCGCTCCGGTCAACAGGCAGGATCATCAGGCGCCCACCGTGGGGCCGTGTAAAACGTGCTCCCATCCACAGCGTGAGCTCGTGGAAGTTTTCGAGGTTTTCTGCGCGGTTGTGTGCTGGTGCAACCGTCGGGTGCAGTTTCTTTGAGTTTCGTTCGGTGAGTTCGTGTTTTGTACCGTTTGTTTGGCTTTCAATCGGTGGAGTGAGGTCTTTTGTTGCTTTCGCGGAATCTGTCTGGTGGAAGTTCGAGTTCTTTTGTGGTTTTCTGCGAAGGTTTGCGGCGTTCTTGGGTTCTTGCGCAGTTTCTTGAGTTTTCTCCGATTGATCGCTGTTTCGATCGTGTGAAAGTGTTGTTTGCTGTATTCTTGTGGTTCGCCGAAGTTAATGAGAAAGATGAGAAGCAATCGTTCCAGTCTCGTGGCTCCTGTCGCTGCTGAAGGCGACGCCGCCATGACCATGGCGCAGATGGCAGAAATGATGCGCTCGTTGCAGGCGACTGTGGAAGCCTCGCGCGTGGAGCAGGCAAGGATACATGAGGACCTGGTCGCCTCTCACGCCAGGAATGAGGAGCTCAGCAAGGTAGCTGAGGAGCTGCGTCGAGCTCTTCAGGAGCAGCAGGGACGTTCTTCTGCTGAAGAGGTGGCACCGTCGACGCCACCTCGTGTGTTCCCAATGCCTTTCGTTCAGGCGATTACCGACACGCCAATTCGCACGAGCGTGGTTCCGGTTAAAGCTGTTTTTACCGGCGTGGAGGATCCAGAGGCTCATCTGACCACGTTCCACACACAGATGATGCTGTCGGGAGGGTCGGACGCCGTGTACTGTAAGATGTTTGTGAGCACGCTCCAGGGAACGGCGATGGAGTGGTTTGTGAGCCTGCCTAATGGCCACATAACTAATTTTCAACAATTCTCGAAAATCTTTGTCGAGCAGTATATTGTGAATAAGGCACCACCCAGGGTGTCCTATGATCTGTTTGATATAAGGCAGTACCATGGGGAGTCCCTCAGAGACTACCTCAATCGTTTCGGAGCGCAGATGGTCAGATCGCCAGCCAAGGATGAAGAAATGTTGGTTTATGCCTTCAAGAAGGGCGTGCAGCCAGGGCCATTCTGTGAGGCCTTGATCAGGGCTCATCCAGCGACGTTTGCTGAATTCAGGCGACTTGCGGTGGCCCACATCGCCGACGAGAGTGAAGTCGCCGAGAAGAGAGGCAGCGTGGCTCCCGCTAGGCCACGCGCCCAGACCAGGATCCAGCCACAGAGGGTGCTGGAAACGGCCGCAGCGGCCAGAAAAGACCAAAGGACTCGTTATCCTTACGATAGGAGAAATAAGGGAAGAAGCCAAGCGCGCCAACCGCCAGCACGCCAACAACCAGCACGCCGAGAGTACAATCGCCCGCCTAAGCACAAATTCGTCATGGGACTAGCGGACCTGATCGCTATCCCTAACATATCTGCTAGGTTGAAGGCGCCCGAGAAGGTGGGCGACAAGGCGCTGGGGTCAAAGCCGGACGTTTGGTGCGAGTTCCACTAGTGCTTTGGCCACAACCTGGACTCGTGTTTATCTTTAGGATACCAGCTCGACGATCTGGTTAAGAGCGGGTTCCTAAACGACTATCTTCTAGACAGGAGGACTGGAGGAGCGTCGAGTTCCCAGCCAGCAGCTGGAGAAGCCCAACAACACGAGATGCCTATCCATGGGGAAATCCACACCATTGCAGGGGGTTTCTCAGGTGGTGGATGCACCGCATCGCAGAGGAAGAAGTATGCGCGATCGGTGATGTCAGTAGACATGTTTGAAGATCACTCGCCGGAAGTGGACATTACGTTCACCAAGCAGGATCTTCGGGACGTTGTGCCTCATGACAACGATCCCATTGTTATTTCGTTGATCACGGCGGGGAGGAAGGTCCACAGAGTTCTGGTGGACCAAGGAAGCTCGGCAGACGTGATGTTCTGGCCGACTTTCACGCAGCTGGAACTGCCCCTTGACCAGCTAAGGCCCTATGGAGGATGCCTGTATGGGTTCGCTGGCGACCAGGTGGAGGTCAGGGGGTACATTGAGCTCAGAACCACGTTTACAGATGAGGCTGGGTCGAGGACGGAGAAAATCAAGTACCTCATCATAAACGCCCCCTCAGCGTATAATATCCTGTTGGGAAGGCCCACTCTTAACAGGATAGGCGCCATTCCATCGACTAGGCACATGAAGGTGAAGCTGCCGTCAATGGAAGGGGTGGTGATCACGATAAAGTCCGATCAGAAAGAAGCGAAAAGGTGCTATGAGAATAGCCTGAAAAATAAAAGATCAGTGAGCTATGTTACAACCACCCCACCTCCCGGTGTGAAGCCCAGACCGCCGGTAACAGAGGAGGCCGCCGGAAGGGATGTAGAGATGGTGGACGCAGAGCTGGGAGAGAGGAATGCTGGCCCGGAGGAGGAAGAGGCGCGAAATCGCCCCGAGGAAGAGAGAGAACTGGGAATCGCCAAGGCGGTTATCGCCAGAGAATCCAGGCCCAAACCCGTCGAGCAGTGGCTCGAAAAGGAGATCGGAGGGAAAATCTTCAAGCTGGGAAGATCTCTGGAAGTCGATCTTCAAGACCAGATCGCCAAGGTGATTGAGCGGCATCTGGACGCGTTCGCATGGTCCGCCTCGGACATGCCCGGGATTGATCCCGACTTTCTGTGCCATCATCTGGCGATGGACAACATGGTGAGGCCAGTGCGACAAAGGAGAAGGAAATTCAACGAGGAGAGGAGGCAGGCGATCAGGGACGAGACCCAGAAACTCCTCGCTGCAGGCCACATCAGGGAAGTCCAGTACCCCGAATGGTTGGCGAATGTCGTGCTGGTGAAGAAGAGCAACGGGAAATGGCGCATGTGCGTTGATTTCACCGATCTGAATAAAGCTTGCCCAAAGGATTCATATCCTTTAACAAGCATTGACGCCCTGGTTGATAGCGCTGCAGGGTGCAAGCTGCTGAGCTTTCTGGATGCCTTCTCGGGCTATAATCAGATCAAGATGCATCCCATGGATGAAGAGAAAACAGCCTTCATGACGGAGAGGTCGTGCTACTGCTATAAGGTGATGCCGTTTGGGCTGAAGAACGCGGGGGCCACGTACCAGCGGTTGATGGATCGAGTACTTGCACCGATGCTGGGAAGGAACGTGCAAGCTTACGTCGATGACATGGTCGTGACCTCGCAGGAGAAAAGCAAGCACGTCGCAGACTTGGAAGAATTGTTCACGACAATCGCCAAGTTCAAGTTGAAGCTCAACCCGGAGAAATACATTTTCGGCGTGGAGGCTGGAAAATTTTTGGGCTTTCTATTGACCGAAAGAGGAATAGAAGCTAACCCGGACAAGTGTGCCGCCATCTTGGCGATGAGAAGCCCGGCTACGGTCAAAGAAGTCCAGCAGCTAACAGGTCGGATGGCGGCCCTATCTCGCTTCGTGTCAGCTAGCGGAGAGAAGGGGCATCCCTATTTTCAATGTCTGCGGCGCAATAACAAGTTCGCTTGGACGAAAGAATGCGAGGAAGCTTTCGTCAAGCTGAAGGAATACCTGGTGAGCCCGCCGGTTCTGTGCAAACCACTGGCGGGAATCCCTCTCAGGTTGTACTTCGCTGTGACTGAGAGGGCGGTGAGTGCGGTGCTCGCCCAGGATCAAGATCAGGCTCAGAAGCCTACTTATTTTGTGAGCAAGGTGCTGCAGGGCCCAGAAACGAGATATCAGGCCCTGGAAAAGGCTGCGCTGGCTGTGGTGTTTTCGGCGAGGAGGCTGCGCCACTACTTCCACAGCTTCACAATACTCGTGATGACTGACCTGCCCATCCAGAAGGTCTTGAAGAAACCTGACGTTGCGGGAAGAATGGTGAAGTGGACAGTGGAGTTGTCAGAATTTGACATTAAATATGAACCCCGAGGCCCGATCAAGGGGCAAATCTTTGCGGATTTTGTAGTCGAGCTCTCATCAGAGGCGACGCGGGTTGAAGGAGATGACTTCCGTTGGGTACTCTCGGTGGATGGATCGTCGAACCAGCAGGGTAGCGGTGCTGGAGTCATATTAGAAGGACCCAACGGCGTGCTGATCGAACAATCGTTGAGATTTGCCTTCAAAGCCAGCAACAATCAAGCAGAGTATGAGGCGCTGATCGCCGGGATTTTGCTGGCCAAGGAGATGGGAGCTAGGGTGCTAATGGCTAAGAGTGACTCGCTGCTAGTCACAGGGCAAGTAACGGGCGAGTTCCAGGCTAAAGATCCACAAATGGCGGCTTACTTGGCGTATGTGCAGGAATTGAAGAGTTCCTTTGCCTCTTTTGAAGTGGTACATGTGCACCGAGAACAGAATGCCCGAGCTGACTTGCTTGCTAAGCTCGCCAGCTCAGGCAAGGGGGGTAGGCAGAGGACGGTGATTCAAGAAACTCTGAAGACGCCGAGGGCGTTTGTAGCAGATCACCTGGTCCTTCAGATAAGCAAGTCGACGGAGAGAGCAGCGAGAAGCCATAAGTCTTTGACGCAGGAAACTCTGAGATCGCCGAGAATCAGAGCATGCCGAGGGGAGAAGGTGGATGTGATGCAGGTCTGCGCCACCCATGAGCCAGACACTTGGATAACGCAATACAAGCGGTGCTTGGCGGATGGTCTCCTCCCGCTGGATCCAACAGAAGCCAGGAAGGTAAAGAAAAATTCTAGCAAATACGCGTTGATTGATGGCGATTTGTACAGGTTTGGGTTCACTCACCCACTCCTGGAATGTATACACGGCGAGAAGTGCACGAGAATTATGGCAGAGCTCCACGAAGGAATATGTGGAAGTCACGTCGAGGGTCGAGCTCTGGCCGCGAGGACTCTCCGTGCAGGCTACTATTGGCCATCCATGAGAGAAGATTGCAAGAGGTATGCTCAGTGCTGTAAACAATGCCAGCAGCACGCCGATTGGCACAAGGCACCTCCCGAGGAGTTGAAGTCGATCTATAGCCCTTGGCCGTTTCATACTTGGGGAATCGACATCCTGGGACCTTTCCCACTGGCGATCAGGCAAATGAAGTACTTGGTGGTGGCGATTGAGTATTTCACTAAGTGGATCGAAGCAGAACCAGTGGCCCAGATCACCGCGCACAAGATCGAAGGGTTTGTGTGGAAGAACATTGTGTGCCGGTTTGGAGTGCCTAAGCGCCTGGTGTCAGATAATGGGACGCAGTTTGCAAGCCACCTGTTGAAGAAGCTTTGTGAAGGGGTTGGAATTCAGCAAGTGTTTGCATCCGTCGAGCACCCTCAGACGAATGGCCAGGTGGAGTCAGCTAATCGGGTGTTGTTGAGAGGTTTGAAGAGAAGGCTTGAGAAAGCCAAGGGAAGTTGGGCTGAGGAGGTGCCCCGTATAGTCTGGGCGTACCACACCACCGAGCAGTCAGGAACCCATGAGACCCCGTTTAGCTTGGTCTATGGGTGCGACGCCATGATTCCGGTGGAGATCCAGGAGAGCTCGCCGAGATTCCAGAACTTCGTAGAGGAAGACTCGAATGAAGAGAGCAGGCTGAACCTGGATCTGCTAGATGAGGTCAGGGAGGAGGCGAGGCTGAAGGCTGAGGCGGTGAAGAGAAGGGTCGAGCGAAGGTACAACTCAAAGGTGATGCCAAGGCAGTTTAGAGAAGGCGATCTGGTGATGAGGAAGGCCCACCAGTACGAGATGGAGAATAAACTGTCACCCAAGTGGACTGGACCGTTCAGAATAACCGAGGCGCTCGGGAACGGGGCCTACCGCTTAGAGACGCTGGAAGGAGGAGCGATCCCTCGTACCTGGAACGCCACACATCTGAAGTTGTACTATAGTTGAGAGCTTTGTAAGTAAAGACAAACACAAATGTTATATTACAATGTCTCTGTTAAAACAGTTTCAAGGGGGCACTCTTTTTTCCCTAAGGAGGGTTTTTAACGAGGCCACCCAATAAAAGAAGAGTTTTCGAAGTATAAGGTGTTTCCAGATTGCATATGTGCTATTTTCGAAAGTTTCGAAGAAAGACCTTGTCATTCGTACATGACTTAAGGCAAGAAAAGATATATCGCGTGCTTTCTAAAAAGTTTAAAGTCCTCATCGTCTTTCGGCGATTGGAGGCACCAGTTAAGTTCTAAAGTCCTCATCGTCTTTCGGCGATCGGAGGCACCAGATGAAAGACCTCAACGCCCTCGCGCGTTTTGAGGCAAGATGAAGTCCTCCTCGCCGTTGAGCGAGCGCAGGCGAGAAAGAGGAAAAGTCCTCCGTGTTTCTGGGAGCGAGAAGATGTAACTCCTGGGGCAATGTCGAGGCAAGTTAAAAGACCTCCTCGCCGTTGAGCGAGCGCAGGCGAGAAAGAGGAAAAGTCCTCCGTGTTTCTGGGAGCGAGAAGATGTAACTCCTGGGGCAATGTCGAGGCAAGTTAAAAGACCTCCTCGCCGTTGAGCGAGCGCAGGCGAGAAAGAGAAAGGTCCTCAGTGCATCCAGGGGGGAGGAGATGTACGCCCTGGGCAAGTTGAGGCACCATATAAAGTCCTTATCGCCGTTGTGCGAACTAAGGCCCATTAAAGACCTCCTCGCCGTTGAGCGAGTGCAGGCGAGAGAAAGAAAAGGTCCTCAGTGCATCCAGGGGGGGGGAGATGTACACCCTGGGCAAGTTGAGGCACCAGACAAAGTCCTTCTCGCCATTGAGCGAGTTAAGGCCATTTAAAGTCCTTCTCGCCGATGAGCAAGTTCAGGCGAGTGAAAGTCCTTCTCGCCGATGAGCGAGTTCAGGCGAGTTAAAAGACCTTCTCGCTTACGTGCGAGCATAGGCAAGGTAAAATACTTCTCGTCTCGAACGAGTTCAGGTATAGCGAAGAGGATGGAAGAAACTTGAAAGGTGGCTAAGGTAGGTTCGAGGAGAACGCCTAGCCAGCCGGTCTTTTGCTTTGAAGTCCAGGAAGGCAAGGGGAGATTCCAAAGGGCGTTTCTACCCTAGATAAAGAAACGATTGCCAAAGCAGGAAGCTAGAAAAAGCTGATGTCACCAAGGGGTCTTGGCGATCGGGAAAAGTTCAAACGACGGCGAGAAGGTTGAAAGACTTGTCTGATAAAGCAGGTCGAGTGGAACGTCGTTCGAGCCAATGATTAAGTTACAGTTCGTTGCTTGAAGGGTATTTCTGTAACGAGGTTAGTTGCCTTAAGGGTACAAGTTGCTTAAGGTGATTTTTGCTTAAGTTTGAATTGGCTCGAGGCGGTTACGTCAAAGGTCGCGTTTGCAAAATCGCTAAGTTAAATCCGACAAAGGTAAGCATACAAAGAAGGCTAAAGCGCTTAAAAGAAGTCAAGTGAGAGAATATCCGAGTTCAGCGATTGAAATAAATAACTGTTCAAAACACATATGCAAAAGTTTTTACAAGGCAAGTACAAGTGAATTTATAAAGAAGCAGATGGGGTGGAGTTGGTTGAGTCTTCGGCAGGAACGACCTTTCCATCCACTACTTCGTTGTTTAACGACACCATGCTAAGGTCGAGATCAGGGAATAGGCATGCGAATTGCTCCCGAGCGGCTTCGAATCCAGCAGTCAGAATCTGAGCAGAATTTAGCTTAAGTTCTTCAAACTGCCCTTGAAGTCCTTCAACCTGCTCCTTGAGCTCCTTGTTCTGCTGCCCCTGCTCTTCAACCTGTTTTTGGAGTTGTTTGTTGGTCTCTTGAGCATGAAGGAGGTCGTCAGTAACCTTCTTGGATTCTGTTTGAGCTTGGGCCAACTCGGCAGCCATCTTCCCTTTCTCCTTGTTTGCCTCGGCGAGATCAGCCATGGCGTCGTCCCTCGCTTTTTCAACTTGCCCAAGTAGCTTCTCGCGGTCAATCGACCTCTGTTCCAGCTTTTGCACCCTGGCGGCGTCAGCTTGAATGTGAGCCTCCAGGTCGCTCGCCTTGGTGCGCAGAGGCACGATCTTGCTTTCTAGTTCAACTTTCTCTTGGACAAGTTCGTGGACTTTGCGGCGAAGGTCGGCAGCTTCCTTGCGCGCCAGCCTAAGCTCGGTACTTAGGGCATCCTCTACTCGGGAGTGTTCCATTTCCGCGAGCGTTAGGCTGAATGACACCTTCTCCACCTCAACCTTCATAGTGCTATGTTCAGTCTTGAGGTGGTAGAGGTCGTCTTGAAGCCTCCTGGTGGAGCTCTCCACAGCCCTTGTTATGATTGATGGGATATCCTCTGCTATGGTTTTGAGTTTGGCAGTCAGAGGTTCCCACATCCTTGTAACTTCAAGGGAAAGGTTTGAAGCGTGGAGAGGCTCCAGGGGGGCTTGTTGAGGGTTCTCGCCGCCACCTTCCTTAGCAGGATTTTCAATGTTTGCTTCCTGGCGTGGCGACGCAACCGGGGATTCGGTAATTAGAATTGGAGAGGTGTGAGCAACCTCATCCCCGGTTGGAACGTTCTCTGCAGCGGAAGCGTTTGAAGGGGGGCCCCCTCCAGCTGAGATGTGAGGCGTAGAGGCACTTGGGGGGTCCTCCAGAAAGTTTGGCTCTTGAGCCTCAGCTGCTGGTGGCGCAGTGGCCAGCGGAGTTGCTTGGACTGGTGGTGAAGGGGCTGGTGGTGTTGGCGATGAGGGAGGAGGAGCAGGTGTTGATGGTGGTGTTGAAGCTGGAAGAGGGGGTGGGGCAGGTGGTGAAGGTGGTGCCACCCTTTTCCTCTTTGTAACGAGGCCATCCTCAGTGACCTCGTCGTCCTCTTCCTCCTCCTCTTGGACGACTTGGGGGGCTTTTCATTTTGGCCTCTTAAGGACCAGTTTCTTTCGCTGGGTGGGTTCCTTGGGCGGTGATCGCCCATGAACGATAGCCTTCTCGACCGCCGAGTTGGGAACCGTCTGAGAACCGGTCGCCAACCCGTGGTTTCGGGCGAGCGCCTTCAAGTCGGCGAGCATGTTTTTACCCAGCATATTACCTGCATGAAACGAAAATGCATGGGTTAGCTCAGAGAAGAAAAAGATAAGTGCATGAGGCAATGAAACAGCAAAACAGGTATATGCAGAAAAGGCAAAACCAAAGTCTTGCGCGTATCGCACAAGACGCCCAGAAACAGTGTCAGAAGCAATATCAAAACAAGAGTGTAGCGCCCTAACCTATTTGGAATTCTAGCTGGTCCTCGAAGAATTCGAAGGAGATCAGGGTGGGGGTCAGGAATGTTATGTTGGCATCCGACACCCTCTTCCAGAATAGGCAGAGGTCTCGGTCCAAAGCTCCCATGCTGTCAGGACTTCTGGGCCTCCTGAAGCAGCTCTTGGACTCCTTTTTCCCCTTGTCCACCCAGTACAAGGGGAAACCGTCGAGGAGGGAAGTGTCTTTATCGTTTGCGCGAACCTGGATGAACTTCCCCTTCCAATCTTTGTATGATTGCTGGAAGATGGTAAAAATGGATCTCCCAGCAATGGCATTCAGGCTGACCCACAGGCGGTCTCCTGGGTGCTTGGCCTCAAAAAGAAACAGAAATACGTCCACCGACGCAGGCAGCCCCAGGTGGTCGCACGTTATTTGAAAGGCTCGAACAAACGCCCAGCTGTTGGGGTGAAGCTGGGCGGCAGCAATGTTGAGCTCGGTCAAGAGTTCCCTCTCGAATCGGGTGAGGGGAAATCTGAGTTTGACTTTCTTGAAGAAAGTTGTGTAAACGAAGCAAAAGGGCCCGTCGGCGCTCACTTTGTCATCAGCGCACACTGGCAAAGCGGCGGGGCAAGGCAGCACCATCATCCTCTCGTCGTGCTCCTTGTGAAACGATTGATAGGCCTCGTCCCCCTTTGTCAACCGCAGAACTGCTCCCGCAGTGTTCACCGACGAGGTCTCCTTTAGAAGGGTTGGGGTGGCCCAAGGATATAGTAGCTTGAAGTCTGGCAGAGGCACGGGGGCTCCTCCAGCGTTTGGTGGAGTCGCCTGGGCCAGAGCAGTTTGGGAAGATGCAGGCCTCTCAGCCTGCGAAGAGGAAGCGCCACGAACTTGGGTTGGGTCGTGCGCTTGTGAAGAAGGGTTTCGTGCTGATGGAGGGGGGTTCGGGGTGATCTTTGTGCGAGTCATGATAGCAACTGCAAAGGTAGAAGAAAGGAAAAACAATCAGGGGGTTACAGAGGCTGACGCGGTCATGGAAGGAAGGTGAAACGACGAACGAATGTGAGTTCGTTGCGACGATCGACAAAGCCCTAAGTTACGCAGAAGAGAAATGGAGAAACGACCCACAGCGTATGCACCAGGCAGTTACAGGATGATGCAAATCGGTGAAAATGCAAGAAAACCCAGCAGATGAAGGAAAGTAATTACCTTTCAGTGATCAGGAAGACGAGGAAGGAAGATGGTGATCTGGAACTTTGAAGAGCGTCGAGAGTTTCGCAGAGGGAAGTTAGAGCGTTTTGCAAGCAAGAAGAGAGTGATGGAACAGTGGAACGTAATGGGTTTAAGGGTTTTCGAAATGTTTTTGGGAAGCGCTAACGGCAGATGAAGATAGCCGTTGATGAAAGCCACGTGTCGAACGATGCGCGAAGGGTTTGGTGGAGCGTCAGAGCAGCAGAAAGTACTATCGCTTGGAATTCTGCGTTAATGCCACGTATACCGGTGTTAACGAAGGCTTTTTCAGTCTTTTCGCTAGACAAGTCTTCGCTTAAAGACTGGGGGGCTTGTGTACCACCCTGGTGGTCGGGTATGATGACGTGGCACCCTGCTACAGTATAGGCGTGTTGACAAGGCGCCAGGTTGGCAGTTAGGAAGGAAGTCGGGAGGCACGTGTAGTCGCCGATTGTTAAGTTGGCGTGTTTCGATCTCCAGCTTATCAGAATAGGCGATCGCCAGGCTGAGGATGAAGTCGCCAGATGCAGACTCAGGCGACCAAGCAGTCGGAGATCGCCAGAACCAGCACATCGCCGAAGATGAAGGAGAAGCAGATTATGAAGGCGGCCGGCGAGACCACAGGGAAGGTGTATGAAGGCCATAACTCGCCAGTTTCAGTAAAGATTGCACTCTTAAGTTTGCTATGCACTGGGCAGTACCATGCATACGTAACTTAGTCAAAATGAGAGTAGAAGCAGCGCCAAGTCAGGGAGCCTTCAGATGATGGCACGTGTGCAGTTGGATACGAGCCACGTGTCCAAATCTGTAACTGCCAGGAGAGAGAAAATCACCAGGTATATAAGAGCTCTTAACGGACTTTCTGAGGTACGCACGTTCAGTTCATACACTTTACGCTTGCGAGAGACAGAGCTGTTGTGAGAGAGAGTTTTTGCACGGTTCTAGCTCTTAGTATTTGGTGATACCGTCACTGACTTGAGCGTCGGAATGCGATCGGCCGCAGCGGCGCCGTGTCGTTTCTTTGCAGGTTCTTGAAGTAGATCCAGAGGAGGAACGAAGGTGATAAGCGGTGCGCACGTCGATCCTTTGACGAGGCATTCTCCAGCGCTCCGGTCAACAGGCAGGATCAAGTTCGCTCTACAAAGTTCCAGTTAAATCAGTGAATATCAAGCACAGTTTGCATTTAAATTTTTTTTTTTCCAGTAGCTAATTTTTTTTGTTTTCTTCATCTACTCTAGTGCTTTTCCTTAGGTATTCTTTTGTGTGCCTACTTTTCTCATTGAGTTCTTTATTTTCTTGATTGTCTTTCATTCTTACTCTTTGAGTTTGTCTTACATATAGTTTTCCTTTTGCAATTACCTTTCCTTGCTTATACCTTTTCTTGTTTGTCTTTATTGTTTCTTTGGTTTTGTGGTGGATTGCTCTTAAGATTGGTGTGCTTGCTTTGACATATTTCATTTGAGGATTCCAAGGCCTCAAGATCAGATTGGTGCAAGAACATTATTTCTTTGAGAGTGATCTCTTTTTCTGCCTCAATTCACTTCGGCATTTTGCTTAAAACACTCACTGTTTTTCCTAATTTTGTTTCTTAACTTGTTTGCTGTTTTTAATTACAAATGGCTGGATTTTTAAGTGATGCATCATACAAGCAGAATTCTCCTTCCAAAGCTTCAATCCTTGGTGAATTACATGAAGCACAAAGAACTATTAGACGCTTGGAAGAGAAAATGCAAAAGATGGAGGTCCAAGAAGCTAGACCATCTCCTTCTATCCATGATGGGCATCATTCACATAGACCTTCAACAAGAGGTTTTTCCAATGACATAGGCCGTGATGAGGACCATAGGAGAAGGAGAACTCCACCCCAATTCCTTGGACATAGACATCACAACCAAGGGGAGAGACCTCACTATGGCAATGGCTACTACCAAGATGCAAAGGCTAGGCTACCTTCGGTCAAGCTTCCTTGTTTCAATGGCTCAAGTGATCCTAATGTATATTTAGATTGGGAGGCTAAGTGTGAACAAATATTTGAGATCCATGAGATCCAAGATGAGCATAAGCTTAAGCTAGCCACCCTAGAGTTTAGTGATTATGCCATGAAATGGTGGCATGGAATTGTAAAGGACATTATCTATCACAAGGGTCCTCCCGTGGACTCTTGGAACTCTTTAAAGGATCAAATGTGCGCTAGATTTGTGCCCCCACATTTTAGGAAAGACCTCATGTTGAGACTCCAACGGTTTCAACAAGGCACGCTAAATGTGGATGAATATTATAAAGAGCTAGAAACGCTTGTGCTTAAAATTGAATTAGAGGAAAGTGAGGAAGCTATGATTGCTAGGTTTGTGAGTGGTCTTAGGAAGGATATTCAAGACTTTGTTGAGTTACAAGAGTATTCATCATTGGGCTCTTTAGTTCATCTTGCAATGAAGGTGGAAGCCCAACTTGCTAAGAAAAACTCTTTCAAAAATGCTTCCAATGATGGATACTAGTCCAAGTCTTGGAGAAACAAAAATTCTTTTTCTAAACATCCTTCCAATGATTCTTCTTTCAAACCCAAGGATCCTACGCCATCTACTTCTAGGCCTAAATCCCCAATTAAATCGTCTAGTCAAAAGTGTTTTAAATGTTTGGGATATGGTCACATTGCTACTAATTGCCCTTCTAAACGAAGTATGTACATGCATGAAGGCATTGTAGTTAGTGAGCATGATTCCACTTCACCTAGGCATTCTTCACCTTCAAGACCATCAAGTGAAAATGAGAGTGAAAGTCCTTGTGAGGTGACTTATTGATGGTAAGACGTATGTGGGCACAATTCCAAAATCTTTGAATGATACTCAAAGAGAAAATATTTTTCACACCCGATGTCTTATCAACAACAAGTTATGTTCCTTGATTATTGATGGGGGAAGTTGGACTAATGTGGCTAGTACAAGAGTTGTGGAGAAGTTAGCCTTACCCACTATCTCTCATACCAAGCCCTACAAATTACAATGGCTTAGTGAAGTAGGTGAAATCATGGTGAATAAACAAGTCCTCATTAACTTTGCAATAGGAAAGTATAAAGATGAGGTTTTATGTGATGTTGTGCCCATGGAAGCATCTCATCTTCTTTTTGGAAGGCCTTGGCAATATGATAGACATGTTTTACATGATGGCCTATCCAATACAATGTCTTTTTCCTTCCTAGGGCGCAAGGTTATATTAAAACCCCTCTCTCCCAAAGAGGTTCATGAGGACCAAATAAAAATGAAAACTAAAAGAGAAAATGAGAAAGAAAAAGAAGTAAGTACTACACCGAGTCACACCATTTTCTCCTCTAAATCCATCATGTTGACTCGTGCTATGCCTCAAATGGACCCTCCAAGGTCTTCTTCTTCTTTATCTTTTTCATTACCCAAGGTTCCTATTTCAACACCAACTTGGTTAAAATATGTTAGGGATGATTTTTTCATACCTCCTAATGGGTTTCACCATTTAAGAGGTCTTTTTCCAAAAAACATCATCATTCCCAATCAAATTTTTCCAACTTGGTCGATTTATAGGACCTCCTTTTCTGCAATCCCTTTGGTTCCATCCGCTAAGTCATGTATTCCTTTTTCTTACACTTTTGATTGTAAAAGTAAACTGACTTTGTTATATGCAGGGATTCAGAATTCGTGGGCGAATTCTCTCCAACTCGGGGAGTATGATGCGAATCAAATAAAGAAGGCTTTTAATAATGAAGGACAAGATCATTCGCCCTCACATTTAAAGTTCTTCTTATTATTCTTTGCAAAAGATG
The DNA here is from genome assembly GCF_000499845.2 of Phaseolus vulgaris. Taxonomy (NCBI): domain Eukaryota; kingdom Viridiplantae; phylum Streptophyta; class Magnoliopsida; order Fabales; family Fabaceae; genus Phaseolus; species Phaseolus vulgaris. Next base: position 20,199,055 of record NC_023759.2, read on the forward strand.
AGGCCCAAAGCCCAAGCCCAAGCCCAAGAAGGCCAAAGCCCAAAAAGCCCAAGTTCATCTCATGAAGGGCAAGGCCAAGTATTAAATAATAAAGAATATTGTTGAAGGTGCTTAGAGGGAAACATTAGAAACCTCTATTGTTAAAGCATCTTTTAGTCTTTAGTTAGGAGTTTTAGGGGGAGTGTATTAGTAGATAGGTGTAGGTTTAGTTTTTGGGAGGTGTCATAGTAGAAAAAGGTCACACCTCCCATGTGACTTGTTTTTGGTGGGAATTTCAAATGAGTTTATTTGAAATTTCCCACCTATTTTTCAGCACCTTAGGCTATAAATAGAGGTGCTTCCTTTTTAAAATTCAGATTGGAATTAATCTAAGAAAACTCTACTCAAATTTTGAGTGACCTTTGGAGAGCTTTTGGAGCCTTCTTCTCTAGTCTTATCTTGATGGATCAATGGAGTCCTCAAGTGGCGGCATCACTCTCATCTAGGAGCTTTCCACACTTCTAGTGGCGAGATCATCCATCCTCCTTCCATCTTCATGAGCATTCTCTTCTCCTTCCTTTCTTCTTCTTCAATTGTTCATGTTGCTTTGTGTTCTTGAGTTTTTCAGTTTCGGTTTTTCTATTTTCCAGCACTATGTTCTGTTTTGTTTTTAATTCTGTTCGGTTCTTATGTTTAGTTGTTTAATTCTGTTCGGTCATTCCAGTTTTCATTCTCTTTGTTGATTCAATTTGACAATATTTGGTTCATCCAAATGAGTTTGGGATTTGGTACTAGTTTTTGGTGAGTTCTTGTCTTAGAACAATGATCCAACTCTAAGAAAAGTGCCTCTATATTTTCCAGCTCAAGGTGATTCCTAAGAATGTCAAGAATCTTGTTCTATGTGGCTAGTGGAATCACATCACCTTTACCACTCACAACAAACCATAGGAATTCTATATGATCAAGTGCAAACATACATTTAGCAAGGTTAGCATACAAATGTTCCTTCCTAAGGGTTTCCAAGACTTGAATAACATGCATCCTATGGTCATACAAAGACAAGCTATAAATGAGTATATCATCAAAATAAACAACAACAAACTTGCCAATGAATGGTCTTAAAACATGATGCATGAGGCGCATGAAAGTACTAGGAGCATTAGTTAAGCCAAAGGGCATAACCAACCACTCATATAAACCAAAGTTGGTATTAAAAGCCGTCTTCCATTCATCACTCGGTTTTATACGGATTTGATTGTAGCCACTTTTAAGATCAATCTTTGTAAAAAAATTTGAACCATGCAATTCATCCTACAAATCATCAAGCCTAGTTATGGGATGCCTATACTTAATTGTGATGTTATTTATAGCCCTACAATCCGAACACATCCTCCATGTGGCATCTTTCTTAGGGACAAGGATAATAGGCATAGCACAAGGACTCTTTTCTTTTTCACTCTCCCTCTTTTTCTTCATAAGAATTTGGTCCTCGTGGACTTCTCTTGGAGAGAGAGATTTTAAAATAACCTTGTGACCATGGAAATCAAAAGAGAGTTTATTGGTAAAGCCATCATGAAAAACTTTTCTATCATATTGCCAAGGCCTTCCCAAAAGAACATTTGTTGCTTCCATGGGCACAACATCACATAATACCTCATCCTTGTATTTTCCAATAGAGAAATGAATGAGGACTTGCTTATTCACAATGATTTCGCCTACTTCACTAAGCCATTGCAATTTGTAGGGCTTTGTATGAGAGATAGTAGGCAATCCAAGCTTATCTACTACTCTTGTACTAGCCACATTAGTACAACTACCCCCATCCACTATTAAAGAACAAATGTTGTTTTGAATAAGACATCTTGTATGAAAAATATTTTCCCTTTGACTTTCATCAAAAGGTTGTGAAACTTGTCCAAGAAGTCTTCTCACAACCAACAAATCTCCTTCAAGTGGACTCTCACTCTCATGCTCACTAGATGATCTAGAATGTGAAGAATGCCTAGGTGAATCCGAATCATGCTCACTCATCACAATGCCATTATGCACAAACATATTCCTTTTAGAAGGACAATTAGTCGCAATGTGACCATAACCCATACACTTAAATCATTTCTTACTAGACGATTTAATTGGAGATTTAGGAGTAGAAGTAGAAGGCTTAGATTCCTTAGGTTTGAAAGAAGAATCTTTAGAAGGAAATTTTGAAAAAGACTTTTTATTTTTCCAAGAATTGTTGTAGTAACCATCATTGGGAGCATTTTTAAAAGCATTTTTCTTTGCAAGTTGGGCTTCCACCTTCATTGCAAGATGAACCAAAGAACTCAATGATGAATACTCTTGAAGCTCAACAATATCTTGCATATCCTTCCTTAGACCACTCAAAAACCTAGCTATCATAGCTTCCTCACTCTCATGCATATCTACCTTAAGCAAAAGCATTTCTAATTCTTTGAAATAAGCATCCACACTTAGCGTGCCTTGTTGAAACCGTTGGAGCTTCAACATGAGGCCTTTCCTAAAGTGTGGTGGCACAAATCTAAGGCGCATGCGTTGCTTTAAAGTGTTCCAAGAGTCCACGGGACGACCCTTGTTATAGATAATGTCCTTTACAACACTATGCCACCATTTCATGGCATAATCAATGAATTCTAAGGAGGCTATCTTAACTTTGTGGTCTTCATAGACCTCATGGACATCAAAGATTTGTTCACATTTAGCCTCCCACTCTAGGTACACATTAGGATCACTATCTCCACTAAAACTAGGGACTTTTACAAAACAAATTTTAGCCTTGGCCTCTTGGTGATATCCATCTTCACGATAATGTCTATCTCCATGAGCGTGAGGTCTATATCGCGGATGGGGCATTAACCACTAGGTACTTGATCTTTTCAGTGTGAGCCACGGTCCCATCCGTAAACGTGGTCCTCAGCTCTATGTAGCCTCGCACCTCCACCTAGTCCCCTACGAAGCCATACAAGCACCCTACGTACGGCCTCAGCTGATCAAGGGACAGCTGCAGTTTGTTGAATGTCGGCCAGAACATCACGTCCGCCGAGCTTCCCTGGTCCACGAGGACCCTGTGCACCTTTCTCCCTGCCGTGACAAGGGAGATGACTATAGGATCGTTGTCGTGAGGCACAACGTCTCGGAGATCCGCCTTTGTGAATGTAATGTCAGCATCGGGGGTATGATCTTCTTCCACCGAGTCGACAGCCATCACCGAACGAGCGTACCTCTTCCTCTGAGAGGCTATACACCCCCTTCCAGAGAAGCCCCCCGCGATCGTGTGCACCTCTACGTGCACAGGTACCTCGTGTTGCGGATCTTCTGCTGGTGGCCCCGACTGATGGAGATCAAGCTCAAGTGGACATGGAGGCCAATCATCAAGAGCAAGAAGAGGTTGAGGCTCAAGTGGAGGACGCCCATGGAGGTCAAAGCCCACCTCAAAGGCTTACAAGAAGCATGTTCAAAGCTTTAGGAGCTAGGGAACGTTTATTTTCTCTTTTTGTAATTTCTTTGGTTGAAGGTGCTTAGAGGGAAACATTAGAAACCTCTATTGTTAAAGCATCTTTTAGTCTTTAGTTAGGAGTCTTAGGAAGGGGGGTGCGTTAGTAGATAGGTGTAGGAGTAAATAAGGAGGTGCCAAAGTGAGAGAAGAGATCACTCCTTCCTCATGACTTGTTTTAGGCGCCGGTTGCATTTGATTTTAGGAGGGAATTTTGAATTCTCTTAGCTTGCATTTCTGCACCTCTAGGTTATAAATAAAGGTGCTGCCCTTGTACATTTCAGATTTGAATTGAGACTAAAGAAACTATACTCATTTTTTGAGAGAGCATTGGAGAGCTTTGTGCCTTCTTCACTAGTCTTATCTTGATGGTTCCATGGTTACCTCAAGTGGCGGCTTGCACACTTATCTTGGAGTCTCCATCCTCCTAGTGGCGTGATCATCCAACCATACATCCTTCTCCGTGAGCTTTCTCTTCTCCTTCCTTCTTCCTCTTTAATTGTTCATGTCTTAGTTTGCTTCTTTGAAATTTTTGTTCGGTGTTCTTGCTGTTTTGCTATTTTTGGTTCGGTCCTTTGATGTTTCTGTCCATTCATCTTGTTCCTTTGTTTTTCTAGCTCATGTGTTCGGTTCATTTCAATTCTTAAGTATTATGTTCGGTGCATTTGCCTTTTCTTAAACTTTAATCGGTTCAATTTGACAATAATTGGAACTTCCATATGAGTTTGTGTTTTGGCACTAGTTTTGGTGAGTTTTTGTTCATAGAACCTTGATCCAATTCTATGATAAAGTGCTTATCTCATAACCAACTCAAGATGATTCCTAAGAATTTCAAGAATCATTCTAATTGTGCTAGTGGATCACCGACGCCTGATCACCTTGCGCCTCCCGCAAGTAATCGCTCAAAAAGCCACTTTTTACCAACTCCGCGAGTTGGTGTTCCAACGCGAAACAAGAGTGGAGTGAGTGGCCATAAGCCTGGTGAAACTCACACCACACATTCTTTTTCCTTCCTTGCACCTTGTCAGTCTTCTCTGGTGCTCGCAACCGTGCCGCTATGGCTGGAATGGCGATCAGCTCCGCCAATTCCACCACGAAATCAAACCTGGGGGGCGCGTTACTCTCCCTCGCGCACCCCCTGCCCTGGTCCTTCCTAGGATCGTAAGGGTGATGCTTCCCCTGAGCCTTCTTTCCTTCTTTGGCCTCATGCACCCTCATCGGCTGCTGAGACCTGCTCGATCCTCCGCGCGACTTGGTCGGGGTCGCGCTTCCCCTCTTCACAGAAACCTCCGTCTCTGCTACGATGTGCGCCACAGCATGACGCCTAATCTCCGCAAAGGTGCTGGGGTGATTTCTTATCAACGATTCACTGAAAGGGCCCGATAGAACCCCTTTCTTAAACGCATGCACCAGCATATCTTCATCTTTGCTGGGCAGCCTCACCACCTGAGCTCCAAAACGAATAAGGTAGTCCCTGAGGGACTCACCTTGGTTTTGTCGCACGTCGAACAAATCATACGACACCACTGGGGGTGCCCTGTTCACAGTATACTGCTCCATGAACAACTTAGAGAACTGTTGAAATGAGGTGATGTGGCCATCTTGTAGTCTCACGAACCAATCCAAAGCAATTCCACTCAGGGTGCTCATGAACAGCTTGCAATACACCGCATCCGATCCCCCAGAGAGCATCATCTGGGTGTGAAACGTTGTCAGATACGTCTCTGGGTCCTCCACCCCGGTAAACAAGGCTTTCACCCCCACCAAGTTTCCGCGCTCATAATCTCTGATGAGAAAGGCATGGGGAAAGTCTTGGGGGGAGACGGCGGCGGCGCCACCCTTTCCTCCGTCGCGCATTCCTTCTGCGCTTGCAGCGCCTTGCGCAACTCTCCATTAACTCTGTCTAACTCCTCGTTTCTGCTCTATGATGCAGCCAAATCCGCTTGCATCCTTTCTTGTTCCACTCTCGAGCTGCCACATTGTCCTGCAGTGTTCGCATCATTTCCAAGACCTGGGCCATCGTCACAGCTCCTTCTTCAGCTGATGGCGAGGGTGAAGTTTGCCTTGTCCTTCTCATTTTCTTCAGCAAAGAACCTCAAGAACAAACGAAATCTGACAGCAAAGTGTGGATGGGATCACAAATTCACACGGGCCCCACGGTGGGAGCCAAATGATCTTGTAGGGGATTTGAACGTCAAAGGATTCGCCACATCAAACTCTATCTTCCACCTCCTCAACAGCGACAAGTGCAAGAACGCTCCAGGAACTCCACAAGAACTCCAAGCAAACCTGCGAAACACACCAAACGGTGCCTCTAGCGGTTGATTGCACTCCGACGCTCAAGTCAACCTTACAAAACCACCAAAGAACTAAGAATCTCTGCGAGACTCATGTGCACTCTGTGTGTGTGTAAACTAGTAACTTGCAAGAATGAATCTTACCTTTCTTTGCATGAGCGCGGAATGCCCTTTATATACTTTGTTGCACGCCTAAGTTATCCGTGCATGAAGTAACTTAGCGCGTTTCTTCCACTAGGTGGCTCGTGCAACCTCAGTGTGAATACCAAGTGTGGCTTGGCTAAGCGCACGGACCAGGCATTACCTACTATGTGAACGATCACCCCTGCTTTGCACCATGCACGTTATGGGTTAAGAGAGCAGCAATCACCGACTGGCTTACTAGCTCTCTTGAGACACTCTCGTGCACGGCACTACAAAAGCACGTAACTTCTCCTTTCTCTGATATTCTGTCACGCCAAGATCACATGCAACGCTCTCGCTGGGAAACGTCCTTCGTTTCCAGCTTAACTGCGTGCAACACGAAAACCCGATGACCATCACTCACACCAGATGACCGATAGGTGCACCATAGCGCCACGCCTTCTGCTTCCAGGCGCTTATCTAGGTGCTGATCGCGCATCCTCTCTGACCACCGCCCCCTAATCACCGATCACCACCCTAGGTGACTCTCTCAATGACACATCTGCTTCCCTGGCCCACGTGTTCCACTAAGAACGGTCCACGTGGCTATCCTTTGCTGATGTCACCGACTACAGATGACCGACCGAATCACTATAGCAACTAATTATTTTTTGTCTTTAAAATTGGTTTCTCTTTCATGTTTTTCTTGTAGTGGGAAAATTTAATGTTTGTATGAAAAAATTTTATTGGTGTCTTTTATTTTATAATTATAAACATTGAAAATTATTAAATTAAAATTATTTATTCTTTATTTCAGGCATCAGATGTTGGAAGTGGTGCTCGATCACCTAATCAAGTATGATCAAGTGCTGGAAGCAAAACTTATTAGGGATGAACATGTTGTAATAGTTTGTTTTAATTTTCAATTATGTATCAACTTTTGAACAATTTTGTGTGTTTTCATTTTAAATAATGTATCAACTTTTGAACAATTATGTGTGTTTTAATTTTCAATTTTGTAGCAAAAACGTAATGATGAAGAACGTAAATGGAAGAATCTTGAATTGTGATAAAAGTAAATGGCAGGAATTGTAAATTTCAAATTGCGAGGAAAGTATATTACTAGAAAAATCAATTGCAAGAAATTAAATTGCAAAATTGTAAATTGAAAAGAATGTAAATTTCTGAAACATAAAACAGGGCATCACAGAAAATGTAAATGACATTGAATTAAAATATAATTAAAACGGAAAGAACTTGTAAACTAGAGATGTAAAGCACAAAACTACAAAGGAACAATAATTAAAACGAATTGAAAACGAGAAAAACGAAGTTCAAATTTAGAATGAGAAATAGGGAAAAAAACCCACGGTTTAGTAATCTTCTTCTTCAAGTCGCAAGAGACCCAAATCTAGAATTATTACAAAAGAAAACATAAATAATTGGTTTGTATGTTCATAGAGAAAAACTACATTCACTCGAAAATAGAGTTTCGTAAAAGATTTTGCAAAAGAAAAATACGAATAGAGAGCATCGTCTTATATGATTTTCGTTTCACGGTTACCCATTTCCAAAACAAATTCAACTACGAACAATGACTACAAAACATAAAACGTAAAGAGAAGAAGAAACAATGGAGAAAAGCGTCGAAGAAAATGAAGAAATTTGTATTCGAACTGTAACGTCAAAAATAGAAAACGAATAATAGAAAACTAAACTAATATACTTCACTTCTTGATGTGAAGAGGATGCACCAAATTGAAGAGAAGGTGCTAGGGTTCCTGAGATTAAAGGTGTAATGAAAGGCAAAGAGGTTTCGCCAACCTTTCCTAGGTTCACTAGGCCTAATAGGCTCACTAGCAAGAGAGATTTGGAAGAGAATGATTGTTCAAATTCAGAACTATTCATTCAATAATTACAAATCTAAGTAGATGATAGTGATTTGGAGTATTTATAGAGATGAAGGTAGTTTGCTCCTTAAGCTACCATAACTCTAGTTAAGTAGACTTAACTATGGTGAGTGTGGTGGCTTAAGGAGGTCGTGTGTACTCTTCTAAGGTGCTCTAGAAGCCCTTACTTGTGTGAAAAGTTAGGGTTTCTTGAGTATCTTTGTTTCATCTATAAACTATTCTATAGAAATTTAAAATAAAAATCCTATATAGATTTATTCTATTATTGATACATATAGTTCATCTATCTTTTATTCTTGTGTATGGTGGCTTGGATGGTCCTCTATCATTATTTTTGCAGTTTTCAGCATTTTAGCTCTAATTTTCCAAGTCTCCCTTCTTCAACAACTTCTTCCATGTTTCTTAGGTCAATTTTATCTCCAAAACAACCATTCAAAAGGTCAAAACATTGCGTTAGACGATTGTGGCAAAATATAAGTTCCAGGAAGTCATTTTGTTGGAAACTCTTTTATTTCACATAAAGTACAAATCTAATCTAAAAACAGTAAATAACATCAAAACAAATCCCAAGGAAATGCAATTAGCCTAAAGAAATACAACAACATTGAGAGTTAGCAGTGTCTAATAGAGAAATCTCTATATCTAGGAATGTTGCTTTTTATGGACATTTTCCCTTATTGATTTAAATCATATAAAAAAATTGAATCTTATTCATAAGAAAAATACTTTAGTTTTCTCCTTAAACCTCTATAGCAATGCAGTAGCATTGGCACACAACACTCTCATATTACCATAAATTGAGAAAATCTACTAGAATACGTAGAGCTCCCAGTTTTTAAAGATATTTTCGTCATCAGATTATCAAAATTGTACAACCCAACAACGATGCAAACTCAAGTACTATTGACTTTCCCATATCTTCTCAAGGTATCCAATATCTATAATGGATATCAGCTATATGAAAAATGGACTTAATGCTTTACAAAATAACAAGTGGGTATACAAGATCAAATACAAAGATGATGGAAGTATGTGACAACATACAACTCGTATGGTTTCAAAGGGATACACCTAGCTTGAATAAGTTGATTACCTTGATACTTTCTCTCTAGTAAGTTTACAATTGTGCATCTTTTTCTTTCCCTTGTTGCATTCAAAATTGTCATCTTCAACAACTATACATCAAACAATGTCTTTTTACATAGAGATTTAAATGAAGAAGTCTACATGGCATTGCTCCCTAAAATCAACACAAAACTTGATAGCATGAGCTCTTCATCTTGCAGTTTTTATGGTGCAATTTGCGGAAGCTTCAATGGATTGTTGGTGGAACAAGGCTCTCCTAAGAGTTGTGGTAGCCTTGGAGGTGCATGAGAAGTAGGAGAGTGAGAGAGGTTCGGCCAACTCTCTTTGTAGGTGAAAGGTTTGAAGATTAAAGACCTAAATCCTAAGAGAGTTTAGGCAAAGGAGTATGAATGGCACATTTTGGCAGCATTTCATTACTCAAATTAATCTTGTGAAAACATGAGGTAGGCTCCTCCTTATATAGCCTTGGAGGACCGGAAATGAAAAGGTAATGACCATGGAATGCTAGCCAAATGAAATGTAAATGTGGCACCTAGGAAGTCACATGGCAAGCGTGAACCAAGAGTGACTTTTGGTGCTTCTAAGCCTAGAAATGACCGGCCTAAGTAGCTTAGTAGTTTCTAGAAACCGTAAGCTAACTTAGGTTGGTTTTTAGAAACTAACTTTCTTCCTAATTACAATTAAAACAATTTTACAAAAGAGAAATCCTATGCTACTTTGACTAGAAAGTAAAAAGCTATTACACACTAGAGTTTATGACATGTAGAATGTGTCCTTTTGACCTCTCTTTGACTATGACTCTAGTGGTTGCCTCAATGTAGCATTTTGGTGGCCTCTCCAAGGGTTGGTGTTGGGGCCTCTTCCATCATCCCCTCCCTCTTCAAAAGGATTTGTCCTCAAATCCATTGCTTCTTCTTCTTCATGGTTAGGGGGGATGGATGTGGCTGGATGGTGTCCATCATCTCCTCCTTCTTGAGAAGATCTATCCTCAGATCTACAGATTTGATCTCGAATAGCAGCCTCTTGCTTCTTCAACTAGGCTTGCCCTCCCGGATCAAACATCCACCTATGGGAATCATCAAATAAAGCAAAGGTGTTAGTTTAAAAATCAATTTTACTATGTTGCCATTTCTCTTGTTTTTATTTTGTGTTTGGCAACTTTTCTCAAAAATTTAAAAAGGAGTACAAAATTTTTCTAGATGCTTCCTCTTTTGTTCTAAATTTTCGTGATTAACTTCTTTAACAAAATTTGAAGGTTGTTCAACAAGAATCATATTTTCAAGTCTTGATAAGGTAGAAGTTCAACCGTATCTTTTATCTCAAGATTGAGCCCACTTAAGAATCTAGCTATGGTGGTGGTCTCATCCTCCCTAATGGAGGCTCTCATCATATAAAGTTCCATCTTTTGCCTATACTCCTCAACACTCATATTTCTATGTTGGAGTCTTTGGAGCTTGTGCATTAACTCTGTATTGTAGTAGGAGGGTATATGGCGGCGTCTTAGGGCTCCCCTAAGGTCATTCCAAAATTCTATGGGAGGTTCCCTATGAAGACGCCTATCTCTTTCTAAAGATGTCCACCAATACATAGCGTTTCCTTGAAAACTAAGAGTGGCTAGGGGCACTTTTCTTTCTTCACTCACTCTATGGCAAGCAAAAAGTTGTTCTACCTTCATTTCCCAATCTAGGTATACTTCTACATCTTCTTTTCCATGGAAATGAGGTAGGTCTACCCTAACCTCTATTGGGCTCTCTTGTTCTCTTCTATCTCTTCTATGTCTCCTAGGGGGTGTTTGATAATACTCATTTATCCTAAGGCTTCCCTCCCCAAAAGAATCATGATCTTTAGAGATAGATGCATGAAAATGTTTTTTTTTTTTTTTTTTTAGAATTCTCATCCTTTGCTTTAGTCAATTCGTTAATTTTGGCCTCATTATCCAATTGTCTATATGAAAGTGTTTGAAAGTCCTTGGCAAAGTTGTTTTAAAAGAGATTTAATGGACTTTACATCACTTTCATTAGATTTAGAGGAGTGAGAAGACATGACTAAAGCTTTGTGTTTAAAAGTGTTTTACTTCAAGAAAGAAGAGGAAAGTTAGTGAATGTAGCTTTCCAGGTAAGAGAGGTGAGTCACTAAGGACTTCTTAAGTACCAAGTCTTGCCTTAGCCAAAAACTATCCCTAAAAAACTTCACACAATTCGTTTTCTAAGTAAATTACTTAGAACACAATGAGGAATGAAAAATCAAGTTTTATGCAAGGAAAACAATGTAAAGCTATTTAACAAACAAAACAATTAATCAAAGCTTAAGCAAGAAATTAACATAAGCAATTGAAACATAGCTAAACAAGAATTAACGTAAGCAATTTTAAGCAAAACTAAGCAAGGATTACCGTAAAACAAACTAGCTAACACAATTAAAATTGCTAATCTACACAGCTTTAAACTAGGCATTCCCTAGGTGAAGCTTCTTAGACACTTTGGCCTTTGAAGACACACTCACCGTCTAATCGTGATTAATCCACTAATTAACAAAAGTGAAATGTAATTACAACTCAAGAAATGCAAAGAAATTGAATTGCACAAATTTAATTTCAGCTTTGCTAAGCTATGCACTCCTTTGGCTTGTTTTTGCTCTTCTTTGTTGTGCCCTTCAAAGTGTATGGTGTGTTTTTGGTATTTGTATTTGCTGCTGCTCCTTGCCTTGAACCTCTTATGATTTACGCAATTAAATTCTCCAAAACAGTACCTACTAAATAGAGCTAGACTCTCCTCAATTCAATTTTCACTCAACAACCACCAATTGATATTTATCCACCAACAATATAGACGTCAAGAAAAGAAAGCAAGAAATAATTAAATTTTAAAAATAGCACCACAGCAATTGGATTTAATGATATGACACAAGTAGAAAGGGTTCAGAATGATATTGGACAAACAAATAAAAATACGCACTCAACAAAGGATAGCACACAAAAGGAACCTAAAGAATAGCACTAGAATTGATTTGAAAAACCAAAACAGCACTACTGGAAAATTATGGTTCAGAAAACGTGACTTCAAATATTTATGTTAAGCTGGCTATTTTGAATTTGCTTTTGAAAATTTAAACACAAACGATTCAGAATCTTAGCAAACTTTTGGTGCTGGAATTACACCAAAAACATGTACCAATTAATTATGATAAATTTTTCAAAATCAATGTCCAATTACCGCCAGTTTTAGCGCCATAATGCACACTTTTTTTTGTGTGATTTATCTTTTTTTTCTATTTTTCCTTTTGAAATAATTCTTTTTTTGTTCTTTTTCTAACACATCAAACCACTGAAATCCAGAATCTCATAATTTTCTTTCAACGTATTTAATTTTCATAACACAAAACAGTCAGAACAAAATTTGTAAAAACAGAGGATTCTTAATTCTGGAATTAAAAACGAAATGAGAAACTACAAAAACACAATGGAATGAATGTTATAGGAATTTGTATGTGATTCTGTCGTCAACTCAAGTGATGGAGATCAAGCCCAAGAGGACATGGAGGCCAATCAACAAGATCAAGAGGAGGTGGAGGCACAAATAGAAGACGCCCATGGAGGTCAAAGTCCACCTCAAAGGATTACAAGAAGCATGTTCAAAGCTTTGGGAGCTAGAGGACATTTATTTTCTCTTTTTGTAATTTCTTTAGTTGAAGGTGCTTAGAGGGAAACATTAGAAACCTCTTTTGTTTTAGCATCTTTTAGGCTTTAGTTAGGAGCTTTAGGGGGGTGTATTAGTAGATAGGTGTAGGAGTAGAATAGGAGGTGCCAAAGTGAAGGAAAGAGTCACACCTTCCTCATGCATGGAATAGGCGCCGGTTTTGAATAGTTTTTAGGAGGGAATTTTGAATTCTCTTAGCTTTATTTTTCTGCACCTTAGGCTATAAATAGAGGTGCTCTCCTTGTAAAATTCAGATTGGAATTAATCTAAGAAAACTCTACTCAAATTTTGAGTGAACTTTGGAGAGCTTTAAGCCTTCTTCTCTAGTCTTATCTTGATGGATCATTGGAGTCCTCAAGTGGCGGCATCACTCTCATCTAGGAGCATTCCACACTTCTAGTGGCGAGATCATCCAACATTCTTCCATCTTCATGAGCATTCTCTTCTCCTTCCTTTCTTCTTCTTCAATTGTTCATGTGCCTTTGTGTTCTTGAGTTTTTTTAGTTTCGGTTTTTCTATTTTCCAGCACTATGTTCTGTTTTGTTTTTAATTCTGTTCGGTTCATATGATTAGTTGCTTAATTCTGTTCGGTCATTCCAGCTTTCATTCTCTTTGTTGATTCAATTTGACAATATTTGGTTCATCCAAATGAGTTTGGGATTTGGTACTAGTTTTTGGTGAGTTCTTGTCTTAGAACAATGATCCAACTCTAAGAAAAGTGCCTCTATATTTTCCAGCTCAAGGTGATTCCTAAGAATGTCAAGAATCTTGTTCTATGTGGCTATTGGAATCACATCATGTGGTATCATGAGTCTTAGGTTCATTCTTGTTTAATTGTTGAGTTGTGTGCACTTTATTTCAAGAGCTCTTTTTAATTTCTTGCAATTTAAGTTTTTGTTTCAGAATTTTACTTGAGTATTCTTGCTGTTTTTCTTTTACACCAAGTGTTTGTGAAAAGGTTTATGGCACTCATTCTTCTTATGAGTATGGTTGCTCTTTTGGAATGGCATTATCCTTCCTAGAGTTTACCTTAAGCTTCCTTTCACTTGTTACAATTTGTGATGTGTCTTTTAATTTTTGAATCATGTCAAGTTTTGTCTTAGTCATGTTATTCCATATATGTCATTACTTCTAGTAGTACTTTTATTGTTTTGATTGTTTCTTGCTTTGGTGTCATATAATTTTCTGAATTGATGTTGATCCTTTGTGCATTTTCTTTTTAGATTTGAGTTCATACTTGTATTCTAGACCTATACAAGTTCCAATACATCATTTTCTATTATGTCTTTGCTAGTTCATCATTCTGTTTTTTATTCCTATTAGGATTCCTCTGTTCCTGAAAAAAGTGCTTACTGTTTTTCCTTATTGCAATTGATTTACGTACTGTAAAATTCTGAAATTCTGGATTTTAGATATTCAAAGTGTTAGAAAAGAATAGAAAAAAGAATCATTCAAAAATATGAAGTACAAAAAAAATGATAAATAAAATAAAAAAAGTGTACATTCCTGCCGAAAAAAAAATACGGTAATCTGGCAGCGATTTTAAAAAATTTATTTCTCTCAATTGGCTTTCTGTTTTTAATTGATTCCAGTGCCATTATTGAGTTAACATCTTGAAGTTTCTGTGGTATAAATTTCATAATCCAGTTCGCTCTACAACGTTCCAGTTAAATCAGTGAATATCAAGCACAGTTTGCATTTTTAAAAAAAAAAAAATTTCCAGTAGCTAAATTTTTTGTTTTCTTCATCTACTCTAGTGTTTTTCCTTAGGTATTCTTTTGTGTGCCTACTTTTCTCATTGAGTTCTTTATTTTCTTGATTGTCTTTCATTTTTACTCTTTGAGTTTGTCTTACATATAGTATTCCTTTTGCAATTACCTTTCCTTGCTTATACCTTTTCTTGTTTGTCTTTATTGTTTCTTTGGTTTTGTGGTGGTTTGCTCTTAAGATTGGTGTGCTTGCTTTGACATATTTCATTTGAGGATTCCAAGGCCTCAAGATCAGATTGGTGCAAGAACATTATTTCTTTGAGAGTGATATCTTTTTCAGCCTTAGTTCACTTCGGCAGTTTCATTGCCAAAAGCTCACTGTTTTTGCTAATTTTTAACTTGTTTGCTGTTTTTGTGTGTTTGCTGTTTTTAATTACAAATGGCTGGATTTTCAAGTGATGCATCCTACAAGCAGAATTCTCCTTCCAAAGCTTCAATTCTTGGTGAATTACATGAAGCTCAAAGAACAATTAGACGGTTGGAGGAGAAAATGCAAAAGATGGAGGTCCAACAAGCTAGACCATCTCCTTCTATCTATGATGGACATCATTCTCATAGACCATCTTCAAGAGCTTCTTCAAATGATGTTGGCCGTGAAGATGAGCATAGGAGAAGGAGACCTCCACCCCAAGTCCATGGACAAAGACATCATCACCAAGGGGAAAGAATTCACTACGGCAATGGCTTCTACCATGATGCAAAGTCCAAGCTTCCTTCGGTCAAGCTACCTTGTTTTAATGGTTCTAGTGATCCAAATGTATATTTAGATTGGGAGGCTAAGTGTGAACAAATTTTTGAGATCCATGAGATCCAAGATGAGCATAAGCTCAAGCTAGCCACCCTAGAGTTTAGTGATTATGCCATGAAATGGTGGCATGGAATTGTAAAGGACATTATCTATCACAAGGGTCCTCCCGTGGACTCTTGGAACTCTTTAAAGGATCATATGCGCGCTAGGTTTGTGCCCCCACATTTTACGAAAGACCTTATGTTGAGACTCCAACGGTTTCAACAAGGCACGCTAAATGTGGATGAATATTATAAGGAGCTTGAGACGCTTGTGCTTAAAATTGAATTAGAAGAAAGTGAAGAAGCCATGGTTGCTAGGTTTGTGAGTGGTCTTAGGAAGCATATTCAAGACATTGTTGAGTTACAAGAGTATTCATCATTGGGCTCTTTAGTTCATCTTGCAATGAAGGTGGAAGCCCAACTTGCTAAGAAAAACTCTTTTAAAAATGCTTCCAATGATGGATACTACTCCAAGTCTTGGAGGAACAAAACTTCTTTTTCTAAACATCCTTCCAAAGATTCTTCTTTCAAACCCAAGGAATCTAAGCCATCTACTTCTAGACCTAAGTCTCCCACTAGAACATCTAACACTAAATGTTTTAAATGTATGGGTTATGGTCATATTGCTGCAAATTGTCCTTCCAAACGAAGTATGTACATGCATGAGGGCATTGTAGTTAGTGAGCATGATTCGGATTCTCCAAAGCATTCATTGCATTCTCATGCATCTAGTGAGGAAGAGAGCGAATGTCCACTTGAAGGGGACTTGTTAGTTGTGAGAAGACTTCTTGGACAAGTTTCACAACCTTTTGATGAAAGTCAAAGGGAAAATATTTTCCATACAAGATGTCTTATTCAAAACAACATTTGTTCCTTGATAGTGGATGGGGGTAGTTGTGCAAATGTGGCTAGTACAAGAGTAGTAGATAAGCTTGGATTGCCTACTATCTCTCATACAAAGCCCTACAAATTACAATGGCTTAGTGAAGTAGGAGAAATAATTGTTAATAAACAAGTCCTCATCCATTTCTCCATTGGAAAATACAAAGATTAGGTATTATGTGATGTTGTGCCCATGGAAGCCACTCATGTTCTTTTGGGAAGGCCTTGGCAATTTGATAGAAAAGTTTTACATGATGGCTTTACCAACAAACTATCTTTTGAATTCCATGGTCACAAGGTTACTTTAAAATCTCTCTCTCCAAGAGAAGTCCATGAGGACCAAGTTATCATGAAGAAAAAGAGGGAGAGTGAAAAAGATAAAAAAGATAAAAAAGATAAGAGTTCTAAGCCTACACTCCTTGTGTCTAGACGTGACATTGAAAGGGAAATAGTGGCTCATCATCCTCTTTTCTTAGCCATCCCTAGAACTCTTAGAGTAGAATCACTTGTTGATAGTCCTCATTGCTTGGAAAATTTGGTAGAAGAGTTCAAAGATGTGTTTCAAGATCCTCCAAATGGACTTCCACCTTTGAGAGGGATTGAGCACCAAATTGATTTGATACCGGGCTCTTCTTTACCAAATCGTCCAGCATATAGGAC
Source organism: Phaseolus vulgaris (assembly GCF_000499845.2). Lineage (NCBI taxonomy): Eukaryota > Viridiplantae > Streptophyta > Magnoliopsida > Fabales > Fabaceae > Phaseolus > Phaseolus vulgaris. Next base: position 20,215,756 of record NC_023759.2, read on the forward strand.
CAATCCAAGTGAAACCAAGGAAATTCACCAACAAGTTGAGGCTTTGATTGAGAAAGGGTGGGTGCAAGATAGCATGAGTCCTTGTGCTATGCCTATCATCTTAGTGCCAAAAAAGGATGGCACATGGCGAATGTGTTCGGATTGTAGGGCCATAAATAACATAACCATTAAGTATAGGCATCCCATACCTAGACTAGATGATTTGTTGGATGAATTACATGGTTCTAAAATCTTTTCAAAGATTGATCTTAAAAGCGGCTACAATCAAATCCGTATCAAACCGGGTGATGAATGGAAGACGGCTTTTAAGACCAACTTTGGTTTATATGAGTTGTTAGTTATGCCTTTTGGTTTAACTAATGCACCAAGTACCTTCATGCGCCTCATGCATCATGTTCTTAGACCTTTCATTGGTAAATTTGTTGTGGTTTACTTTGATGACATTCTCATTTATAGCTTATCTTTGAATGACCATAGGTTGCATGTTAGGAAAGTTTTAGAAACCCTTAGGAAGGAACATTTGTATGCTAACCTTGCTAAATGTATGTTTGCTCTTGATCATATAGAATTCCTAGGGTTTGTTGTGAGTTGTAAAGGGGTCCATGTGGACAAAACAAAGGTGGTGGCCATTCAAAATTGGCCTACACCGAAATCTTTGAATGAGGTCCGAAGTTTTCATGGACTAGCTTCTTTCTATAGAAGATTTGTCCCAAACTTCGGTACCATTGCCGCACCACTCAATGACATAGTGAAAAAGGATGTGGTCTTTCATTGGGGAGAAGCACAACAAAATGCTTTTGATACTTTGAAAGAAAAATTGACTAATGCTCCCATCTTGGCCCTTCCTAATTTCACTAACACATTTGAGATTGAGTGTGATGCTTCAAGTATAGGTATTGGGGCTGTTCTCCTTCAAAAGGGCCACCCCATAGCCTATTTTAGTGAGAAATTGAAGGGAAGTCATCTCAACTATTCCACCTATGATAAGGAATTATATGCACTTGTTAGGGCTTTGTTTACTTGGCAACACTATCTTTTTCCCAAAGAGTTTGTGATACATAGTGATCATGAATCTCTTAAATATTTGAAAAGCCAAAACAAACTTAACAAGAGGCATGCTAAGTGGGTGGAATTCATTGAGCAATTTCCTTATGTGATCAAACACAAGCAAGGCAAAATAAATATTGTGGCGGATGCTCTTTCTAGAAGATACACCTTGCTAAATCTTTTAACCTCTCAATATCTTGGTTTTGATCACATTAAGGAACTCTATCATGATGACCTTGATTTTTCTTTCATCTATCAAGAGTGTCTTAAAGGAGGACACAAAGACTTTTTTATTCAAGATGGCTTTCTTTTTAAAGGAAAACGTCTTTGTGTTCCCCAATGCTCTATTAGATTATCTCTTGTTAGAGAAGCTCATGAGGGGGGTTTAATGGGACATTTTGGGGTTGCTAAAACTTTGGATGTGTTGCATGAACATTTCTTTTGGCCTCATATGCATAAACATGTTCATAGTTTGTGTGATAAATGCATAGCTTGCCGCAAAGCTAAGTCTAAAATGCATCCCCATGGTCTTTATACTCCTCTTCCTATCCCTTCAATGCCTTGGGTAGATATATCTATGGATTTCATCTTAGGCTTACCCAAGACATCAAAGGGAAAGGACTCCATTTTTGTGGTAGTGGATCGTTTTTCAAAGATGGCTCACTTAATTCCTTGCCACAAAGTGGATGATGCATGCCACATTGCAAACCTCTTCTTCCAAGAAGTGGTTCGCTTGCATGGGATTCCTAGGTCTATAGTGTCTGATAGAGATCCTAAGTTCTTGAGTCACTTTTGGAAGACCTTGTGGGGCAAGCTTGGAACTAAGCTTTTATTTTCTACATTGAACAAAATTCAAATTGTGCCAAGACTGCTCTGAAGAATCAATCTGTTTCATGTAAAAACAATTTGTTCTTTTTGCCTCTGGAATACTGAAAAAATTGTGTGTTCTTGCGAAAATTTTATAAGCTCAATTCACCCCTCCCCTCTTGAACTTAGACACCAATAGACCCAACAATTGGTATCAAGAGCTAGGGCTTGTATTTTGCTCAAGTGTGTGTATGATGTCTGAGTTTAAAATGCCTTTTGCTGAAGGTGCGTCTATTAATAGACCTTCTATGTTTGGTGGTGTTAACTATGCTTTCTGGAAAATCAGGATGAAGATCTTTATGGAATCTATTGACATGGGAATCTGGGATGCAGTGGTCAGTGGACCTTTTATACCTATGCAGGTTGTCAAAGATGAAACAATAAAGAAGCCTTGGTCTGAATGGAGTGAAAATGAGAAGAAGAAGGCCCAATATGATTCTTTAGCCAAGAATATCATCACCTCTGCACTGAATATGGATGAGTTCTTTAGAGTCTCTCAATGTAACTCAGCAAAGGAGATGTGGGATGTACTAGAGGTGACTCATGAAGGAACTGATGATGTGAAATGGGCAAGGAAGCACTCACTAATTCAGGAGTACGAGCTGTTCAGAATGCAATCTGAAGAAAGTATTGCAGATGTGCAGAAACGATTTACACACATTGTAAATTATCTCACTGGCCTTGGTAAAGTCTTTGACAAGGAAGAGCTTAACATTAAGGTATTAAAATGTCTTGATAGGAGCTGGCAACCTAAGGTAACAGCAATCTCAGAATCCAGAGATTTATCCAAGATGTCCACTACTGCACTTTTTGGAAAGCTGATAGAACATGAAATTGAGCTGAAAAGATTGAAAGAACAAGAAACAGTGGAAAAGAAGGTGATGTGATTCCAATAGCCACATAGAACAAGATTCTTGACATTCTTAGGAATCACCTTGAGCTGGAAAATATAGAGGCACTTTTCTTAGAGTTGGATCATTGTTCTAAGCCAAGAACTCACCAAAAACTAGTACCAAATCCCAAACTCATTTGGATGAACCAAATATTGTCAAATTGAATCAACAAAGAGAATGAAAGCTGGAATGACCGAACAGAATTAAGCAACTAATCATATGAACCGAACAGAATTAAAAACAAAATAGAACATAGTGCTCGAAAATAGAAAAACCGAAACTAAAAAAACTCAAGAACACAAAGGCACATGAACAATTGAAGAAGAAGAAAGGAAGGAGAAGAGAATGCTCATGAAGATGGAAGAATGTTGGATGATCTCGCCACTAGAAGTGTGGAATGCTCCTAGATGAGAGTGATGCCGCCACTTGAGGACTCCAATGATCCATCAAGATAAGACTAGAGAAGAAGGCTCAAAGCTCTCCAAAGTTCACTCAAAATTTGAGTAGAGTTTTCTTAGATTAATTCCAATCTGAATTTTACAAGGAGAGCACCTCTATTTATAGCCTAAGGTGCTGAAAAATAAAGCTAAGAGAATTCAAAATTCCCTCCTAAAAACTATTCAAAATCGGCGCCTATTCCATGCATGAGGAAGGTGTGACTCTTTCCTTCACTTTGGCACCTCCTATTCTACTCCTACACCTATCTACTAATACACCCCCCTAAAGCTCCTAACTAAAGCCTAAAAGATGCTAAAACAAAAGAGGTTTCTAATGTTTCCCTCTAAGCACCTTCAACTAAAGAAATTACAAAAAGAGAAAATAGATGTCCTCTAGCTCCCAAAGCTTTGAACATGCTTCTTGTAATCCTTTGAGGTGGACTTTGACCTCCATGGGCGTCTTCTATTTGTGCCTCCACCTCCTCTTGATCTTGTTGATTGGCCTCCATGTCCTCTTGGGCTTGATCTCCATCAGAAGGCCAAAGGAATTGCTCTGAAAACTACCATGGAACATGATACAAGTGAGGAAGAAGGTGATCCAAAACATGATGAGACTGTGAGTCTGCTCACCAAAAAATTCAGCAGATTTCTTAGAAAGCAAAACCGTGACAGAACTCAGCAAAGAAAGCGGTATTCCAAACAATCTATTGATTCAAATTCTTCCAATTACACGTGCTTTGGATGTGGTAAACCAGGTCATATCAAAGCTGATTGTCCAAACAATCAAAATAAAGAAAAATCAGCAAGCAAGAGGAGTGACAAAGGCAAAGGTAGAAGAGCATATATCTCATGGGAAGAAAATGATGTATCCTCATCTAGTAATTCCTCAACTGAAAGTGAAAAAGCAAATCTTTGCTTCATGGTGAATGATGAGGGATCCAACTTTGACTCAGTAAGTAATTTCTCCACTGATTCTGAAAACTATGATCAGCTGCTACTAGCCTTTAAGGAAACACATGATGAAGCAAACAGGTTGGTTATAATGTGCAACAGATTGAATAGAGTAAATAGGGTACTTGAACCAAAGGTTAAAGTTCTTGAAGAAGAACTGCACAAAGCTAAAACTGAATTAATTAGTCTTGAATTGACATGTTTGCATGCATCAATTAAAACTTGTGATAATTGCAAAAAGCTGGAAAAACAGGTTGAGTATTTGTTAAAAACACTTTCAAATTTCACTAAGGGAAGAGAAAATCTTGAAACCTTATTAGGTTCACAGAATGCTGTTTTCAATAAAAATGATTTAGGATATAATCCTGGAATGAAAGGTAATGTGAAAAAGCTGTCCAGTTTCTTTGTTCCTTCCAAAACAGGTTTTTCCTCTTTTAATAATTCAAAAACAATGCATACTGCAACATGTTTTTATTGTATGAAATCTGGTCATGTATCTAGAACATGTAAGGCTAGGAGATATCTTGTTCCTAAAGGATTGGCAAAATGGCTTCCTAAGGAAAGGTGTTAATCATGCTGGACCCTAGACTAAAGGGGTACCATATGTGCTAAATCTGTTTTGTTGCAGAAAAACAACAGGAGAAACCAGTGGTACCTAGACAGTGGCTGCTCAAAGCACATGACTGGTGATGTGACTCAGTTCATAAATCTGAAACTCAAAGCTGAAGGGCATGTCACATATGGAGATAACAATAGAGGAAAAATTCTTGGAAGAGGAGATGTTGGTACTAAAGACTCAACTACTATTGAGAATGTCCTATATGTTGAAGGGCTAAAACATAGTCTTCTAAGCATTAGCCAGCTGTGTGACAAGGGATACAAGGTCAATTTCGAAGCAAATACTTGTACAATTTCAAATGAAAATTCTGGTAAGGTGCTGTTCACTGGAAAAAGGGTAAATAACATTTATCTCCTAGACATTATAAAGAGCTGTTCTGAAAATGAGTGTTTGCTATCTAAAAATGATGAGTCTTGGCTGTGGCATAGGAGACTAGCTCACATTCACACAAATCACTTGAATAAGCTAAAATCTAAGGAACTTGTTTCTGGTTTACCAAACATAAAGTTTCAAAATAACAGATTGTGTGATGCCTGTGTAAAGGGAAAACAGATTAGAACTTCTTTTAAATCAAAAGATATGGTTTCTTCAAATAAAGCTTTGGATGTTTTGCATATGGACTTGTTTGGACCATCTAGGACTGCTAGCTTAGCTGGAAATTACTATGCTTTGGTGATTGTTGATGACTTTTCAAGATATACATGGACTTTGTTTCTTGCTTCTAAAAATGATGCATATAAAGCCTTTAAGAAACTTGCTAAGGTTCTGCATAATGAGAATGAAAATAGGATAAAACAGATTCGTAGTGATCATGGGGGAGTATTTCAAAATGCAAAGTTTGATAAATATTGTGAAAAACATGGGATCATACATAGTTATTCTGCTCCTAGGACACCCCAACAAAATGGTGTTGTTGAAAGAAAGAATAGATCACTAGAAGAGTTAGCTAGGACTATGCTAAATGAATCTGGTTTATCTAAATATTTTTGGGCTGATGCTGTATATACTGCATCTTATGTGCTTAACAGAACATTGATTAGACCAATTCTTAAGAAAACTCCCTATGAATTGTATAAAGGTAGGAAGCCTAGCATTAGTCATCTTAGGGTATTTGGCTGCAAATGCTTTGTTTTAAATAATGGTAAAGATAATCTGGGGAAGTTTGATCCTAAATCAGATGAAGGAATACATATTGGTTATGCTATAAATGGTCATGCTTATAGAGTGTATAACAAAAGATTGCTTGCTGTTGAAGAATCTATACATGTTGTGTTTGATGAAACAGATTTTTCTGTGCCCAAATCTGTTATGGATGAACCTGGTATGGATGATTTAAGAACAATTATGCAACAGAATCAGTCTAGTGAACTTGATGCTACTAATCCAAATTCTGTAAAAGAATCTACTGTGAATGCAGGACTGCCTAAAGAATGGAAGACTCCAAGGGATCTCACTCTTGACAATGTAATTGGTAAAATTGAGAAAGGAGTCTCAACAAGGAATTCACTCAACAATTTCTGCAGAACAGTAGCTTTTGTGTCACAGATTGAGCCTAAAAGACTGGAAGAAGCACTACAAGACAACAATTGGATAACAGCAATGCAGGAAGAGCTGAACCAGTTTGAATACAATGAAGTATGGACTTTGGTTCCAAGAAAGCATGAGATGAATATCATAGGAACCAAGTGGGTGTACAGGAACAAGATGGATGAACATGGAGCTATCACTAGAAATAAAGCAAGACTGGTTGCTAAAGGGTATAACCAAGAAGAAGGTATTGATTTTGGTGAAACCTATGCACCAGTAGCACGTCTTGAAGCTGTCAGACTTCTTCTAGCATTTTCCAGCATACAAGGTTTCAAGCTGTTTCAAATGGATGTCAAGAGTGCATTTCTAAATGGCTACATAAATGAAGAGGTGTTTGTATCTCAGCCTCCAGGGTTTGAAGATCACAAAAATCCAGAACATGTGTACATGCTTAAGAAGGCCTTATGAAGCAAGCACCTAGGCAATGGTATGAAAGGCTAAGTGAATTTCTGCTGTCTCAAGGTTATAGCCGTGGCAATTCAGATAAAACTCTCTTTCTAAAGAAGAAAAGTGTTCCGTCCGGTTGACCAGGACGTCTTTGTGCGTGACCTCAACCGTCAGCTAGGGACTCCTTCCCACTGATTGCCTGTGGATTCCTGCAAAAAAGAGGCCAAAGAGGCGCCCTAGCGGCCGTTTGCACTCCGACGCTCAAGTCAGCCAGCAAGAAACACCAAAACTATTCACCTCCGTCTCTGAGCACCGCGTATGGCACTCTGAAGGTGATAAGAAATAACTGTGTACTGGGTATCTGTGTTCTCTCTTTCGGGCAAAAATATTCCCCAGTCCCTTGTTCGTAACTAATGAAGCACGAGCAAGCAACTAGACAGCTCTGGTAAATTTGCAGAAAGTTCGAACCCTTTTTCCAACATTCTCCGCGCTATTTAAACTACCCAAACATTTAAAGCGTCTTAAAGCGCTTTTAATCACAAACGTAACGCACTCATTAAAGCGCTTAATTAGAAAACGTAGCGCATTTAAGACGTTGAAACGCTCGGGAGCCATTATAGTACCTGAATGCTCGAAAGGGAAACTGTATTGAATGACTTTTAATTACCTGGCACCTGACTAAAGGGTGTTTCTATTCTGGCATGGCTGTCGTACACGTGGAGGGCCTCACGACGTCATGACCCCATCTGGGGGCGTTTCTGCCCATCTGGGGACGTCTCTACGTCTGAGTCCTCCTGCTTGGGAGTGCTACTGCGCTAGGGGTGACTTTTTGGGTGCCAACTCATGCCCCCAATTATTTAGTCACTTACTTTGAGAGCGTATCTGCCTTCCTCTTGTACCCTGCACCCGGTTGCCCTGGGCGTGACTTCCCTCTTGAGTCGTATCTGTCCCACAGGCGTCTCTGGGGCGGCAGGAGCACTTCACGAGTCGGGCTGCCCTACACTGGTACTATTACTATGGCCTTGAAGCCACCTTTTCCTTCTCTTTATCACTGCCCCGGGTTATCGAGACCTGAGGCCTCCCCACGGCGTCGCTCCCTCCATGGTCTTTCCTACCCATGGGTATCGGGGAACCACACCGTGATTGCCTTGCTTTAGCACTGTTTGATCTGGCGACGCCCTGGTTGGGCGACGCCATCACCTAGGCGACGCCTTGTCCTGGCGACACTTCCTCTTGGCGATGCTGGCACTTGGCGTTTTTCCACCTAGGCGACGCCTTACGTTGACTTTGACTCTCCAGTCGTTGACTTTGACCTTGACTTAGTCAACGCCCGGATACGGGACGGTACACAAGCCCCCCAGTCTTAAGCTGAAGACTTGTCTTCAGCGTAAAGACTAAAGCCTCGCCCACGCCGTCCACGTGCTCTCCCGATGACGTGTCATTCCCTGCTGACTCAACAATTCTCGAATTGTTGACGTGACGCTCTCTGTACCCTAAGAACGCTCTTACTGATTGATTTGACCTCCTCTGAAACGAGGATGATAACACCTTTTGGGCTACCCTTGATCGCGCGCCACATGGCCCATCGCGCGGCCATCCTCCAGAGACCTTTGCGTTTCCCTTGGGAAATCGATCCTCTGACGCGTGGCACAATTCCACGGCCCTCAGCTAGCACCTCTTGAGTTGCGAAATGTAACGTTTAAGTTACTCCAAACCCCGCGTTCACCCTACTGTTACATTCATTCGCTCTGCAACTTCGCACTGTTCATCGCCTTCAAAACCCTTTTCCTCTGCAATCGCGATTCTCTCCTTCCTGCGCTCTTCTACTGCCTCCATTCCAATAACAAAGGTACGATTTCGAGTACTCACGACTCTTCCCTTTCGTCGCATTATAGGATTTATTGAACTGCTTGGGACTGTTGTTATTCACATATTACTGCATCTCTCCACTTCTTCTTCCTCCTCTGATTTTTCTCGCGTGGGTGACGCTTCCTAGGGCTCTTTCCCCTTCTTGCCATGGCTACACTTGCTAAACCCTTTTTCCTCTCTTCTTTCTCCAGCTATCTATTTTCACCATGACGCGCGCGAACGCGGAGCCTGATTCTTCCCCCACGACCCCCAAGTCCAACTACAAAGCCTTCTACCCCTGGGCCCCCGACGAGCTCCTGAGTGAATGCACAGCCTGACTTCCTTCCAGGACCTGGAAGCTCACTGGGGGGATCCCCATTTGTACAACTTTAACGCCTTCTGCCGCACACACGACGCCCACATATCCGTCCGTCCCGGTAGGCCTGGGGAACCTGTTTGTTTGGACGACAGACCTAGAAAGGGGAAACCCTTCTTCTTCATGTACCAGACCGTGTTCAAGCGCTAGGAGTGCGTCTCCCGTTCACTCCCTTCGAACGGGAGCTTCTCACTGAAATCAACACTGCCCCCGCCCAGCTTCATCCCAACAGCTGGGCATTCGTGAGGGGCTTTCAAATTCTTTGTGGACACCTGGGCATCCCCCCTTCTGTAGATGTCTTCCTGCATTTCTTTGAGGTGAAGAAGCAGGGGAAGAGCTTCTGGGTAAGCTTTTCCGGGATCGCAAGCAGGATTCTCCTCTCCCTCTTCCAGAATTCTTATAAGAACTGGAAAGGGAAGTTCTTCAGGGTGTGCAGCGCCAAGCACGATCCCACAGCTTTGGATGGCTTCCCCCTTTACTGGACGGAGCGCCCTAAAGTGCTCAGGGCCAAAACCCTGGAAGAGCTATCTCCCGCCGATAGGGAGGTAAGCAAAGCCTTGGCCGGGTTGGGGATCGTTTTTGATACCTTGAAGCTGGTCGCTAGCGAGTACAATGCTCACGCCCTGACCACCTACTTTGGTAAGGGGCTCTCCCCTCATCTTTTTTGTTGTGAACAGCCTGCTATCGAACGTTGGTTCCCCCGGACTCTTATACTCATTTTATATTGTGCTATGTTACTTGCATTTCACGCCTCCATGTGTGTTGTAATTTTGCATAGCTGCTTTGGTCTTAATTCTTGCTGTTTGGTCTGTCTTGATGTAGGATCGGTGATGGGCGCTTCCAAGAGAATGATGCTGGCGAAGGCAATGAAGGAGGCACGTGCCGCCACCAAGGCGGGCGCCTCCTCCACCCTTGCTGCTGATCCGGTTCCCCCACCGACTCTGTCGCCGCCTCCTCCGATCACCGCCGAGGCTACCTTGAGTTCACCTTCGTCGTCTCCTCACAGCCTTGCAGCACTTCAGACTCCTCGCTCTCCTCTACCCATCGCCGTTGTTCCCCTAGCCGCGGCCTCGTCACCGGCTCCAACCCCCCTTGACAAAGGGAAACGGGTTTTGGAGATTCTATCAGATGATGAGGACTCAGAAAGAGTGGCTCCCTTCAGAAGAAGAAAATCTGCGCGGGTTCCTCTTTCGGTAGAGGCGTCGCCCCAGGGAGAGAACCCCTTCATGGATAACCCCCCGAGCGCGACCTCACTCCCTCCTATGACACTCCAAGAGGAAAGGGGCGAAGGCGCCGAATCTGCCCCGCCTCCGCCGCCGGCAGAAACCATTGCTTCCCCTGCTTCCGTCGCTGCCGCCCCTGACTTCATCGCCATCCCTCCTCCGATTATGCATCTAATGAGGGGCTTCAGCGGCGGGACTCTGCCGGAGGGCACCGACAGGAAGGAAGGCATGCCCTTCTACTTGGGGGCCTTCCTGGCGGTGGCCCTTGAATGGCGCGCCCAGGCCAGAAACGCGGTTATGCCAGCTCAAATTCTCCAAGCCTTGGAAACAAAGGAGACTACTTTGGAGGAGGAAATGAGGACCCTGGGGCGCCAGAACGAAACTTACCAAACCTCTCTGAAGCAAGCGCAAGAGTCGAAAGCAGAAACTGAGAGGCAACTGGCAGAGGCATTGGAGCTTCAGGCTGGCTTTTTTACTCGTGAAGTCGCCCTCCAAGTCCAGGTAACGGGCCTTCAGGAATTGCTCAAAGCTGAAGCAGAAATTCAAAAGGACCTGAAGGACCGTTGCCGTGAGCAGGCTGACAAGACGGAGCGGATGGAGGGGGAAATGGCCACCCAGGCCAAAGCTATGGACATTCTCCGGGCTGACTACGACAAACTACAGGTCGAGGTCAGTCGACTTCGCGTTGAGAAAGAGGCTCTGGAGAAGCAGGTGACCTCTGGGGACGCCGCCGTTGAGGAGCTGGAGAAGGAGAAAAAGTCCCTTATCCAGGAGATGGCGGGTACTTTTGAGGAGGGGTTCCAGGAGGCTCTGACCCAGGCGTCCTGTGAGAACCCTGGCATCAATATTTCGAACTGCGACCCCATGCACCATGTCGTCGACGGGAAGGTCGTGCCCATGGACGTGGATGACTGAACCGCTGCCTCTCAACCGCCACCTTCACTTTCAAGCTTAATTCCTTTATTCTTTACGCTTGCTTTTGACTTTCTCTGTTCAAACTTGTAATTCTTTGAACTATCCGTACTCTTGCTACAAATTTGGGTGTTCGTATGATTGCTTTTGTGTCTTTGCCATATACGATTCTGCTTGTGCGATCTTATTCTCATCTTTTGTCTTTTTGTGCTTCGGTTGTTCTGTTTGTATCATATTCGCTTCTTTGCTTCGTCGGGCGGCCTTGTGTGACCGGGAAAGATCGCGTGCCAACCCTCACGCCCATGGAGAGGCTCACCTTGTGACGCCGTATCGTCCACGGGGTGTCTCTAACACCGAAATGGTTCTCTCCCTGATTCTTAGCCTCCGGCGCCCACGCCTAAGGAGAGGCCTGCTACAGCAGTGTCGTATCGTCCCCGGGTGTCTAAAACGTCGAGTGCTTTGGGGGGGGTCGTTCCCTCTATGGTCTTTCCTTCCCATAGGTATCGGGGAACACCTTGCCAGCAATTCGCTGGCGTTTGGCGATCTTATCTCCCTCCACAGTCTTTCCTACCCGTGGGTATCGGGGAGATAACGCCAGCAACTAACTCTGCCTCCTTCACTTTCGTCTCCCTCCACAGTCTTTCCTACCTGTGGGTATCGGGGAGGCGACCCTGCTGATATTTGGGTTGGCGACGCCCGCGACGTCTCATGCCGGCGTCGTCCTTTACGTCATTCCAGGCGACGCCTCGGGCGTCTCACGCTAGTGTCGCCTCGGGCGTCGTCCCTAACTTGACATTGACTTTGACCTTGGGCTTGGTCGATGCCTGGGGGCGGCGAAGAGCTTCTAGGCCCTTCCCGTATCTTCCATGAGGCGCTCCCTGTATAGCTGATGAGACGTTCAGTCATTCAACTTGATCCACGCGGCGCTTTCTGTATGGCTGATGGGACATTCAGTCATTTCACTGAGTTCTGACTCCTGCTGTGCCCCTGATCCACTTTCGACGGCGCATCGTACCCCTGGATACTCTATTGGTACGACGCGCTCAGATCTTCACCAGTGGTGCCAGGGTCATCTTTTCATCTTGTGCCACGTGGATCAATCGTGCGGTGCATCCATTCGCGTCGTTTGGCGCTCTAACCGCTTTATTTAACTCTTCAAACTCTGAAACTATCCTCATCATTTTCCCACTCTTCATAACCTACTTACGTTCTTTCTTCTTGCACCCTTCCTCCTTGCACCCTTTCTTTCTCACGAAGGGTTGTTCCAGCAATCGCTCGCCTCGCTCGACTCTTGCATTTCCGGCAGTCCCCACACCCTTGAAACCCCTGATCTTGTTAAAGAATGTCTTCTCATGCTGCTTCGTCCAGAGTCAGTCCCAAGGATTTGTACCCCTGGGCTTCGAGTGAACTTTTTGATGAGTGTTCATGCTTACTCTCTACCAGGGCCATACGGGAGCACAAAGGGGAGTCGTGTTCTTATGACCACTGGGCCTTCGCAAGGAGGCACGATGACGATATCGCTGTGCTCCCTTGCACTCTAGGGGAGCCAGTGTGTGGAGACGAACGGGCCAACGACGGGGTCCCTTTCTTTTACTTTTACCAGGTGGTGTTCAAGACCATCGGAGTGCGCCTACCCTTCTCCTGGTTCGAGAAGGAACTGCTGTCTGAGATCAACGTTGCTCCGGCCCAGTTATACCCCAACAGCTGGGCCTTTATCAAAGCCTTCGACATTCTCTTCGGGTTTCTGGGTTGTGTACCCTCGGTTGACCTCTTTCTTCACTTCTTCGAGGTGAAGAGGCAGAGACACAACCTCTGGGTAACTCTCAGTAATGTTCCCGGGAGAGTTCTCTTTACACCCTTCCAAAGCTCGTTCTCCGGGTGGAAAGGCCGGTTCTTCAAGATTTGCCGTACTGACCTGGTTCCCGATGCTCTGGATGGGTTTCCGCTGTACTGGGTGAGAGAGACGAGGTAACTCAAAACCAAGCCCTTCAAGAAGCTGGCTCCAAGTGGTCAAATAGCTTGCCAGATTCTTGCTGAGGCGAAAGGTTTTGACTCTGCCACTTTGATCAGCCTGGAGTCCAACGCTGGGACTCTCGAAAAGTACATAGGTAAGAGTCGCTGCCCTAGAAACTCCAGCCCTTGTTGTTCTCTGTACGTGCATGTCTTGCCTCATGGCGTCTCTGACACATTTATCTTCCTTGGCGCAGGTTCGAAAATAAACCGAGAAAGGAGGACACGACTTACTCGAGCTCTGCGGGCTGGGAAAGGGGCTTCGCCTTCCTCCAGTGCTGATTCTGATGACCACTGACAAGTGGCTCTTTTGTGATTTGCACGATTTGTAATATTCGCCCCATTTGGGCTACTTCAATTGTATTCATCACTGCTTGTAGCACCAACTTTTTCCATATCAATTGATTTTTTGCAACGTCACTTTACTCTGCATACATTTCACATATTGCGCGCTTTCCTTCGCCCTGCTCATCAGCGGCGCCCGCCTCCATCCAGGCGACGCCCTCTTTCTTGACGACGCCTTGACCTAGGCGGCACCTTCTTTCTTGGCGACGCCCTCTTTCTTGACGACGCCTTCTTTCTTGGCGACGCTTTCTTTCTTGGCGACGCCTTTCCTTACTTCAAACGGGGAAAGATACAGGCTAAAAACCAAGGCACTTCTTTTTCTCAAATTGGTTTTACCTTTATTAGGGTGACCTCATTAAAAAACCCCCGAGAGGGAAAAAGAGCGTCCCCTTCAACTAAAATGTTACATTGTACGAACCGTTGCCCTTAGCCTCAGTAACTCTGAAGGGTCCGGTCCACTTGGGAGACAGCTTATTCTCCAACTCGTACGGGTGAGCTTTCCTCATCACTAGGTCGCCGACCTGAAACTGTCGCGGCTTCACCTTAGAGCTATATTGCCGCTTTACTCTTCTCTTCGTCGCTTCAGCCTTTATTCTAGCTTCTTCCCTGGCCTCGTCTAGCAGATCTAGGTTTACCCGCCTCTCTTCATTGGATTCCTCCCCCACAATGTTTTGAAAACGTGGCGAGCTCTCATGTATTTCTACCGGGATCATCGCGTCCGACCCGTAAACCAAACTAAAAGGCGTCTCCATAGTAGAGGATTGGGGCGTGGTGTGATAGGCCCATACGATCCTTGGTACCTCTTCCGCCCACGCCCCTTTGGCTTTCTCCAACCTTCTTTTTAACCCCCTCAGCAGAACTCTGTTTGCCGATTCTACCTGCCCATTAGTCTGGGGGTGCTCAACTGATGCAAACACCTGTTTAATGCCTACCTCCGCACATAGGTTTCTCAACTGTTGACTGGCGAATTGGGTTCCGTTGTCGGATATCAGCCGCCTAGGTACGCCAAAACGGCACACGATGTTCTTCCACACAAAGTGTTGTACTTTGTGCGCTGTGATTTGTGCCACGGGCTCCGCCTCTATCCATTTGGTGAAGTATTCGATGGCAACGATCAAATACTTCATCTGCCTGATCGCCAGTGGGAAGGGGCCCAGGATGTCGATTCCCCATGTATGGAAAGGCCACGGGCTGTATATGGACCGCAACTCTTCTGGCGGCGCCTTGTGCCAGTCGGCGTGCTTTTGACATTTCCTACACCACTGGGCGTGTCGTGCGCAGTCCTCTTTCACTGTTGTCCAGAAGAAACCTGCGCGTATTACCTTGGAGGCTAAGGATCTTCCCCCTACGTGGCTCCCGCAGATGCCTTCGTGTAGTTCCGCCATTATCCTGGTGCACTCGTCGCCACTGACGCATGTTAGGATAGGGTGAGTGAAACCGTGCCTGAACAGCACCCCATCCACCAAAGTATATCTTGCGGCATTTCTTTTGACTTTCTTACCCTCTTCAGGCTCCACTGGGAGAGCCCCATTCGCCAGGTATCGCTTGTAGGGTGCCATCCAGGTGTCTCCCCTGGCCAGAACGCATACCTGCATCTGCTCTTCCTCAGGCACACTCGCGTACATGCTGATGCGGGGCGCCCTCTGCGTATCCTGGGTCAAAGAGCAATGACTCCTTGGCCTTCCCTTGGATGTATGAATATGGAGGACGCCCACCCTGTTGTCTTCCACGAATCTACGCGGGGTTTTGAGAGTCTCCTGGATCACTGTCCTCTGTCTACCCTACCCCCCTTGCCTGAGCTGGCCAGCTTTGCAAGCAGGTCAGCTCTGGCATTCTACTCCCTCGGGACATGTATCAGCTCAAGAGCGTTGAATGCTCCCTTCAACAACTGGACGTATTTCAGATACGCCGCCATCTGTGGGTCCTTCGTCTGGAACCTGCCCCGTAATCAGCTGGGAGTCACTCTTCACCAAGAGGTTATGTGCACCCATCTCCTTGGCCAGGAGCATACCTGCTATCAGGGCTTCATATTCTGCCTGATTGTTGCTTGCCTTGAAAGCAAAGCGCAGGGCCTGCTCGATCAGTATGTCGTCGGGTCCCTCCAAGACTATTCCCGCACCGCTCCCTTGTTGGTTTGAAGAGCCATCAACCGAGAGCAGCCACTGCGAACTCGCTTCCACCTCTTGCTCACCTCCGGGCGAAAGTTCCGCTACGAAATATGCGTACACCTGCCCTTTGATGGATCCTCTAGGCTCGTACTGGATGTCGAATTCTGACAGTTCCACCGCCCAGCGTACCATTCTTCCTGCCACATCAGGTTTCTGCAGAACTTTCTGTATAGGGAGGTTGGTCATCACCACCACCGTAAAGCTGTGGAAGTAATGACGGAGCCTCCTAGCAGAGAACACTACCGCCAGCGCCGCCTTCTCTAGTGCTTGGTACCTCGTCTCAGCCCCCTGTAAGGCCTTGCTTACGAAGTAGATGGGCTTCTGACTCTGGTCCTGCTCTTGGACCAGCACGGAACTGATGGCCCGCTCCGTTACAGTAAAATATAACCGGAGGGGCACGCCCGCTACCGGCTTGCAGAGGACCGGTGGCATCGCCAGGCACTCCTTCAGCTTAATGAAAGCCGCTTCGCATTCATCAGTCCATGCAAAGCGACTGTTTCTCTTGAGGCACTGGAAGTACGGGTGCCCCTTCTCTCCTCCGGCGGAAACAAACCTCGAGAGCGCCGCCATCCGCCCTGTCAGCTGTTGCACCTCCTTCACCGACGTCGGGCTCCGCATGGCGATAATAGCCGCACATTTGTCGGGGTTCGCCTCTATCCCCATCTCGGTGAGCAGAAAGCCCAAGAACTTACCGGCCTCTACCCCGAAAACACACTTCTCGGGGTTCAACTTGAGGCGGTACTTGGATATTGTGTTGAACAACTCCTCCAGGTCTGCCATGTGCTGCACCCTATTCTGCGACGCCACCACCATGTCGTCTACATAGGCGTACACATTCCTCCCAAGCATTGGTGCCAGGACCTTGTCCATTAGCCTCTGGTATGTGGCGCCCGCATTTTTCAGCCCGAAGGGCATCACCTTATAGCAGTAACTGCATGTCTCAGTCATGAATGCAGTCTTGCTCTCGTCTCTTGGGTGCATCTTGATTTGGTTGTACCCTGAAAAGGCATCCAGGAAAGTTAGCACCTTGCTGCCGGACGCACTGTCTACCAAGGCGTCGATGCTGGGCAGCGGATACGAGTCCTTTGGGCATGCCTTGTTCAGGTTCGTGAAGTCAACACACATTCTCCACTTTCCGTTCGCCTTTTTCACCAAGACGACGTTGGCGAGCCACTCAGGGTACTGAATCTCCCTGATGTGGCCAGCACTCAGCAGCTTCTGCGTTTCGTCTTTCACCACCTGTTGTCGTTCCTCATTGAACTTTCTCCTTCTCTGACGCACGGGGCGGATCGTGGCGTCCATGCTGAGGTGGTGACACAGGAAATCGGGGTCGATGCCTGGCATATCCGAGGCGGACCATGCGAAGGCATCCAGGTGGCGTGAAATCACTTCTGCCACCCCTTCCTGTTCTTCTGGGCTTAGCGAACTTCCTAACTTGAAAGTCTTGCCGCCAATCTCCCTTTCTACGGCGTTAGCCGCAGGCTGCTCCCTGCTATCATCTTCGACGGGAACCGCCTCTTCCACCGGCGCCGCCTCTTCCTCGGGCGCCGCCTCTTCCCCGGGCGCCGCGTCGTCAGGGCCTTCCTCCATTGGCACATCTGCTTCGGGCATTGCCCTCTCCGCTATGGCCTCTTCAGGCGTCACCCCAGCGGGCGTCGCCTCAATCATCGTTGCGTCCGCGCTCGGCGGACGTTCATACACCATGAATACGCTTCTCTTCGTTTTCAGGCTGTTTTCATAGCATTTCCTCGCCTCCTCCTGGTCTGACCTGATGACTATCACCTGGGCATTGAGGTCCGGCAGCTTCATCTTCATGTGGCGTGTGGAGGACACCGCGTTCAGACGGTTTAACGCCGGTCTGCCCAGCAAAATATTGTAGGCGGAGTTGGCGTTCACGACCAGGTACCGGATGCTTTCGGTACAAGAGGCCTCTCCGTCTGTGAACGTAGTCCTCAACTCCAGGTACCCCCGGACTTCCACCTGGTTATCCCCGAACCCATACAGGCACCCCGTATAGGGACTCAACAGATCGGGGGACAGCCGTAACTTGTTAAAGGTCGACAGAAACATGACGTCTGCCGAACTTCCTTGGTCGACAAGCACTATGTGCACCTTCCTTCCGGCTGTGACGATTGAGATGACAACGGGGTCGTTGTCGTGGGGTACCACATCTCGGAGGTCTCTTCTCGTGAACACGATATCCGACTCCCACGGCTCCCCTGAGAGCCTCTCTTCAATCGAATTCACCCCCCTCGCGTATTTCTTCCGCTGGGAGGCGGTGGGTCCCCCGCCGAAAAAACCTCCGGCAATGGTGTGGACCTCGCCAAGCACAGGCATCTCGTGTGCTGGTTCTTCCGCCGACGGCGGCAAGGTGGCGGTCGTTGTGGGATCTGCGACATAGTCCTTCAAAAACCCAGTCCTCACCAGCTCATCTAGCTGGTAGCCCTACGACAGGCAATTATCAATTTGGTGCCCGAAAGCCTCGTGGAATTCGCACCAAGAGTCTTTACGGGGCCCTAACACCTTGTCGGTCTTCGCCGGTCGCCTCAGCCTCTCAGCTATGTTAGGCACGGCGATTAAATCCTTCAACTCAACCACGAAGTTGTACCTCGCCGGTCTTGCTCTTTCTCTGGCGGGGCGTTCGCCTCCTGCTGGACCCCGGGGCTGGGGCTTTCTGGCCTCGTAGGGGCGTCTCGCCTCTGGCTTCTTTCTCCCCGTCGTGGTCTCATTGACCCTGACGGGTTGAACTCGCGCCGGTCCCCTCGGGCGTGAGGGCACGGCGCTGGTGCGCTTCACACATACCTCCCCTTCAGAAGCAATATGCTCTACCACCCTACGCCGTAGTTCAGCGAAAGTCCTAAGGCGGTTGCGGATAATGGATTCTCCAAAGGGGCCGGGGCATACGCCTTTCACAAATGCGTACACGATCATAGGCTCCTCTGTTGTACCAACCTTCACGACCTGGGCCCCGAAGCGATTGATATACTCCTTCAGGGTCTCCCCCTGATACTGCTTCACATCAAACAGATCGTAGGAGACCGGCGGCGGGGCCTTGTTGGCTAAGTACTGTTCCCGAAACAATCGCGACAATTGGCGGAAAGATGTGATATGACCCTCTGGGAGGCTAATGAACCAATCCATAGCCATCTCGGTCAGGGTGCTCATGAAGAGCTTGCACTTGGCAGCATCAGAACCGCCTATCAGGACCATCTGCGTGTGAAATGCAGCAAGGTGCGTCTCTGGGTCCTCCATCCCGGTGAAGATCACCTTGGGTCCCACGAACGTGTTCGAGATTGCTGCGTCTAGGATCTCCTGTGAGAAAGGAGTAGAAAACTCCCTTGGTGGGGAATGGTTCTCCATCTCGTCATGCCCAGGCCGCCTCCGATCGTTTCTCAGGCCCTGGCGCAACTCCTCATTCACACGGTGGAGCTCTTCGTTCCGCTCATGCGAGGCATCAAGGTCTGCCTGCATGCGTTCCTGCTCCATTTTTGAATCCGCCATGTCCTGCTGCAACCCCCTCATTATTTCCAGGACCTGCTGCATGGATAGTTCTGCTGGGGCTGCGCGTGCTGTGCTTCGTCTGGTGGGGGCCATTGTCACTCCAACCTCCTTCAACGTTACTGTAACTTGGTAGATTTCCTCGAACTTGTGATGGGACTGATGTTTTATATCGGCCCTACAGTGGGCGCCAAATGTTCCGTCCGGTTGACCGGGACGTCTTCGTGCGCGACCTCAACCGTCAGCTAGGGACTCCTTCCCACTGATTGCCTGTGGATTCCTGCAAAAAAGAGGCCAAAGAGGCGCCCTAGCGGCCGTTTGTACTCCGACGCTCAAGTCAGCCAGCAAGAAACACCAAAACTATTCACCTCCGTCTCTGAGCACCGCATATGGCACTCTGAAGGTGATAAGAAATAACTGTGTACTGGGTATCTGTGTTCTCTCTTTCGGGCAAAAATATTTCCCAGTCCCTTGTTCGTAACTAATGAAGCACGAGCAAGCAACTAGACAGCTCTGGTAAATTTGCAGAAAGTTCGAACCCTTTTTCCAACATTCTCCGCGCTATTTAAACTACCCAAGCATTTAAAGCGTCTTAAAGCGCTTTTAATCACAAACGTAATGCACTCATTAAAGCGCTTAACTAGAAAACGTAGCGCATTTAAGACGTTGAAACGCTCGGGAGCCATTATATTACCTGAATGCTCGAAAGGGAAACTGTATTGAATGACTTTTAATTACCTGGCACCTGACTAAAGGGTGTTTCTATTCTGGCATGGCTGTCGTACACGTGGAGGGCCTCACGACGTCATGACCCCATCTGGGGGCGTTTCTGCCCATCTGGGGATGTCTCTAGGTGTGAGACCTCCTGCTTGGGAGTGCTACTGCGCTAGGGGTGACTTTTTGGGTGCCAACTCATGCCCCCAATTATCTAGTCACTTACTTTGAGAGCGTATCTGCCTTCCTCTTGTACCCTGCACCCGGTTGCCCTGGGCGTGACTTCCCTCTTGAGTCGTATCTGTCCCACAGGCGTCTCTGGGGCGGCAGGAGCACTTCACGAGTCGGGCTGCCCTACACTGGTACTATTACTATGGCCTTGAAGCCACCTTTTCCTTCTCTTTATCACTGCCCCGGGTTATCGGGACCTGAGGCCTCCCCACGGCGTCGCTCCCTCCATGGTCTTTCCTACCCATGGGTATCGGGGAACCACACCGTGATTGCCTTGCTTTAGCACTGTTTGATCTGGCGACGCCCTGGTTGGGCGACGCCATCACCTAGGCGACGCCTTGTCCTGGCGACGCCATCACCTTACGTTGACTTTGACTCTCCAGTCGTTGACTTTGACCTTGACTTAGTCAACGCCCGGATACGGGACGGTACAAAAAGTGAAGATATCATACTTGTGCAAGTCTATGTAGATGATATTATCTTTGGATCCACAAATGAAGAGATGTGTGAAGACTTTGTGAAAACCATGAAAAGTGAGTTTGAGATGTCAATGTTAGGAGAAATGAATTTCTTCCTTGGTCTACAAGTTAAGCAACTCAAGGATGGGATTTTCATAAGCCAAGAAAAATACTGCAAGGAACTGCTCAAGAAGTTTGATATGAATCAATGCAAAGCAATCAGCACTCCTATTTCAACAAGTTGTCAGCTGGATCAAGATTCTGCAGGAAAATCAGTGGATCAAACGAAATATAGGGGTTTAATTGGTTCCTTATTATATCTAACTGCCAGCAGGCCTGACATTATATTTGTTGTATGTCTATGTGCTAGATATCAATCTGATCCAAAGGAATCACACTACAATGCAGCAAAGAAAATTCTGAAATATTTGCAAGGATCTAAGGATGTTGGATTGTAGTATCCTAACAAGGTATCTTTGAATTTGATTGGTTTTTCATATTCTGATTTTGCAGGCTGCAAAGTTGATAGGAAGAGCACAAGTGGGACTTGTCACATGCTTGGATCAAGTCTAATCTCTTGGCATTGCAAGAAGCAAGCTTGTGTTGCTCTCTCCACTGCAGAAGCAGAATACATAGCTGCTGGAAGTTGTCGTGCTCAAACCTTATGGCTAAGGCAGCAGCTAAGTGATTTTGGTATTCTGTTAAATAACATACCTATAAATTGTGATAATACAAGTGCCATAAATCTGTCTAAGAATCCTGTCATGCACTCAAGGACTAAGCACATTGAAATTAGACATCACTTTCTAAGAGAACATATAGCTAATGGAACATGTGATATACAATTCATTGGTACTGAATTTCAACTAGCTGATCTATTCACTAAACCACTTGCTAAAGACAGGTTTCACTTTCTTTTAAATGAATTGGGTATTATTAGCTTGAATTGTCCTCTGCAGTGAAAATTTCAATCTGTTGTTTTATGTTTTAACATGTTTCGTTCCCTGTTTCAGAAATCACAACTGTGACTAGGAAAGAGAAAGATTTATTTTTCTCTCTCTCACTTTATTGTTGACTGCTTTTACGGTTATTGACCAGCAGATCCATGCAAATCAATGTGTGGGTATCCTAACTAATTGGATTTTATGTAGATGCAACAGATTTGATGTACCAAAATCAGGTTCCAAGATATTCTTACGTGAATCCACACCTGAACCTACTGCACCATTGGAATAAAATCTGTAGCATATCTGTGGGATTTGATTTTTCTTCAAAATTCATTATTTCCAAAATCTGATTACATAATCCTGAATTAAAATTTTGTGCTTTTCAATTTTGGTTTAATAATCCTATATAAACCTAGCACAATTTAGCTCGTGCCTCACACCATCTCACTTGCACTATAAGCTGTCCAGGTGAACATTGCTTCACCACAGGTTTTGTTTCTGCTTTTGAATAATAATCTGTAATGTCTTTCTTCTAGAATTGTATGGTAATATATTGATGCAGGGAAAAACAGATTAAGCATGGCATCCTCCTCACATAGAAAGAAGAAATCCAAGGAGCAATCTCAAAGCAGCCAAGGTATCCTGGAAAACTAGTTTGCTGGAGATTCAGAGGCAATGACAAGGTTCATACATGAGACTGGCAGGAAGCAAATCAATGTACCCAAGCTGCTTGAGTTCTCATGGCTGAGAAAGGAGAATTTGATAGAAGCCAAAGACTTGCACAAACATCAAAAGCTGAAAGGATTTTTGGAGATGAATGGAAATGTCTATCCAGATCTTGTGAAGGTGTTTTACTGCAACCTTGAACAAGATGGTAAAAATTTGGTTTCCCATGTAAAAGGAGTGAAGCTGAAGATCACTAGGGAAATCTGGAGCAGTGTGGGTGGAATCAAATATTCAGGACTGAAAGTGAGCAAAGGAAACACTGCTGGAATTCAAGGATTCAACAAATTGCAATTTTATAGAAGTTGTGTGAGGAATCCCACTGAACCAGTAGCTAGGTATCATGCAGGTAGCCTAACTCTAATTCTTAGACTCTTAGCTCATATAATTGCTTGGCAGCTTACCCCTAGAGGAAGTAATCATGCTGTACTTCATGAGGAAGACTTGATACTGCTGTATTGCATCATGAACCAGCTTAAGGTAAATTGGGTAAGTACTATGGTTGAACATATGCTGGAATCTGCAAGACTACCTGATTATCGTCTTCCCTATGCAATATTTGTGTCAAAACTAATTGATCACTTTAAAGTGGACACTACCAATGAAAGGAATGACTCTATTAAGGCTGCAAGTGAAATAGATAACTCCACACTCATGAAAATGGGATTCTATAAGGATGAAGATGGCTGGGTTTTTAGAAGAAATGCTGGACAAAGGGCTGAGCAAGAAGCTGCTCCTCAAGGAAATGAAGAAGAAGAAAATGTTGATGGTGTGCAACACATGGACGAATCACCAGTACATTCTGCTGAACATGAAGATGTTGCTGCCACGAGTCAGAATGCAATAGTTGCATATGAGGCACCTGAGTACAGAGGCGAACCTCTGTCTATGTTTGAAAGACAGGTGCTAAGCAGGCTGGACATACTCACAGATGAGCAGAAGGCACATTATGAAATGACTTACGCCAGGTTTCAACACTTGGATGATCAACTTGAAGGAGTTCAAGTGCAACTAGCTGAGCTCTATTACAACAACAAGTGATCCTATTTCTAAGTCTTTATCTTTTATATGTTGTTGAACAATTTGGGATTAATCTGTATTGTTTTTTATTCTGCACTGGTTTTTAGTTGTTTTGTGGTTTGTAATGAACCTCTATGTTGGTTTTATTTGAACTGTTATGTATGGCTATTATTTTTATTTGGTATTTTGTGCTCCCATTCTGTTTGATGAATCCAAAGGGGGAGAAGAATAGCCTAGTACAGAAAAGCCTAAGAATAGCCTGGTACAGGTTCTGCAGATGATATTCACAGTGGTTGTTGATATGATTCAGATGTTAAATCTGCAGGTATATCATTTCTAAATCTGTTTGTTCTGCTTTAACACCTGTTTTCTTTGTATATAGTTATGTACAGATTTGGTCATGATCTTTCTTCAAAGCTGTGCAAAGCAAAGGGAATTTGTCTCCATCAAACAGGGGGAGATTGTTAAAGCTGGAGGAAGCTTCTTCCCTACCAAGGCTTGATGTGTGTTTGATGAAGAAAATGGCTTGAGTGCTTTGAAGATTGTAATAGGTTTTTAGATTCATTTGTAATTAGGCTTGTAAGTGTGTATGGTTGCCTTTTGCTGTATAACCTATCCTAGATGCCTAACCAAGTCCAGATCAAGCACATGATGTGGTTAAATGGTTTTTGAAAAGCTTTTTAAAATGTTTTTAACAGTTTTAAAACAGTACACAAATAAATCTGTTTTATGGAGAAAGAATCTGTTTATTTCTTCTCTGTTAAAAGGCTTTTCTAAAATTCTGTTAGGGCACCAAGGGACAGCTCAGTTCGTTATTTCAGTTAAGTTGAGTTGGCCTGTTTGTTACACTTTAATCTGTTTCACTATGAAAGAACAGGTTTATTCTTTGGTCTGCTGAAAGGTTTTTCACAAGTTAGTTAGGGGACCAAAGGTACAACTTAGACAGTTATTTCTGTTAGCTGAGTTGGCAGTTTTCACAAAATAAATCTGTTAAGTTCAAAAATGAATCTGTTGTTTTCTTAACTGCTTTTCAACTGTTTTTTTGAAAAGAAGTTAGAAACTATTTTCTATATAAAGAAAAGTCTCTCTCACATGAATAAAGGCTGAGGAATTACGCTTTTGACTGAGATCAAACAATTTCCATGTGAGAAGAAGGATTGAAAGAGTTTTCGAAAGGTTTTCCAAAGAGATTTTCAAGTGTGCTTGTTCTAGGAAACCTTTGATCTTGGTGAAGGTGCTGGTGCAGTTCTGCAGCAACTTGAACTACTGGTTTTGAGTTCTTGCATCTTCTTTTCAGGTGTAATCTTTCCTTTATTCTGTTTTGTAAAGGTATAAGTGTTAGTCACTCCTTGATAGGGTTTCTTGGAGTGCAAGGTGTGCTGAAATAGGGTTTTTCAGCATTGTGTGTGTTGTTCTTGTAGTGTTCAAGAACTGCTGGTTTTGTAAGTGATTGGTACTGTTTTTAGTGAATTCCACCTTGGGGTAAGGTGAGACTGGATGTAGCTCTGTATGAGTGAACCAGTATAAAAACGTTTGTATCTTGTATTCTCATCCCTGCACTCATTTCTGGTTTTTGCTTAATTCTGTCAAGAACGAAATCTGTTCTTTTGAAATTGAATCTGTTAATTCTGGGTTAAGTGAAAACTGTTCTTCCTGATTTGTTAAAGTTTTCTGATCATAAACAAGGTTACTGCATATAATGGTTTAAGTGAATTGTAAACAAACTGACCATTCATTAAAACCTTAGAAAGGATCATTCTTCTTGAAATCTTGTGTTGTGTAATTTTGGTTGATTTCTAAGCATAGGTGTATCCCTCATCCTCACAATATTAAGCTGATCTGGTTCTGTTATAATTCTCTGTTGATCACAATCTTACATTGAACAAAATTCAAATTGTGCCAAGACTGCTCTGAAGAATCAATCTGTTTCATGTAAAAACAATTTGTTCTTTTTGCCTCTGGAATACTGAAAAGATTGTGTGTTCTTGCGAAAATTTTATAAGCTCAATTCACCCCTCCCCTCTTGAACTTAGACACTAATAGACCCAACATGCTTTTCTTCTTCTCAACCCGCACTAGGGTTTTTTGAGTTTCTCACTTCACTCTATACTTCTCCCTCTTCCTCTTCTTCGCCTGGACCTTTCTTTCTTCTTCCCTTCCTCTGTTTTTCACCGAACCATTCATCATTCCCTCTTCTTCCGTTCATCTGACTTTTTGCTTTCCTCCATTGCAGTTATCTCGCAATGGCTCGGTTGAAGCAAACTGCTCGCATCGTCGCCTCATCCTCTTGTGCACAGCCTTCAGCAAGTGCACCAACGTCACCTCCACTTGATGCAACTTCCTATCAGGACAACGCTAGGGTCCATGACTGGGCTCCCCTAGCATTGCTGGCCGAAACTTCCACTCAACTACCGAAAGGCCACCTCAAAACCCTTCTAAGCAACGACCCTGATGAGCCCTCCTGCGCCATCGACAGGGAGAATGATTTCAACGTTCGTATACGCATTCCTCCTCGAGGGATGCCAATCTGCGCGGACGATAGGGCTACCAATGGGGTGCCCTTCACCTTCATATACTCCGCCATCTTCAAAAGGTTGAAGCTGCGCTTGCCCTTCACCTTCTTTGAGAAGGAGCTGATGATGGAGTTGAACGTCGCCCCTTGCCAACTCCATCCGAATGCCTGGGCTTTTATACGGGCATTCGAGATCCTCTACAACTACTTTGGGCATAACGCCTCTGTAGACGTCTTCCTACATTTCTTCGAGGCGAAGAATCCTGGGGATAGGTCCTGGGTCAGCCTGAATGGAGTTGCTAGACGAGTGATCTTGGGCCTGTACCAGCAATCGTTTAAAGATTGGAAGGGCAGGTTCTACATGATATCTGCCACCCAGCAAAGCCCAACGCTGCTCGAGGGGTTTCCCCTTTATTGGGTTCCTGGAGTCGAGTTTAAGAAGCCCCGGGGCCTTGAAGCCATGAGCTCCCTACGAGCGCGAGCTGTGTAGGTTGCTCCTAGGGGCAAAATATAACTCGGCCCTTCTCATCAAACACGAGTTTGATGTGGTGTCTCTGAAAAAGTACATAGGTAGGCTCTTCTTCTTGTACCTCTTAGAATACATGCACACTCTCATGCATACTTGCATAACATTTTATCCACTTGCATAATTATGCCATCTAACTCTTCTTTTTACCCTTGATGTAGACATGACTTCAGGGAAAGATAGGAGGAGGGCACTACTCGAGCTTGCCCGGACCAGGGGTGCCAAGGAGACTGGTTCTTCCTCCTCTACCACCGAGCCCATCGCGGCTCCACCTCTCTCGGTCGCGCCAGCTGAAGGCCCCGAGCCAGAGAAGAAGAGAAGAAGGCTAGCAAAGGCCTTTCCCGCAACTGTTGCGGCCGCTGCTGCTCCTACCCCCTCAACCAAAGAGGATAGTTCTGGCTCTCCTCTTATACATCGCAAGAGGAAACACCAAGAGGTTGGGGGGGCTTCATCCCTTAGGCCTGGGGAAATCAAAGTGGTGCAGATCGAGGAGGGTTCACCCCCACCTCCTCCTACTCAACCTGCCCCAGCACCAACTTCCTCCCCCTCCCCTCAGCGCCTACCATCTCCAACGCCCCAACTTCCGTCTCCAGCATCACTTCCACCCCCACCCCCAACGGGCCAAGCTATTGGTCAACCCACTCCACCTGCTGGGAGTGGTTCTGCCCATTCGGGGGGTTTCCCAATACTTCCTGCATCACCACCACCGCCAACCTCTGCTGCTACTGTTGAAGGTGGTGAGGCCAGCTCGCAGCCAAGCAGCTCTGGTGCTAGCAATGAAAACTTCAGTCAAGTCATTGCCTTGGTTCGACATTTCATACGCAGCCGGGAGCTTCTCTAATGGAGTGGGCAAGAGGCAGACATGCACTTGCCCAAGCAGATAGTGCTTTCCCTAGAGTTTTCCACCCAGCACCGCAAGCAACTGGTCCTGGAGAAGAGGGTCAAGGAGCTTGAGCACGACAAGGAGTCACTGCAGAGTGACTTTGAGGCTGCCCAAGGGTCCATAGCCCTGATGAGGAATACGGTGGAAAAATCCAGGAAAAAATACCTATCGCAGGTCCAGGAGACCATCAAGACTGAGATCTTGATGGGGCAAGCTGTCAATACTCTGGACAGCGAAGTGGTGGAGTTGAGGAGCAAGATAATCAACCTGGAGGCTGAGACTTCCTCCCTACGCCAACTGAACTCACAACTAGCGGGGGATCTCAAGTCTACAGATCCTGCCGACAACTCGAACGTGGAGGAATCGCTTTGTAGCACTCTCTATCCCGTCTACGCGACTGTGTTCTCTGCAAAGTCACCCTCAGAACCTTCTCTTGGATCTCCAAACGCGACTTGCAAAACACACAGACAGCGCCTCTAGCGGCCGTTTGCACTCCGACGATCAAGTTAGACCACAGAACCACCAAATGAGAAAAACTAGTAGTGTGTGTGAAAAAACTCTTGCTCTCTCTGTTCTATCTCTCCTGACTCTCACCCTGATTCTCTCTTTTATGTCTCTGCCTGTATCTGGGCCTAACAGAATTCTGTTATGCCTCTCTGACATGTGCTAGAACCCTGTTATGCTTTTCTGCGACAACGTACCTCTAGAATCAGTAGAGTGAGAGCGTGAGAGTCTGTGCGTGTCTGCGAGTCTCTGCGCTTGGCTGCGCCTGTCTGTACCCTTAGTGGTACGGAGTGCACCTTTATCTGGACCGCACCCCTCTCAGATGATGACACATGGAGGCATGCAACTCACATCTAACCACACACGTGTCACTTACTGGAAGGGCTCTAGCGCTTCTCTTTGTGTGCCTAAATTACGCCCTTGCGGAGTAACTTAGGATATTTCTTCCATCTGGGTAAATCGCATACTCTTAGGAGAACGCCAGGTGTGGCTGGTCTAGGCACACTCACCAAACGTTGCTCTCTGTGTAAACGGATTACCCTTCACGGTGTCACGCACGTAATGGGTTGAGGGAATCACCAATCACTGACTGGTTTACTAGCTCCCTCAGGCCACTCTCGTGCATGATTCCCTGAGATGTGCTCATGCGAGGTCCATGCGTAACGCTCTCGCTGGGAACCTCGGTCCCAGTTTAACTGCGTGTAACACGAGACCCTGATGACCATGCACCCGATGACTGATCGGTGTTCTATTGCTTCTCGCGTTCTGCCCCCAGGCGTTCATCGGGGAAACTGGTCTGTTGGTGGCCACTTGGTTACTGACCACCGATCACCATTCTGGTGATCTGTTCCCTGACTTCTCTGCCGCCTGACCTGTCGGTGGTCACTTGGTTAGTGACGACCGATCACGTTCACCCCAATCTATCTGTCACCTGGTCCGCGTGTCACCTCGCGAGCGGTCCACGTGGTTCTCTGCTGCTGACGTCATCGACTACCGATGACCGATCGGATCACAAGCCCCCCAGTCTCGAGTCGTGAACTCGTTCTCGGCGAAGAGACTAAGTGGTCGTGCCCTCAGTCCACGTGGCAAGTGGGACCGCATCACGTGCCACCTCACGTGCTGCTTCTTTAACGTTTGGACTTCCTTTTTTAATCTCGCGACACGTGGCCCCATCAACGGCCAGCGTGGTGTGTCGCTAGCGCTTCTTTTATTCAAATAGGCGCGCGCCTTCACTGTTCCTTCATCTTCTTCAATCAACTCTGAGACTTCCTGCGAACTCTTTCTCTGCGCACCCATCCTCCTTCAAGTTTTCTGTTTCCAAAT
Organism: Phaseolus vulgaris; assembly: GCF_000499845.2. Taxonomy (NCBI): domain Eukaryota; kingdom Viridiplantae; phylum Streptophyta; class Magnoliopsida; order Fabales; family Fabaceae; genus Phaseolus; species Phaseolus vulgaris. The sequence continues at coordinate 20,244,765 of NC_023759.2, forward strand.
CTCTCACAATCACCCAAAGGTATGGTTTTTCTTCTTCCTGGGTCTATTTAGGTTATCTTTACCGATTGCATTTATCTTTCTCGTTATCATGCATTCCTCTTCCCTGTTTTCCCTCTCTCGACCCGCGCTAGGGTTTTTCGCGTTCTTGCTCTGATTTCTGCTTCTCCTTCTTCCTCTTTTCACCTGGGCATCTCTTTCTCCTTCCCCTTCTATGTTTTCACCGAACCATTCATCATTCCCTCTTCTTCCATTCATTCTGACTTTTTGTTTTTCCTCCATTGCAGCTATCTCGCGATGGCTCGCTTGAAACAAACCGCTCGCATTATTGCCTCGTCTTCTGGTGCACAGCCTTCCGCAAGTGCGCCAGCTCCACCTCCACCCGTTGTAACCTCCTACCATGACAATGCCAGGGTCTACGACTGGGCCCCCCTGGCGTTGCTGGCCGAAACATCCACCCTACTACCGCAGGGTCATCTCACCTCCCTTCTGAGCCATGACCCGGATGAACCTTCGTGCGCCATAGACAGGGAAAACGATTTCAACATCCAAGTCCGCATTCCTCCTCGAGGGATGCCCATCTGCGCGGACGATAGGGCAACAAATGGGGTGCCCTTCGTCTTCATCTACTCCGCCATCTTTAAAAGGTTGAAGCTACGCCTGCCATTCACCTTTTTTTAGAAGGAGCTGATGATGGAGTTGAACGTCGTGCCCTGCCAACTCCATCCAAATGCCTGGGCTTTCATCCGGGCATTCCAGATTCTCTTTAACTACTTCGGGCACAACGCCTCCGTGGATGTGTTCCTCTATTTCTTCGAGGCGAAGAATCCTGGGGACAGGTCCTGGGTTAGCCTGAACGGGGTTGCTGGACGGGTGCTCCTGGGCCTGTACCAGCAATCCTTCAAAGACTGGAAAGGCAGGTTCTACATGATATCTGCCACCCCACAAAGTCCAACCCTGCTCGAGGGGTACCCCCTCTACTGGGTTCCTGGGGTTGAGTTCAAGAAACCCTGGGACCTCGAAGCCATGGCCCCCTACGAGCGCGAGCTATGTGGGCTCTTCCTGGGGGCCAAGTACAACTCTGCTCGCCTTATCAAAGACGAGTTCGATGTGTTGTCCCTGAAAAAGTATATAGGTAGCTCTTCTTCTTCCACCTCTTAGGATACTTGCACATTCTCATGCATGCTTGCATACATTTTTACTTACTTGCGTAACTAGACCATCTAACTTTTCTTTTTCCCATCGATGTAGATTCAATGTCAGGGAAAGACAGGAGGAAAGCTTTGCTGGAGCTTGCCAAGCTTCGGGGGGCCAAAGGAACTGGCTCCTCTTCTTCCACCACCGAGCCCATTGCAGCCCCTCCTCTCTCGGTCGCGCCAGCTGAAGGCCCCGAGCAGGGAAGGAAGAGAAAAAGATTGGTGAAGGCCTCCACTTCACTTGCCGCTGCTGCTGCTGCTCCCTCAACCGAAGAGGAAAGCTCTGGCTCTCCTTTTATACACCGCAAGAGGAAACTGCCAGCGGTTGAGGGGGCCTCATCTCTTCAGCCTAGGGAGATCGAGGTGGTGGAGGTAGAGGAAGGTTCACCCCCTCCTTCCCCTACTCAGCCTGCCCCAGAGCCCACGTGCCTTCCCTCTCCCTGCCAACAGCCGCCTCCAGCTTCTCAACCGTCATCTCCCCCCCAGCAGGCCAATCACTTGGTCCATCTGCTCCTCCTGCTGAGGGCGCTTCTGCTCATCCTGGGGGTCTCCCACCACCACTGCCAACCTCCACTGCTGCTGCTGAATGTGGTGGGTCCAGCTCGCGACCAAGCGTCTCGGGGGCTAGCCACGAGAACTTCAGCCGAGTCATCACCTTGGTTCGACAGCTCATCAGCAACCGAGAGCTCGTCGAATGGAACGGTGATGAGGTGGACATGCACCTGGCTAGGCAGATGGTGCTCTCTTTGGAGTTTTCCACCCAGCACCGCAAGCAAATAGCCCTGGAGAAGAAGGTAAAGGAGCTTGAGCATGACAAGGAGTCACTGCGAAGTGACTTCGAAGCTGCCCAAGGGTCCGTAGATCTGATGCGGGGCATGGTGGAAAAAGCTAGGAGGGAGTACCTATCGCAGGTCCAAGAGACCATCAAGACTGAGATCTTGATGGGGCAAACCGTTAGCTCTTTGGACTGCGAGGTGGTGCAGCTACGGGCCGAGACCTCCTCCCTACGCCAGCTAAACTCTCAACTAGTGGGGGAGCTCGAGTCCACCAAGGAAGCGGCCGCTGCTGGAGAGAAGAAGCTTGAGGAGGTGGTGGGCAAACTATCTGAAGCCAAGGGCTAATTGGAAGAAGCTGCTTCTTCCCTTGCTGCCCTTACCACCGAGAAAAATGCTACGGAGGCCTCAAGGCAAAAACTGGAGGCGGAGAAAGCTGATCTGATGAACGTGGGTGCTGACGCCCTTACTGACGGATTCGAGCTGGCACTCGAGCAAATCCGATGCGTTCTCCTAGACTTGGACCTCTCGTAATTCAGCATTTACCACGAAGTGGTAGGTGGAAAGCTCACCCCTCCTCCTCCTTGATCTCTTCTCTTTCTTGTAAATATTTACTTCTGCACAACTCTTTAGTACTTGGGATTTGTATAAGACTTGGTGTGAATACATACTTTCAATTTGTATAAGCTTCTTCTCTTGTATTTTTCTTGAGCTTCACCTTTCTTTATGCACACGACTAACTGTTAGCTAGCTTAGGTTCAGCGCGATCTTGTACTTTTCGATCTTGGCCTCTACTTCGATCGCGACTAACGACTTCCTTAGCTTTGTCTTTAACAGCCCTTGTGCGCTGTTTTGTGCCACTAACCAATCACTGACGACTCATCGGTGATCGTTCTTCGATCTTGACTTAGCTTCTCTGTCGCTCTAGCGCTAAGTGCATAGAGGACTTTGGCATCGATCGCTCGAGGTGATGTCTCGTTTTGGGGAAAGAAAAGTGTTTCTCGCTAACTCCTCTTACCTTCCCCAAGGTCATCACCCTTAGGCGGATTGGGTCGTTCGTTCCCTGCCTCACTCCTGGGGTGAGAAGGGTTTCGAACTAAGAGCCTTACTGGGCCAATATTGGTGTATGCCAAGTGGGTAAGGACATTTGTCAAAATCTTTCCTTTCCCTCTCCTGGTCTTACTAGCACCCCTGGCTTTTCAAACCCTAGTCGCCTGCACTCACACCTGGGGTGAGGAAGACCTAGATCAGTGCCAGTACTCGCGCCTAGGGCGAGTATGGCCTAACCGATCACCTGCACTTGCGCCTGGGGCAAGGAGGATTTTAACTTTAATACTTGCGTACACTTGATATGCTGGAAATTTTTTCATTGGGTGGCCTCGTCAAAAACCCTCCTTAGGGAAAAGAGTGCCCCCTTGTCTGTTCAACTGTTTCCACTACATACAAAGCATGTATCTTTAGCGCGAGAACGCAACTACTTTACAACTTAACTGAAGTAAAATTTTAAGTGGGTGGCGTTCCACGTTCTGGGGATTGCCCCTCCCTCCAGAGTTTCTAGCCGATAGGCTCCGTTCTCCAACGTCTCAACCACTCTGTACGGGCCTGTCCACTTTGGAGACAACTTGTTCTCCATCTCATTCTGATGCGCCTTTCTCATCACCAGATCACCTTCCTGGAAGCACCTGGGCCTCACCTTAGAGTTGTGCCTCCGTTCTACTCTTCTCTTTACGGCTTCAGCACTGACTCTGTCTTCTTCTCGCACTTCGTCCAGTAGGTCGAGATTCACCTTCCGCTCTTCATTGGACTCTTCAGCAATGAAATTCAAGAATCTGGGGGAGCTCTCATGTATCTCCACGGGAATCATGGCGTCGGTCCCGTAGACAAGGCTGAAGGGTGTCTCATGGGTGATGGACTGTGGGGTGGTATGATAAGACCATACGATTCTGGGGACCTCCTCCGCCCAGCCTCCTTTAGCCTTGTCTAGTCTTCGCTTCAGCCCCCTCAGCAGTACTCGGTTGGCCGACTCCACTTGCCCATTGGTTTGCGGGTGTTCTACTGAAGCGAAAACCTGCTGTATCTTTAGCTCTTCACACATCTTCCTCAGCTGATGACTCGTGAACTGGGTGCCATTGTCGGAGACCAACCTCTTGGGTATTCCGAAACGACAGACGATGTTCTTCCAGATGAAGTGCTCGACTTTCTGCGCGGTGATGTGTGCGACTGGTTCTACCTCCACCCACTTGGTGAAGTATTCGATGGCCACGATGAGAAACTTCATCTGCCTTATCGCCAGGGGAAAAGGTCCTAGGATGTCGATCCCCCATGTGTGGAATGGCCACGGGCTATGGATGGACCTCAACTCCTCAGGAAGTGCCTTGTGCCAGTCCGCGTGAAGTTGACACTGTTTGCAACGCTGAGCAAACCTCACGCAGTCTTCCTTTAGCTTTGGCCAGTAGTACCCCGCGCGGAGTATCCTACTTGCCAAAGCGCGACCACCTACGTGGCTTCCGCACACCCCCTCGTGCAGCTCAGACATGAGTCTGGTGCATTGCTCGCCGTGCACGCAGATCTGCACAGGGTGAGAAAATCCAAATCTAAAGAGGTTTCCATCAATTAGAGTAAACTTACTTGAGCTCCTCTTTATCCTTTTTGCCTCCGCCACATCAAGTGGGAGTACTCCATCTTCTAAATATAATTGGTATGGCGTTATCCAGGTGTCGGGTTCCTTCACCGCGCGGACCTCCATCGACTCATCGATCTTCGACGGTCGCGCTCTCACCCTCGGTGCTTTCAACGTTTCTTGAGTCAACGACCGATGACCGATCATCAGGCGCTCTATTGATTTGTACACATGAAGTACCTAGTTATCTAACACGAACGCACGCGGTACCTTCAGGGTCTCCTGAATGACGGTCCTCTGCTTCCCCCCTTTGCCTGAGCTGGCCAGCTTGGCAAGCAGGTCTGCTCTGGCATTTTGCTCTCTTGGCACGTGCACCAATTCAAACTCGGTGAAGGACGTCTTCAGGAGCTGTACATACTCCAGGTAGGCTGCCATCTGGGGATCCTTTGCCTGGAACTCCCCTGTAACCTGCCCGGTGACTAGCAAAGAGTCGCTTTTGGCCAGCAGGTTTCTTGCTCCCATTTCTCTCGCTAGCAACATTCCTGCGATCAGGGCTTCATACTCCGCCTGATTGTTGCTAGCCTTGAAGGCAAAGCGGAGGGACTGCTCGATCAGTACCCCGTTTGGGCCTTCTAAAATGACTCCAGCGCCGCTCCCCTGCTGATTAGAGGAGCCATCCACCGATAACACCCATCGGAAATCTAGACCTTCTGCAGGTGTCGCGATCGACAACAGCTCGACTACAAAGTCCGCGAACACCTGCCCCTTGATCGGTCCTCGGGGCTCGTACTGAATGTCAAATTCTGACAACTCCACCGCCCACTTGACCATCCTTCCTGCTACGTCAGGTTTCTTCAGCACGTTTTGGATGGGCAGATCTGTCATTACCACCACTGTGAAGCTGTGGAAGTAATGCCTGAGTCTCCTTTCCTGAAGACAATATCTACTTCAGGGTAATGGCTCTCATTTACCGCGTCTACCGCCATAACCGACCGAGCGTACCTCCTTCTCTGTGACGCTGTGCATCCCCCACCAGAGAAGCCTCCCGCGATTGTTTGCACTTCCCCGTGCACAGGGACTTCATGCTACTGTTCTCCAGCCTGGGATCTCGACGCGCGATCACCCTGCGGCTCACGCAGGTAATCTGCTAGGAACCCAGACTTCACCAACTCTGCCAGTTGGTGTCCCAACGCCAAACCGGAGTGAAGTGTGTGGCCAAAGGCCTGGTGAAACTCACACCACTCATTCTTCTTTCTACCAAGTACCTTATCAGTCTTCTCCGGTACGCGTAGTCTTGCTGCTACAACAGGAAGGGCGATGAGATCCGCCAATCCCACCATGAAATTGTATCTTGGGGGTGCATTGTTCTCCCTTGCACGCCCTCTGCCCTGGTCCTTGCCTGGTGCGTAGGGACGAGGTTTTTCCCGCACCTTTTTCCCCTCCTTGGCCTCATGCACCCTTGCTTGATGCGGTTTCCCTTGCCCTCCACGCGGTCTTGGTGGTGCAGCACTCCCTCTTTTCTCATAAACCTCTGTTTCTGCCACTATGTGCGCCACCGCGCGACGCCGGATCTCTGCAAAGGTGCTGGGATGGCTCCTGATGAGGGACTCGCTGAAGAGGCCAGGCAGCACCCCCTTCTTAAACGCGTGCACCAGCATATCTTCATCCTTGCTGGGCAGTCTAACCACTTGTGCTCCAAAGCGGTTGAGGTAGTCCTTCAGCGACTCGCCTTGGTACTGTCGCACGTCGAACAAATCGTATGACACCACTGCAGGTGCTTTGTTGACGATGTACTGCTCAGTGAAAAGCTTTGAAAACTGAGAGAAAGACGTGATGTGCCCTTCTGGTAAGCTCACGAACCACTCCATGGCGATTCCGCTTAGCGTGCTCATGAACATTTTGCAGTACACAGCGTCTGAGCCCCCAGACAACATCATCTGGGTGTGGAACACCGTCAGATGCGCCTCCGGGTCTTCTACCCCTGTGAACGACGCCTTCACCCCCACCAGGTTGGGGGCACCATGGTTCCCATGACTTCAGGGGAGAATGGCATGGGGAACGCTCTTGGAGGCGACGGTTGCCTCGACACCCTTTCGTCAACCGCGCGTTCCCTCTGTGCCTGCAACGTCCTCCTCAGCTCTTCATTGACGCGATTCAGCTCGTCGTTCCTACTCTGCGACGCAGCCAACTCCGTCTGCATCCTTTCTTGTTCAACTTTCGACGCTGCGGCGTTATCCTGCAGCGTGCGCACCATCTCCAAGACCTGCGCCATTGTCACAGCTCCTTCGTCAGCAGATGGCGCAGGTGATGGTTGTCTGTTTCTTGGCATCTTTCCCTAGCAAAGAACTTGGTAAAACCTTGGTAAGCTTCAAAAACTGTGGTGTATATGGGACCACGATTCACTCGTGCCCCACGGTGGGCGCCAAATGATCCTGCCGACAACTCGAACGTGGAGGAATCGCTTTGTAGCACTCTCTGTCCCGTCTACGCGACTGTGTTCTCTGCAAAGTCACCCTCAGAACCTTCTCTTGGATCTCCAAACGCGACCTGCAAAACACACAGACGGCGCCTCTAGCGGCCGTTTGCACTCCGACGATCAAGTTAGACCATAGAACCACCAAATGAGAAAAACTAGTAGTGTGTGTGAAAAAACTCTTGCTCTCTCTGTTCTATCTCTCCTGACTCTCACCCTGATTCTCTCTTTTATGTCTCTGCCTGTATCTGGGCCTAACAGAATTCTGTTATGCCTCTCTGACATGTGCTAGAACCCTGTTATGCTTTTCTGCGACAACGTACCTCTAGAATCAGTAGAGTGAGAGCGTGAGAGTCTGTGCGTGTCTGCGAGTCTCTGCGCTTGGCTGCGCCTGTCTGTACCCTTAGTGGTACGGAGTGCACCTTTATCTGGACCGCACCCCTCTCAGATGATGACACGTGGAGGCATGCAACTCACATCTAACCACACACGTGTCACTTACTGGAAGGGCTCTAGCGCTTCTCTTTGTGTGCCTAAATTACGCCCTTGCGGAGTAACTTAGGATATTTCTTCCATCTGGGTAAATCGCATACTCTTAGGAGAACGCCAGGTGTGGCTGGTCTAGGCACACTCACCAAACGTTGCTCTCTGTGTAAACGGCTTATCCTTCACGGTGTCACGCACGTAATGGGTTGAGGGAATCACCAATCACTGACTGGTTTACTAGCTCCCTCAGGCCACTCTCGTGCATGATTCCCTGAGATGTGCTCATGCGAGGTCCATGCGTAACGCTCTCGCTGGGAACCTCAGACCCAGTTTAACTGCGTGTAACACGAGACCCCGATGACCATGCACCCGATGACTGATCGGTGTTCTATTGCTTCTCGCGTTCTGCCCCCAGGCGTTCATCGGGGAAACTGGTCTGTTGGTGGCCACTTGGTTACTGACCACCGATCACCATTCTGGTGATCTGTTCCCTGACTTCTCTACCACCTGACCTGTCGGTGGTCACTTGGTTAGTGACGACCGATCACGTTCACCCCGATCTATCTGTCACCTGGTCCGCGTGTCACCTCGCGAGCGGTCCACGTGGTTCTCTGCTACTGACGTCATCGACTACCGATGACCGATCGGATCATCTACCAAGGAGGAGGCCACTGATGGGGGGAAGAAACTTGAGAAGGCAGTGAGCGAGCTCTCTGCAGTGGAGGTCGAGCTTGCCGAAGCAAAGGGCAAATTGGAAGAAGCTGCCTCTTCCATTGCTTCCCTCACCACTGAGAAGAACGCCTTGGAGACTTCAAAGCAAGAGCTCGAAGCTGAGAACGCCGAACTTATGAACGTGGGTGCTGACGCCCTTGCTGATGGGTTCAAGCTGGCATTCGAGCAGATTCGTTGCGTTCTTCCAGATTTGGACCTTACGTAGTTCAGCATCTACCACAAAGTGGTGGATGGCAAGCTCATTCCTCCTTCTTGAGTTTTCTTCTCGTAATTTCATATTTCTGCACAATTCTTGTACTTGAAACTTGTATAGACCTTGGTGTGAATATATACTTGCTTCAGCTATATGTTTCTTCTCTCGTATCTTCTTAAGCTTCATCTTTCTTTTTGCACACAACTAACTGTTAACTAGCTTAGGTTTAGCGCGATCTGTACTCTTTGATCTTGGCCTCTACCTTGATCACGACTAACAACTCCCTTAGCTTTGTCTTTAACAGTTCTTATGCACAGCTTCGTACTAGATGACTGACTAGGCATAGTCTGTCTGCTTCGGCTTGTTGTGTAAGAACTTGTTTGGAAAAGCTTCCTCTGACAAGGCACTACCCACTAGCATATCCACCAATAACTCATCAGTCATCGTTCTTCGGTCTCCACCTTGCTTCTCTGTCGCTCTAGCGCTAAGTGCATAGAGGACTTTGACATCAATCGTCAGAGGTGATGCCTTGTTTTGGGGGAAGAAGAGTGTTTCTCGATAGCCCCTCTTACCTTCCCCAAGGTCATCAACCTTGGGCGGATCGGGTCGTTCTTTCCCTGCCTCACTCTTGGGGTGAGAAGGGTTTAAACTAAGAGCTTTACTGGGCCAACATTGGTATATGCCAAGTGGGTAAGGATGTTTGTCGAAATCCTTCCTTTCCCTCTCTTAGTCTTACTAGCACCCCTGGCTTTTCAAACCCTAGTCGCCTGCACTCACGCCTGGGGTGAGGAGGACTTAGATTAGCGCCCATACTCGCGCCTAGGGCGAATAAGGCCTAACCGATCACCTGCACTCGCACCTGGGGCAAGGAGAATTTTAACTTGAAAACTCTCGCACACTTGATATACTGATAATCTTTTCATTGGGTGGCCTCGTTAAAAACCCTCCTTAAGGAAAAGAGTGCCCCCTTATCTGTTCAATTGTTTTCAGTATATACACTGAGTGTGTCTTTAGCGCGAGAATGCAACTACTTTACAACTTAACTGAAATAAAATTTCAAGTGGGTGGCGTTCCACGTTCTAGGGATTACTCCTCCATCCAGATTTTCCAGCCGATAAGCTCCATTCTCCGATGCCTCAACCACTCTGTATCGACCTGTCCACTTTGGAGACAACTTGTTTTCCATCTCATTCTGATGCACCTTTCTCATCACCAGATCACCTTCCTGGAAACGCCTGAGCCTCACCTTGGAGTTGTGCCTCCGTTCTACTCTTCTCTTGACGGCTTCAGCACTAACTCTGGCTTCTTCTCGCACTTCGTCCAGTAGGTCGAGATTCACCTTTCGTTCTTCGTTGGATTCTTCGGCAATGAAATTCAAAAACCTGGGGGAGCTCTCCTGTATCTCCACGGGAATCATGGCATCTGTCCCGTAGACAAGGCTAAAGGGTGTCTCATGGGTGCTGGACTGTGGAGTGGTATGGTAGGACCATACGATTCTGGGGACCTCCTCTGCCCAGTTTCCTTTAGCTTTCTCTAGTCTTCGCTTCAGCCCCCTAAGCAGTACTCGGTTGGCTGACTCCACCTGCCCATTGGTTTGTGGGTGTTCCACCGAGGCGAAAACCTGCTGTATCTTTAACTCCTCGCACATCTTCCTTAGCTGATGACTTGTGAACTGGGTGCCATTGTCGGAGACCAGCCTCTTGGGTACTCCGAAACGACAGACAATGTTCTTCCATACAAAGTGCTCGACTTTCTGTGCGGTGATGTGCGCGACTGGTTCTGCCTCCACCCACTTGGTGAAATACTCGATGGCCACGATGAGGAACTTCATCTGCCTTATCGCCAGGGGAAAAGGTCCTAGGATGTCGATTCCCCATGTGTGAAATGGCCACAGGCTATGGATGGACTTTAACTCCTCGGGAGGTGCCTTATGCCAGTCTGCGTGAAGTTGACACTGTTTGCAATGCTGAGCATACCTCACGCAGTCTTCCTTCAGTGTTGGCCAGTAGTACCCCGCGCGGAGGATCCTACTTGCCAAAGCGCGACCACCTACATGACTTCCGCATACCCCCTCGTGTAGCTCTAACATAAGTCTAGTGCATTGCTCGCCATACACGCAGATCTGCACAGGATGAGAAAACCCAAATCTAAACAGGTTCCCATCAATCAAAGTAAACTTACTCGAGCTCCTCTTTATTCTTTTTGCCTCTGTCGGGTCAAGTGGGAGTACACCATCTTCTAAGTACAACTGGTACGGTGTTATCCACGTGTCGGGCTCCCTAACAGCGCAGACTTCCATCGCCTCATCAGTCTTTGCCGATCGCGCTCTAACCCTCGGCGCTTTCAACGTCTCTTGAGTCAGTGAACGATGACCGATCGTCAGATGCTCCATTGATTTGTACACTTGAAGTACCTGGTTGTCTGACACGAACACTCGCGATACCTTCAAGGTCTCCTGAATGACGGTCCTCTGTTTTCCCCCTTGCCTGAGCTGGCCAGCTTGGCAAGCAGGTCTGCTCTGGCATTTTGCTCTCTCGGCACATGAACTAGTTCAAACTCGGTGAAGGACGTCTTCAGGAGCTGTACGTATTCCAGGTAAGCTGCCATCTGGGGATCTTTCGCCTGGAACTCCCCTGTAACTTGCCCGGTGACTAGCAAAGACTCACTCTTAGCAACCAGACTTCTTGCTCCCATTTCTCTTGCTAGCAACATTCCTGCGATCAGGGCTTCATACTCCGCCTGATTGTTGCTAGCCTTGAAGGCAAAGCGGAGGGACTGCTCGATCAGCACTCTGTTTGGGCCTTCCAAAATGACCCCAGCGCCGCTCCCCTACTGATTGGAGGAGCCATCCACTAATAATACCCATCGGAAGTCTAAACCTTCTGAAGGTGTCGCGACCGACGACAGCTCGACCACAAAGTCGGCGAACACCTGCCCCTTTAGCGGTCCTCGGGGCTCGTACTGAATGTCGAACTCTGACAATTCCACCGCCCATGATCCTGCCTGTTGACCAGAACGTTGGAACCTGCCTCGTCAAAGGATCGACTTGTACACCGCTTTAGAACCTCCGTCCTTCTTCAAGATCTACCTCAAGAACCTGCAAAAGAACAGAGCGGCGCCACTGCGGCCGATCGCACTCCAACGCCCAAGTCAGTGACCGAACCACCAAATACTAAGAGCAAGAACACTCAAGAAATCTCAAGGAACCGTGCAATGTTCTCTCTCACAGTAAGCTCTAGAACTCGCAAGCGTAAAGAGTATAATCTGAACGTGCGTACCTCAGAAAGTTCGTTGAGAACTCTTATATACCTGGTTACTTTCTCTCTCCTGGCAGTTACAGGCCTGGACACGTGGCTCACATCCAGTCGTACACGTGCCATCATCCGGAGCCTCCTTGACTTGGGCGCTGCTTCTGACTCTCTTTTTGGCTAAGTTATTTATGCATGGTACTACCCAGTGCATAGCTAACTTGGGAGTGCAATCTCTACTGGAACTGGCGAGTTAGGGTGCTCTCGTACACCTTCCCTGTGGTCTCGCCGGCCGCCTTCATAATCTGCACCACCTTCATCTCTGGCGATGTGCTTGCTCTGGCCATCTCGAATCACTTGGTCACCTGGGTTTATATCTGGCGACTTAATAACTGGCGATTACACGAACCCCCCGACTTCCTTCACTTCTGCGAACCTGGCGCCTTGTCAACACACCTATACTGTAGCTGGATGCCACGTCATCACTTCCGACTACCAGGGCGGTACACAAGCCCCCCAGTCTTAAGCGAAGACTTGTCCAGCGAAAAGACTGAAAGGGTCACGTCAACACCGATCTACGTGGCACTGACGCAGAATTCCAAGCGGTTTGTACTTTCTGCTTCTCTGACGCTCCACCAAACCCCTCACCCATCGCTCGACACGTGGCTTCATCAACGGTTACCTTCAGTTACCGTTTGTGCTTCCCAAACCCATTTCGAAAAACCCTTAAACCCATTTTCACTCCACTGTTCCATCACTTTTCTTCGTATTCGCGAACGCTCCAACCTTCTTCTGCAAAAAAGCTCTCGACGCTCTTCAACTTCCCGAATCACCAACATTCTTCATCGCCTTTCTGATCATAAAAAGGTACTTCCTTTCCTTCTTCTGCTGGTTTTTCCTGCATTTTAACCGATTCGCATCATCCTGTAACTGTCTGGTGCATACGTTGTGGGTTGCTTTTTCCATTTCTCCTTCTACTTAACTTAGGGCTTCGTCAATCGTTGTAGCGAACCTATGTTCCTTCGTTTTTCACCCTTCTCCCATGATCGAGTCAAACTCTGCGAGCCCTGATCATTTTTTCCTTTTCTTCTTCCTTTGCAGCTTCCATCATGGCTCGCTCCAAGATTACCCCGAATCCTCCTCCTTCATCGCGAAACCCTCCTTCTCAAGCACTCAACCCACCGCGAGCACGCGGTGCTTCATCTTCCCAGGCTGAGAGGCCTGCACCTTCCTGCCCCAACCTGGCCTAGGCTACTCCGCCTGTCACCGGAGGAGCCTCCGTCCCCCCACCAGACTTCAAAAAACTGTATCCCTGGGCCAACTCGACCCTGTTGAGGGAAACGTCTTCTGTGAACACTTCTAGAGCAGTTCTGCGGTTGACGAAGGGGGATGAACCTCACCAATCATTCCACAAGGAGCACGATGAGAAGATGACAGTGCTGCCTTGCCCCTCCGATTTGCCAGTTTGCGCCGACGACAAGGCGAGCAACGATGGGCCCTTCTGCTTTGTCTACACAACTCTATTCAAGAAGGTGAAACTCAGGTTTCCCTTCACCCGCTTTGAGAGGGAGCTTCTTACTGAGCTCAACATTGCCGCCGCCCAGCTTCATCCCAACAGCTGGGCGTTCGTGCGAGCGTTCCAAGTGATGTGCGACCATCTGGGGTTGCCAGCATCTGTAGATGTATTTTTGTTTCTCTTCGAAGCCAAGCACCCAGGAGACCGCCTGTGGGTAAGCTTGAATGGGATTGCTGGGAGATCAATCCTCTCCATCTTCCAGCAATCCTATAAAGACTGGAAGGGAAAGTTCGTCCAAGTGCGCCCTAACAACAAGGACACTTCCCTACTCGACGGCTTCCCCTTGTACTGGGTGAACAAGGGGAGCAAAGAGTCCAAGAGCTGCTTCAGGAGACCTAGAAGTCCTGATAGCATGGGTGCATTGGATCGAGATCTCTGCTTCTTTTGGAAGAGTGTGGTGGATGCCAACATCACCTTTCTCACCACCACACTCATATGCTTCGAGTTCTTCGAGGACCAGCTCGAAATTCGAATAGGTTAGAACATTCAAGTTCTTCTTCTAACACTGCTTCTGTTAACTGTTTATGGGCGTCTTGTGCGTTGCGCGCAAGACTTTGGTTTTATTTTTCTGCACTATTTGTCTGCTTTGTCGCATACTGTCTTATGCATTTATCTTCTTTCTTGGCTAACCCATGCATTTTGGCTCTATGCAGATAACATGTTGGGCCAGGGCAAACTTGCTGAATTAAGGACGCTCGCCCGACTACACGGGTTGGCAGCGGGTTCCCAAATAGTGCCAAATTCTGTGGTGGAGATCGCCGTCGCACAGGGCCGATCGCCACCCAAGGGCCCAGCTCCTTCCGATGTCCAACCTGCCGCCCAACGCAAAAAACTTGTCCTCAAAAGGCCCAAGAGGAAAGCCCCCCAGGTGATTCACGAGGAGGAAGAGGAGGACGACGAGGCCACTGAAGATGGCCTTGTCACGAAGAGGAAGAGGGTGGCACCTTCTTCACCACCTGCACCACCCCCTCTTCCCACATCAACGCCGCCATCTACGCCTGCTCCACCTCCATCATCGCCACCCCCACAAGCTCCTGTTTCGCCAGTCCAAGCCATTCCATTGGCAACTGCACCACCTGCGGTTGAGGCCGCCGAAACCAATTTCTTGGAGGACCCCCCGAGCGCCTCCACACCGTATGTATCAGCTGGAGGGGGTCCTCCTTCAAATACCTCAGCCGCAGACATCGCTCCAATCGGGGATGAGGTTGCCCATACTTCTCCAATCTTGATTACCGAATCCCCGACGTCGCCACCACGCCCAAAAGTGCCCACTGAAGAGCCAACTAAAGAAGGTGGCGACGAAAACCAACAACAGGCCCACCCAGCGCCTCTACAAGCAGCAAACCTCCCTCTTGAGGTCACGAGGATGTGGGAGCCTTTATCTGCCAAGCTGAAGACAATAGCAGAAGACATCCCCGCCATCATAACTAGGGCTGTGGAGAGCTCCACCAGGAAGCTCCAGGACGACCTCTTCAATCTTAAAACTGAGAACAGCACCATGAGGGTTGAGGTGGAGAAGTTGTCCTTCAATCTGACACTCGCGGAGATTGAGCACTCCCGAGTAGAAGATGCGATGAGCACCGAGCTCCGGTTGGCGCGCAAGGAGGCCACTGAACTCCGCCATAAGGTGCAGCAACTGGCTCAAGAAAAGATCGAACTAGAGAGCAAGATTGTGCCTTATCGCGTTAAGGTGGCTGACCTAGAAGCCTTGATAAAAACTGACGCCGCCAAAGTGAAGAAACTGGAGCAGAGGTCCGCTGATCGGGAGATCTTCCTTGGTAAGGTGGAGAAGGCGAGGGATGACGCCATGGCTGAGCTTGACGAGGCCAACAAAGAGAAGGGGAAGATCGCTGTTGAATTGGGCCAAGTGCAAGCGGAATCCAAGAAGGTTGCTGAAGACCTTCTCCAGGCTCAAAAGATCAACGAAAAACTCAAAAAGCAAGTTGAAGAGCTGGAGCAGCAGAATAAGGGGCTGAAGGAACAAACTGAAGGACTCCAGAAACAGATTGAAGATCTTAACATGAGTTCTGCCCAAATTCTGGCTGCTGGATTCGCGGCTGCACAGGAACAATTTGCATGCTTGTTCCCCGATCTGGATCTCAGCATGGTGTCCCTAAACAACGAGGTGGTGGATGGGAAGGTGGTTCCCGTCGAAGACTGATCAATTTCCCCTCATCCACCACCTTTATGCTTCTTCTTTGCATTTTGTAATAAACCTCATATTTTCCTGTACATGCTCTTTGAACTATCATTTATTTTAATGAAATTGCCTCTGTATTTCTTTCTGTAACTTCCTTGCCTGCTTCAACTTCCTTTGCGCGATTTACTTCAGAGAAATAACTTAGTAATTTCGTAGGCACGATTTCGTACTTAACTGTTTCGAACCATTTCAATTTCGAATAATAATCACATTAACAACTTGTAATCTTAAGGTAATTAACCTTAGCACGAAATCACTCTTCAAGCAACGAACTCTAACTCAACCCCAAGCTTAAAACATTTCTTCACCCGATCTGCTTCACCAAAACGGGTCTTTAACTTTCTCGCCACTGTTTGAACTTTTCCTGGTCGCCAAAGACTCTTGGCGATATCAGCTTCTTTCTGGCTTCACGCCTTGGCCATTGTTCTTTTCTCTGGGGGTAGAGGCGTCTCTCGGATCTTTCTCTACCTTCTTGAACTTCAGAACAAAAGACAGGGTGGCTAGGCGTTCTCTTCGAACCTACCTTAGCCACCTTCCAAACTTCGTCCACCCTTAACACCATACCTGAACTCGTTCGAGACGAGAAGGATTTTACCTTTCCTGAACTCACTCACAGGCGAGAAGGTCTTTTACTTGCCTGAACTCGCTCATAGGCGAGAAGGTCTTTTACTTGCCTCTACATTTCCCCGGGTTACATCTTCTCGCCCCCAGAAACACTGAGGACTTTTCACTGGTGCCTCTACATTGCCCCAGGGGTTACATCTCCTCGCCCCCAGAAACACTGAGGACTTTTCCCTCTTCCTCGCCTGCACTCGCTCGACGGCGAGGAGGTCTTTAACTCGCCTCAGGACGCGCGAGGGCGTTGAGGTCTTTTAGCTGGTGCCTCCGATCGCCGAAAGACGATGAGGACTTTAACTTTAACTTGTGCCTCCAATCGCAAAAAAAAAAACGATGAGGACTTAAAACTTTAACTGGTGCCTCCGATCGCCGAAAGACGATGAGGACTTAAAACTTTTTAGAAAGCATGCAATATATCTTTAACTTGCCTTAAGCCACATACAAGTGACAAGGTCTTTCTTCAAAAATTTCTGAAAACAACAGGCACGCAATCTAAAACAACTTGTACTTCGAAAACTTCTCTTTATTGGATGGCCTCATTAAAAACCCTCCTTAGGGAAAAAAGAGTGCCCCCTTTAAATTGTTTTAACAGAGACATTGTAATATAACTTCGTGTTTGTCTTTACTTACAAGGCTTCTTAACTGTAATACAGCTTCAGGTGCGTGGCGTTCCAAGTGCGAGGAATCGCCCCTCCTTCCAATGTCTCCAAGCGGTAGGCGCCGTTCCCGAGCGCCTCGGTTATTCTGAACGGCCCTGTCCACTTGGGCGACAGTTTATTCTCCATCTCGTACTGGTGGGCTTTCCTCATCACCAGGTCGCCTTCTTTAAACTGTCTTGGCATCACCTTCGAGTTGTATCTTCGTTCAATCCTTCTCTTCACCGCCTCAACCTTCAGTCTCGCCTTTTCCCTGACCTCATCCAGTAGATCCAGGTTCAGCCTTCTCTCTTCATTCGAGTCTTCCTCTACAAAGTTCTGGAATCTCGGCGAGCTCTCCTGGATTTCTACTGGAATCATTGCATCACACCCGTAGACCAAGCTGAACGGGGTCTCATGGGTTCCTGACTGCTCAGTGGTGTGGTACGCCCAGACTATACGGGGTACCTTCTCAGCCCAGCTTCCTTTGGCTTTCTCTAGACTTCTCTTCAAACCTCTCAGCAACACCCGATTAGCCGACTCCACCTGGCCATTCGTCTGAGGGTGCTCGACGGATGCAAACACTTGTTGAATTCCCACCCCCTCGCACAGCTTCTTCAACAAGTGGCTTGCAAACTGAGTCCCATTGTCTGACACTAGGCGCTTGGGCACTCCAAACCGGCACACAATATTCTTCCACACGAAACCTTCGATCTTGTGTGTGGTGATCTGGGCCACTGGCTCTGCTTCGATCCACTTGGTGAAATACTCAATTGCTACCACCAAGTACTTCATCTGCCTGATCGCCAGCGGGAAAGGTCCCAGGATGTCGATTCCCCAAGTATGAAACGGCCAAGGGCTGTAGGTCGACTTCAACTCCTCGGGAGGCGCCTTGTGCCAATCGGCGTGCTGTTGGCATTGTTTGCAACATTGGGCATACTTCTTGCAATCTTCTCTCATCGATGGCCAGTAGTACCCTGCACGGAGAGTCCTTGCGGCCAGAGCTCGACCCCCGACGTGGCTTCCGCGTATACCTTCGTGGAGCTCTGCCATGATTCTCGTGCACTTCTCGCCGTGTACGCATTCCAGGAGTGGGTGAGTGAACCCAAACCTGTACAGATCGCCATCAATCAATGTGTACTTGCTAGAATTTTTCTTTACCTTTCTAGCCTCTGTCGGATCTAGTGGGAGAAGGCCATCTGCCAGGCACCGCTTGACTGTGTTATCCAGGTGTCTGGCTCGTGGATAGCGCAGACCTGCGTCATGTTCACCTTCTCTCCTCGATATGCTCTAATTCTCGGCGATCTCAAAGTCTCTTGCGTCAGGGACTTATGACTTCTCGCTGCTTTCTCCGTCGACTTGCTTATCTGAAGAACCAGGTGATCTGCCACAAATGCTCTCGGCGTCTTCAGAGTTTCTTGAATCACCGTCCTCTGCCTACCCCCCTTGCCTGAACTGGCGAGCTTAGCTAGCAAGTCAGCTCGGGCATTCTGCTCCCTGGCCACATGCACCACTTCAAAGGAGGCAAAGGAACTCTTCAGTTCCTGCCATACTCCAAGTAAGCCGCCATTTGTGGATCTTTAGCCTGGAACTCACCTGTTACTTGCCCTGTGACTAGCAGCGAGTCACTCTTAGCCATTAACACCTTGGCTCCCATCTCTTTGGCTAGCAAAATCCCGGCGATCAGCGCCTCATATTCTGCTTGATTGTTACTGGCTTTGAAGGCAAATCTCAAAGATTGTTCGATCAGCACGCCGTTGGGCCCTTCCAGAATGACTCCAGCACCGCTACCCTGCTGGTTCGACGATCCATCCACCGAGAGTACCCAACGGAAGTCGTCCCCTTCAACTCGTGTCGCCTCAGATGAGAGCTCGACCACGAAATCCGCGAAGATTTGCCCCTTGATCGGGCCTCGGGGTTCATACTTAATATCAAACTCTGACAATTCTACTGCCCACTTCACCATCCTTCCTGCAACGTCAGGCTTCTTCAAGACCTTCTGGATGGGCAGGTCAGTCATCACCAGGATGGTGAAGCTATGGAAATAGTGGCGCAACCTCCTCGCCGAAAATACCACAGCCAGCGCAGCCTTTTCCAGGGCCTGATATCTCATTCCGGGGCCCTGCAACACCTTACTCACAAAATAAATAGGCTTCTGGGCCTGATCTTGATCCTGGGCGAGCACCGCACTCACCGCCCTCTCAGTTACAGCAAAATACAACCTGAGAGGGGTTCCCACCAGCGGTTTACACAAAACCGGCGGGCTCGCCAGATATTCCTTCAGCTTGACGAAGGCTTCCTCGCACTCCTTCGTCCAAGCAAACTTGTTATTGCGCCTCAAGCACTGAAAATAAGGATGGCCCTTTTCTCCGCTAGCTGACACAAAGCGAGACAGGGCTGCCATCCGACCTGTTAGCTGTTGAACTTCCTTCACCGTAGCTGGGCTCCTCATCGCCAAGATGGCGGCACACTTATCAGGGTTGGCATCTATGCCTCTTTCAGTTAAGAGGAAACCCAAAAACTTTCCAGCCTCCACGCCGAAAATGCATTTCTCTGGATTAAGCTTTAATCTGAACTTGGCGATCGTCGTGAACAATTCTTCAAAGTCTGCAACGTGCTTGCTCTTTTCTGGCGAGGTCACGACCATGTCATCGACGTACGCTTGCACGTTCCTTCCCAGCATCGGTGCAAGTACTCGATCCATCAGCCTCTGGTACGTGGCCCCCGCGTTCTTCAGCCCAAACGGCATCACCTTATAGCAATAGCACAATCTCTCCGTCATGAAGGCTGTCTTCTCTTCATCCATGGGATGCATCTTGATCTGATTATACCCCGAGAAGGCATCCAGGAAGCTCAGCAACTTACACCCTGCAGCGCTATCTACCAGGGCGTCTATGCTTGGTAAAGGATACGAATCCTTTGGGCAAGCTTTGTTCAGGTCAGTGAAATCGACGCACATGCGCCATTTCCCGTTACTCTTCTTCACCAGCACGACATTTGCCAACCATTCAGGGTACTGAACTTCCCTGATGTGGCCTGCAGCGAGGAGTTTTTGTGTTTCGTCCCTGATCGCCTGCCTCCTCTCTTCGTTGAACTTTCTTCTTCTTTGTCGCACTGGTCTCACCAAGTTGTCCATCGCCAGATGATGGCACAAGAAGTCGGGGTCGATCTCGGGCATGTCCGAAGCGGACCATGCGAACGCGTCCAGATGCCGCTCAATCACCTTGGCGATCTGGTCCTGGAGCTCAACCTCCAGGGATCTTCCCAGCTTGAAGATCTTTCCCCCGATTTCTCTCTCGAGCCACTGCTCGACGGGTTTTGGTCTGGTTTCCCTGGCGATCACCGCCCTGGCGATTCCCAGCTCTCTCGCTTCCTCAGGGCGATTCCTTGCCTCTTCCTCCTCCAGACCCGCGTTCCCCTCCCCCAGCTCAGCGTCCACCATCTCCACGTCCCTTCCGGCGATCTCTTCTGTTACCGTCGATCTGGGTTTCACACCTGGAGGCGGGGTGGTTGTTACGTAACTCACCGATCTCTTGTTTTTCAGACTATTCTCATAGCACTTCTTTGCTTCCTTCTGATCGGACTTGATGGTGATAACCACCCCCTCCATGGACGGCAACTTCACCTTCATGTGCCGGGTCGATGGTATGGCACCTATCCTGTTGAGCGTGGGTCTTCCCAACAGGATGTTGTACGCTGAAGGAGCGTTTACAACCAGATATTTGACTTTCTCCGTTCTTGAACCCGCCACGTCTGTAAACGTTTTCCTCAATTCTATGTACCCCCTGACCTCCACCTGGTCACCAGCGAAACCATACAAACACCCCCCATAGGGCCTCAGCTGGTCAAGGGGCAACTCCAACTGCGTGAAAGTCGGCCAAAACATCACATCTGTCGAGCTTCCTTGGTCCACCAGCACCCTGTGGACCTTTCTTCCTGCTGTTATCAACGAAATTACTATGGGATCGTTGTCATGAGGCACAACATCCCGGAGATCTTGCTTGGTGAACGTAATATCCACTTCTGGCGAGTGGTCTTCAAACATATCCACCGTCATCACAGACCTTGCGTACTTCTTCCTCTGTGATGCGGTGCATCCACCTCCTGAGAAACCCCCTGCAATGGTGTGGATTTCTCCGTGCGTAGGCATCTCGTGCTGCTGAGCCTCAGCACCTGCTGGTTGGGAGCTCGACGCGCCCCCCGTCCTTCTGTCCAGCAAATAGTCATTTAGGAACCCGCTCTTTACCAGATCGTCGAGCTGGTATCCTAATGCTAAGCACGAGTCCACCGTATGGCCAAAGCCCTGGTGAAACTCACACCAGGCGTCTGGCTTTGGTCCCAGCACCTTGTCGCCCACCTTTTCTGGCGCCTTCAACCTAGCGGATATGTTGGGAATGGCGATCAGATCCGCCAATCCCATAACAAACTTGTGCTTAGGCGGGCGATTGTATTCCCGGCGTGCTGGTTGCTGGCGTCCTTGGCCCCTGCCCTTGTTCTTCCTTGGATCATAAGGATGGCGAGTCCTCTGATCCCTCCTGGCCGCCGCTGTCTCCAGCACCCTCTGTGGCTGGATCCTGGTCTGGGCGCGTGGCCTAGCGGGAGCCACGCTTCCTCTCTTCTCGGCGACTTCGCTCTCGTCGGCGATGTGGGCCACCGCAAGTCGCCTAACCTCAGCAAACGTGGCGGGGTGTGCCCTGATCAACGCCTCGCAGAATGGTCCCGGCAACACGCCCTTCTTGAATGCATAGACCAGCATTTCTTCATCTTTGGCCGGCGATCTGACCATCTGCGCCCCAAAGCGATTCAGGTAGTCTCTGAGGGACTCTCCCTGATACTGCCTTATATCAAACAAATCATAAGACACCCTGGGCGGTGCCTTATTCACAATGTACTGCTCGACGAAAATCTTCGAGAACTGTTGGAAACTGGTTATGTGACCGTTAGGCAGGCTCACAAACCATTCCAGCGCCGTTCCCTGGAGCGTGCTCACGAACATCTTGCAATACACGGCGTCTGATCCCCCTGACAGCATCATCTGTGTATGGAATGTGGTGAGATGAGCCTCAGGATCCTCCACGCCGGTGAAAACAGCCTTAACAGGAACCACACTCGTGGGAATAGGCGTGTCAGTAATTGCCTGAACAAAAGGCATAGGAAAAACGCGAGGTGGCGACGACGGCACAACCTCTTCAGCAGTAGAACGCCCTTGCTGCTCCTGAAGGGCTTGACGCAGCTCCTCAGTCACCTTGCTAAGCTCATCATTCCTGGCGCGAGAGGCGACCAGGTCCTCATGCATTCTCGCTTGTTCTATGCGCGAGGCTTCCACAGTTGCCTGCAACGAACGCATCATCGGTGCCATCTGCGCCATGGTCATGGCAGCGGCGCCTTCAGCAGCGACGGGCGCAACCGGACTTGAACGATTGCTTCTCATTTTTCTCATGAAACTCAACGAATCACAGAATGCAGCGAACAACACTTACTTCAGCTACGATCGATTCAGCGATCAATCGGAAAAAACTGCGCGAAACTCTTCAAGAAACTCAAGAACACCGCGAACCTCCAAAGAAACCTGCAACTCCACCAGAAACCACCGCTTCCCCCACGGATAACCAAATGAGCGAAGGAACTCAAACTCCACCGAACAAATCGCGCGTAAACAACAGAAAACCTCACTTCACCGAACAAAAATCCAACGAACGGTGCAAAACGCGAAAACACCGACAAATCTCAAGCGGACAGCAAGCTACGGTTGCACCAGCACACAACCACACAGAAAATCACGAAAACCTCCAAGAACTCACGCTGTGGATGGGAACAGGTTTTACACGGTCCCACGGTGGGCGCCTGATGATCCTGCCTGTTGACCAGAACGTTGGAACCTGCCTCGTCAAAGGATCGACTTGTACACCGCTTTCGAACCTCCGTCCTTCTTCAAGATCCACCTCAAGAACCTGCAAAAGAACAGAGCGGCGCCGCTGCGGCCGATCGCACTCCAACGCCCAAGTCAGTGACCGAACCACCAAATACTAAGAGCAAGAACACTCAAGAAATGTCAAGGAACCGTGCAATGTTCTCTCTCACAGTAAGCTCTAGAACTCGCAAGCGTAAAGAGTATAATCTGAACGTGCGTACCTCAGAAAGTTCGTTGAGAACTCTTATATACCTGGTTACTTTCTCTCTCCTGGCAGTTACAGGCCTGGACACGTGGCTCACATCCAGTCGTACACGTGCCATCATCCGGAGCCTCCTTGACTTGGGCGCTGCTTCTGACTCTCTTTTTGGCTAAGTTATTTATGCATGGTACTACCCAGTGCATAGCTAACTTGGGAGTGCGATCTCTACTGGAACTGGCGAGTTAGGGTGCTTTCGTACACCTTCCCTGTGGTCTCGCCGGCCGCCTTCATAATCTGCACCACCTTCATCTCTGGCGATGTGCTTGCTCTGGCGATCTCGAATCACTTGGTCGCCTGGGTTTATATCTGGCGACTTAATAACTGGCGATTACACGAACCCCCCGACTTCCTTCACTTCCGCGAACCTGGCGCCTTGTCAACACGCCTATACTGTAGCTGGATGCCACGTCATCACTTCCGACTACCAGGGCGGTACAGCCCACTAGACCATCCTTCCCGCTACATCTGGTTTCTTTAGCACCTTTTGGATGGGCAAATCTGTCATTACCACTACTGTGAAGCTGTGGAAATAATGTCTGAGTCTTCTCGCTAAAAATACCACCGCCAGGGCAGCCTTCTCGAGGGCTTGGTACCTCATTTCAGGGCCTTGCAGTACCTTACTCACAAAGTACACAGGCTTCTGAACCTGATCTTGCTCTTGCACCAGGACTGAACTGACTGCTCTCTCCGTCACAGTAAAGTATAGACGAAGAGGGGTGCCCACTTGTGGTTTACGCAAGACTGGTGGGCTTGCCAGGTACTCCTTCAACTTGATGAAGGCCTCCTCACACTCCTGTGTCCAAAGGAATCTGTTGTTGCGCTTAAGACACTGTAAGTACGGATGACCTTTCTCCCCTCCAGCGGACATAAACCGGGATAATGCTGCCAACCGACCGGTGAGTTGCTGCACCTCCTTCACCGTCGTTGGACTCCTCATCGCCACGATTGCTGCGCACTTCTCTGGATTAGCTACGATTCCACGCTCTGTCAGGAGGAAACCCAAGAACTTCCCAGCCTCCACGCCAAAAATACATTTCTCAGGGTTGAGCTTCAACCTGTACTTGGCGATGGTGGTGAATAATTCCTCCAAATCGGCCACATGATGCTCCTTCTCTCGGGATGTGACCACCATGTCATCTACATATGCATGCATGTTCCTTCCAAGCATGGGCGAGAGCACCCTATCCATAAGTCGCTGGTAGGTAGCCCCCGCATTTTTCAGCCCGAACGGCATTACCTTGTAGCAGTAGCAAGACCGTTCAATCATGAATGCGGTCTTGCATTCATCCCTGGGGTGCATTCTGATCTGGTTGTATCCTGAGAATGCATCCAAGAAGCTGAGTAGCTTCCCCCCTGATGCGCTACCCACTAGAGCGTCTATACTGGGTAGAGGGTAAGAATCTTTGGGGCATGCCTTGTTGAGGTCAGTGAAGTCCACGCACATCCTCCACTTGCCGTTTGGCTTCTGCACCAGTACCACGTTCGCTAGCCACTCAGGGTACTGGATCTCCCTTATGTGCCCTGCGGCAAGGAGCTTTTGCGCTTCGCCGTGGATCACTTTCCTCCTTTCTTCGTTGAATTTCCTTTGCCTCTGACGCACAGGTCGAACTTTAGGATCCATCGACAGGCGATGGCAAAGGAAGTCAGGGTCGATTCCTGGCATGTCAGATGTTGACCATGCGAACGCGCCCATGTGCTTCTCGATCACCCCGGCGATCAGCCTTCGTTCTTCTTCGCCGAGCGATCCTCCCAACTTGAACCTTTTCCCCTTTATATCTACTTCTACCCACCCCTCAGCTGGGTGGGGTCTTCTCTCGCTGGCGATGACCGCCCTCACGATCCCTGACTCGCGAGGAGTGATCATACCCTCCTCCTCCGCTTCCACCTGAGCTACCTAGGAGCCCCCCAGCGTAGCATCCTCCATCTCCTGATCGCCATGCGTTCCCCTAACCACCGATCGCTCTTCGAGCACACCTGGTGGTGGTGTTGAGGTGACATGGCATATGTTCCTCTTCTGCCTGAGGTTGTTCTCATAACAGAGTCTAGCCTCAGCCTGATTTGACTTGATGGTTATTACGGTCCCCTCCATCGACGACAGCTTCAGCTTCATGTGCCTCGTCGATGGCACTACACCCAACCTATTGAATGTTGGCCTTCCCAGCAAGATGTTGTACGCAGAAGGGGCGTTCACCACCAAGTACTTTATCTTTTCGGTGCGGGCTGTTGTTCCATCGGTGAATGTCGTCCTCAGCTCAATGTACCCCCGCACCTCTACCTGATCCCCTGCAAAGCCGTAAAGACACCCGGTATACTGCCTTAGTTGATCGGGGGACAGCTGCAACTTGTTGAACGTCGGCCAGAACATGACGTCTGCCGAGCTCCCTTGGTCTACGAGCACTCTCTGCACTCGCCTTCCTGCTGTGATGAGGGAGATGACCACAGGATTGTTGTCGTGCGGTACAACGTCCTATAGACCAGCTTTCTTGAAAGTGATGTCTACCTCGGGGAAATGGCCCTCGTCTACCGAGTCCACGGCCATAACCGATCGAGCATACCTTCTTCTTTGTGATGCGGTGCACCCCCCACCGGAGAAGCCTCCCGCAATCGTTCGCACCTCCCCGTGCACAGGGATTTCATGCTGCTGTTCTCCTGCCTGGGCCCCCGATGCGCAATCACCCTGCGCCTCCCGCAGGTAATCTGCCAGGAACCCAGACTTTACCAACTCCGCCAGCTGGTGTCCCAACACCAAGCAGGAGTGGAGTGTGTGACCAAAGGCTTGGTGAAACTCTCACCACTCGTTCTTCTTCCTCCCAAGTACCTTATCTGTCTTCTCTGGTACTTGGAGTCTTGCAGCTATGGCAGGAAGGGCGATCAGATCCGCCAACTCTACCATGAAATCGTATCTTGGGGGTGCATTATTCTCCCTTGCACGCCCCCTGCCCTGGTCCTTCCTGGGTGCATAAGGACGAGGTTTCCCCTGCACCTTCTTTCCCTCCTTTGCCTCATGCACCCTCGCTTGCTGCTGTTGCTTCCCCTGTCCTCCACGCGGCGTCGGTGGTGCAGCACTTCCTCTTTTCTCAGAAACCTCTGTCTCTGCCACTATGTGCACCACCGCGCGTCGCCGGATCTCCGCAAAGGTGCTGGGGTGGCTCCTGATGAGCGACTCACTGAAGGGACCAGGCAGCACTCCCTTCTTAAATGCATGCACCAGCATATCCTCGTCCTTGCTGGGCAATCTAACCACTTGTGCTCCGAAGCGATTGAGGTAGTCTTTCAACGACTCACCTTGATACTGGCGTACATCGAACAGATCGTACGACACCACTGAAGGTGCTCTGTTAACGATGTACTGCTCAGTGAAAAGCTTCGAAAACTGATGGAAGGACGTGATATGACCCTCTGTACGACTCACGAACCATTCCATGGCGATTCCACTCAGTGTACTCATGAACATCTTGCAGTACACGGCATCTGAGCCCCCAGACAGCATCATCTGAGTGTGGAACGCCGTCAGATGCGCTTCTGGATCTTCTACCCCCATGAACGACGCCTTCACTCCCACCAGGTTGGGAGGCACCACGGTTTTCATTATTTCAGGGGAGAATGGCATAGGGAACGCTCTCGGAGGCGATGGTGGCATCGACATCCTTTCTTCAACTGCGCGTTCCTTCTGCGCCTGTAACGTCCTTCTCAGCTCCTCATTAACGTGATTCAGCTCATCATTCTTGCTCTGCGATGCAGCCAACTCCGCCTGCATCTTCTCTTGTTCAGCTCTCGACGCTGCGAAATTGTCTTGCAGCGCACGCATCATCTCCAGGACCTGCGCCATTGTCACAGCTCCTTCCTCAGCAGATGGCGCAGGTGATGTTTGTCTGGTTCTTCTCATTTTCTCAGCAAAAAACTCAGCAAAAACTTTGAGAAACTTCAGAAACTTTGGTGTGGATGGGACCACGATTCACAGGGCCCCACGGTGGGCGCCAAATGATCCTGTCGTTAACTCAAGCGTGGAGGAATAGCTTTGTCGCTTCCTTACCCCGCCTATGCAACTGTGCTATCCGCAAGAATGCTCTTAGAACCTTCTCCGGGAACTTCAAACGCAACCTGCAAAACACACAGACGGCGCCTCTAGCGGCCATTTGCACTCCGACGCTCAAGTTAGGTCACAGAACCACCAACAAAAATGTCACTGAATCTCTCTCTGATTCTCTTTTTTTTTCTCTCTCTCTGTGTCTGTCCCTAACAAAATTCTGTTACGCTATCCTCTGCGTGTGTCAGAATTCTGTTACGCTATTGTGCGAAAACGTACCAAAATGAGTAAAAACGTGGGTGTGTACCTTTCACGACGCGGAGTGCACTTTTATCTTGGTCGCGCCTCTCTCAGATGGTGACACGTGGAGGCATGCAACTCACATTTAACCGTACACGTGCCACTACCTGAAGGGCTCTAGCGCATCTCTTTGTGCGCCTAAGTTATTCCCTTGCGAAGTAACTTAGCGCGTTTCTTCCATCTGGGTGAATCGCACACTCCCAGGAGAACGCCAGGTGTGGCTGGACTAGGCACACTCACCAAGCATTGCTCTCTGCATAAACGATTTCCCCTTCACGATGTCATGCACGTAATGGGTTAAGAGAGTCACCAATCACTGACCGGTTTACTAACTCCCTCAGGCCACTCTCGTGCACGATTCTACCGGCGAGCAGCACCTCTTTCTCTGAGATATGATCATGCGAGGTCCATGCGTAACGCTCTCGCTGGGAATCTCAGTCCCAGTTTAACTGCGTGTAACACGAAACCCCGATGACCATGCACTCGATGGCTGATCGGTGCTCTATTGCTTGTCGCGTTCTCCCCCCAGGTGTTTATCTTGGAACTGATCTGTCGGTGGCCACTCGGTTACTGACCACCGATCACCGTTCTGGGTGATCTCCTCCCTGATTTCTCTGCCACCTGATCTACGTGTCACCCTGCGAGTGGTCCACGTGGTTATCTGCTGCTGACGTCATCGACTACCGATGACCGACCGGATCAGTATGGATCTATCATACAAATATGAACTCAAACTAAAAGGAAAAATGCACCAAAGGAACAAATCAAGTCAGAATTCAAATTAAACACTCAAATCAAAACAAGAAACAAATGAATCAAGAAAAGTACTACTAATATTTGTTGACATTCTTGGAAATAAATGACTAGACAAAACATGATTTAGATTCAGAAATTAAAATGACTCAAAAACATCATATTGCACTGAACAAAAATTCAAACAAGACTCAAGTAACCTAAAATCAAAACAGCAACAAAATTCACCATAGATTCCTACACAAAAATTGAAAATAAGGTGCTCAAGAACAAATTGAACAATTTCTACCGATTGAAATGCTTAGAATAGCATCTAAATCAAATTTAAAATGTAAAAACAGCAAGACAACATGAACAACAGATGAACAAAACGAAAATAAGAAGAACTCAAACATAAAAATGAAAAGAGACACTTATCTCTTGAAGACCATAGCTCTAGATACAAAATGATAGCTTAAGCTCTTCATCTTGCAGTTTTTGTGGTGGAATTTGCAGAAGCTTCAATGGATTGTTGGTGGAACAAGGCTCTCCTAAGAGTTGTGGTAGCCTTGGATGTGCATAAGAAGTAGGAGAGTGAGAGAGGTTCGGCCAACTCTCTTTGTAGGTGAAAGGTTTGAAGATGAAAGACCTAAATCCTAAGAGAGTTTAGGCAAAGCAGTAAGAATGGCACATTTTGGCTGCATTTCATTTCTCAAATTAATCTTGTGAAAACATGAGGTAGGCTCCTCCTTATATAGCCTTGGAGGACCGGAAATGAAAAGGTAATGACCATGGAATGCTAGCCAAATGAAATGTAAATGTGGCACCTAGGAAGTCACATGACAAGCGTGAACCAAGAGTGACTTTTGGTGCTTCTAAGCCTAGAAATGACCGACCTAAATTAGCTTAGTAGTTTCTAGAAACCGTAAGCTAACTTGGGTTGGTTTTTAGAAACCAACTTTCTTCCTAATTAAAATTAAAACAATTTTACAAAAGAGAAATCCTATGCTACTTTGACTAGAAAGTAAAAAGCTATTACACACTAGAGTTTATGGCATGTAAAATGTGTCATTTTGACCCCTCTTTGACTATGACTCTTGTGGTTGCCTGAATGTAGCATTTTTGTGGTCTCTCCAAGGGTTGGTGCTAGGGCCTCTTCCATCAAAACCAAACCATGTCTACAAATTAATTAAGTCATTATACGATAGAAAAAAGCTAGTAGGTTGTGGTTTGTTATGATTTCACCTTCCTTCAATCCATTAGTTTTATTCAATCTCAATCTGATAATTTTTTGTTTACTAAAAGAATATCGTCGACCTTCACAACTCTTCTTGTATACGTTGATAATATTATTCTTATAGGTGATTCGTTGATCCATATACAAAATGTTAAACAATACCTTGATCATGTTTTTCAAATAAAGGATCTTGGAAACATAAATATTTCATAGGGCTTGAAATTACTCACTCACAAAAAGGTATTCATGTTTGCTAAAGAAAATATGCATTGGACATTCTTGCAAATTCTAGGTGCCAATTCGTGCACCACACTTATGGGAAGAGAAATAAAGTTTCTTTTTTTATCATAATGCTTCTACCCATGATGTTTATTCTTATATAAGACTGATTAGATGTCTACTTTATCTCACTAATACGCATCTTGATATTTATTTTGTCGTCCAATTCCTAAGTTAATTCCTATAGAATCCTACCATTCACCATTGCCAAGTTTCTCAACGAATCCTTAAATACATCAAATTTACTCTTGCACAAGGTTTATCCTTCCAATCTAACTATACTATTCAACTCAAAAGCTTCAACGACTCAGACTGGACCTCATGTCCTGACAACAATGTTCTACCTCTAAGTATTGTGTCTTTCTTAACTCTTCTCTCATCTCTTGGAACTCCAAGAAATAATCTATTATTTCTTATTCTTCTTGATGGCAAATTCATGAAGCTCTTCTTAGAATCATGTGAAAGATGGTGCGGAAGCCATGGATGTGTATGTGCAAGATCCTCCTAGGAGCTATGGTGATCTTGAAGGTGCATGATATGTATGGGATTAGGAAGGTTCGTCCAGCCCTATGGTAAGTGAGGAAGATGAAGATTAGAGCCTAAAAACTAGGTAGAAGCAAAGCATGGCACAATGTTGGCAGCATAACTTTACTCACAATAATCTTGAAAAATACAAGAGATGGCCTTCCCTTTTATAGGCTAATGGGCCGTGAAAGCTAAGCTAATTACACATGAAATTGGAGCAAAATGAAATGCAAATGACAAGGCACATGGCACATGGCCGGTCATGTGTGCTAAGGTTCTAGAAAGTGCACAAATCTAGGGTAAATCACATATAAGACAAACTTGTGCTTTCTAACACTACCCTAATTACTAAGCCACCCCTAATGGGCCTCCATGTAACATATACAAGGTCTTCTCTCTTCCATCCGTGGCTAGGTCCATGTGGGCATGAATATGCTTAGCCATTGACCTTGTAATAGGGCCTAGACGGTCTAGGCCTCCTCCTAGACGCTCCATGTGTAGCCTTCCGTCATCACGTCCTAGACGCTCTCTCCTTGAGTCTAGACGCTCATCACGGTCTAGTCTTGGGTCTTGGCCTCCATGGTGAGGTGTGCTTGGCCCTCCTCCATCATCCCCTCCCCCTTGGAAAGGATTTGTCCTCAAATCCAGCTTGTCATCGTCATTGGTACCTACAAATGGAGAAAGATCAATTACATTAAAAGTGTCATGTACTCCATATTCAAGAGGTAGGTCCAATTTATATGCATTGTTATTGAGTCGCTTGAGGACTTGAAAGGGTCCATCACCTCGGGGACTTAGTTTGGACTTCCTTTGAGTTGGAAATCTATCTTTGCGAAGGTGAAGCCAAACTAAGTCTCCTTCCTCAAAAATTATTTCTTTCTTCCCTTTATTGTTGTATTTTGTGTACTTCTCATTTTGTTGTTGTATTTGTGTACTTCTCATTTTGAGTTGGAAATCTATCTTCTCATGCATTTTTTTCACAAAGTCGGCTTTGATTACTCCTTCCTTATGCACAAATTCTTGTGGATTAGGAAGAGGCAACAAATCCATTGGTGTGAGAGGATTAAAACCATATACTACTTCAAAAGGAGAAGCATTAGTAGTCTTGTGAACTACTCGATTGTAAGCAAACTCAATGTGGGGAAGATACTCATCCCAAGATTTATGGTTGCTCTTCATGATAGCCCTAAGCATAGTCCCAAGAGATCTATTGACTACTTCGGTTTGGCCATCCGTTTGAGGATGACAAGAAGTTGAAAATTGTAGTCTTGTTCCAAGTTTACCCCCAAAGAGTTTTCCAAAAGTGGCTTATAAACTTGGGATCTCTATCGGATACTATACTTCTAGGGAGACCATGAAGTCTCATCACTTCTCTAAAGAAGAGTCTAGAAATATTTTGAGCATCATCTACCTTGTGGCAAGGAATAAAATGGGACATTTTGCTAAAATGGTCCACTACCACAAAGATAGAGTCATGGCCTCTTGCAGTCCTAGGAAGTCCTAAAATGAAATCCATGCTAATGTCTTCCCAAGGAGCATTTGCAATCGGCAAAGGGGTGTAGACTCCATGCGGCATTGTTCTAGACTTTGCTTTTAAACATGATATGCATCTAGAACAATGTCTTTGGACGTCTTTCCTCATGTGTGGCTAACAAAATTTTGCTTTTAAAAGGTCTAGAGTCTTATCAACTCCAAAATGGCCCGTGAGTCCCCCCTCATGTGATTCCTTGACAAGGAGTTTCCTATGTGTGCCTTGGGGAATGCAAAGTTTTCCCTCTTTAAAAAGATATCCCTCGAACACATAGTAACCTCCTTGCGCTCTATGTTGACATTGGGCATAGATGGATGAGAGTTCTTGATCTTCTTGATAAAGCTCTCTTATGTGATCAAATCCAAGAATTTGGGCACCCAATTTTGAAAAGAGTGTATGCCGTCTTGAAAGAGCATCGGCCACTATATTGGTGCTTCTTTTCTTGTATTTGATTACATAAGGAAATTGTTCAAGAAATTTCATCCATTTAGCATGTCTCTTTTTGAGCTTGTGTTGGCCCTTTAAATATTTTAAAGACTCGTGATCACTATGGATGACAAATTCTTTGGACACAAGATAGTGTTCCCAAGTCTTTAGGGCTCGCACAAGTGCATAGAGCTCTTTGTCATAGGTGGGATAGTTGAGGGTGGCACCATGGAATTTTTCACTAAAATATGCAATGGGGTGTCCACCTTGCAACAATACCGCACCTATGCCTACCCCCGATGCATCACATTCTATCTCAAAAGTTTTGGAAAAATTTGGGAGAGATAGAATTGGTGCATTGATGAGTTGAGCTTTTAGCCTTTGGAAGGCTTGCTCATGCTTTTCATTCCAACAAAATGCAACATCTTTTTTAACAAGTTCATTCAAAGGAGAAGCTAGACTATAAAAATTAGGCACAAACCTTCTATAGAAGCTAGCTAACCCATGAAAACTTCTTACATCACTTACATTTTGTGGAGTGGGCCACTCTCGGATGGTTTTGATTTTCTCGGGGTCTACATGCACCCCCCTTTTGTTGACAATGAAACCTAAGAAAACTACACTATCTACACAAAAGGTACACTTATCCCTATTGGCAAAAAGACTATTTTTCCTAAGCACTAGAAGAACTTCCCTAAGGTGACTTAGATGGTCTTCTAGGGTTTTACTATACACTAGGATATCATCAAAATAAACTACTACATATTTACCTATGCAATCTCTCAAGGTGTGATTCATAAGCCTCATGAATGTACTTGGGGCATTAGTAAGCCCAAAGGGCATCACCAACCACTCATATAATCCAAATTTGATCTTAAAAGCGGTTTTCCACTCATCACCTTCTTTGATTCGAATTTGGCGATATCCACTTTTAAGGTCAATTTTGGAGAATATGGTTGACCCATGTAATTCATCAAGCATATCATCTAGCCTTGGGATTGGATGCCTATACTTGATGGTGATGTTGTTGATTGCTCGACAATCACAACACATGCGCCATTTTCCATCCTTTTTGGGCACCAACAAGACAGGTACAACACAAGGGCTTAGGCTCTTTTGAACCCAACCCTTCTCCAACAAGTCTTGAACTTGTGATTCTATCTCCTTGGTTTCTTCGGGGTTTGTTCTATAAGCAGGCCTATTTGGTAGGCTTGCCCCCGGAATGAAGTCAATTTGATGTTCTATACCTCTAATGGGAGGGAGTCCAATAGGCCCCTCATTAGAGAATATATATTCAAATTCACTTAAAAGTTTTTCTATTGGAGGAGGTAAATTCATAAGTTCACTACTTGTGGCAGTGCATGTAAGTGCTCCTTTACAAAAGATAAGGCTTGGTTGTTCAACAAGAAGCAAATTTTCAAAAACGTTTCCAAAAGGCTTTTCTTGTTGATCAACCTTATGGGAAGGAACACTCTTCTCCCACGCCTTCCTATCCCTAAGGATTTTCTCTTTTTCTAACGCTCTTTTTTTTTTTCCTCATCCCTCTTATGTTTCATTTGTATTTGGTCTTTCACCACTTGAGAATGTGGTAAAGGACTAAGTACAAATTTCTTATGTTTGTGGGTGAAGGAAATCTCGTTAGTGAGACCATCATGCAAGGTTTTCTTGTCAAATTGCCATGGTCTCCCTAATAAGATGTGGCAAGCTTCCATAGGCACTACATCACATAAAACTTTATCTTTGTAGTTCCCTATGGAAAACTTGATTTCCACTTGCTTGTCTACACTTAGTTCCCCATTTTCATTAAGCCATTGAAGTTTGTAAGGTTTTGGGTGAGGAACTATTTGTAGATTAAGCTTTTCCACCATTCTAGCACTACAACAATTACAACTAGATCCACTAGCCACAATGAGGGAACATATGTTTTCTAAAACATTGCATCTTGTATGAAATATGTTCTCTCTTTGTGTTTCCATGGATGTGCTAGGGTGATTGTTGAGGGTTCTCCTAATCATAAGCAATTCTCCCTCTAGTGGAGCTACCCTCTCATCCTCTCCCCCTTCCTCTCTCTCACTAGGCTCATCCTCGCCACTAGTGTATTCATCTACACCCTTAAGAAACAAAGTCCTTTGGTTTGAGCATTGTGCTTGAACATGCCCTCTACCATAGCACTTGAAACACTTAACATATCTAGCTCGAATGGGTGGGGTTGAGGTTTCTTTGGTGAAGGGTTTGGTAGGTTCTTTTGGTTTTTCTTTTGATGTACTACCCTCCCTTCTAAACTCTTTCTTGGGGTAAAAGCTAGAGTAGGAACTCACCTTTTGACTTGAAGTTTTGCGTAAGATTTGTTGCTCAACTTTAATGCAAAGTTGAACCAAGTCATTCAAGTCTTGGTAAGGTAGGAGTTTTACCCTATCTCTTATCTCAAGTGATAGGCCACTAAGGAACCTAGCAATGGTGGTGTCCTCCTTTTCTCTAATGGATGCTCTCATCATGTAAAGCTCCATTTTTTGCCTATACTCTTCCACACTCATGTTTTTTTGTTGGAGTCTTTGGAGCTTGTCCATCAACTCCCTATGGTAATAGGAAGGTATGTGGCGACGTCTTAGGGCTCCCCTAAGGTCATTCCAATATGTAATGGGAGGTTCCCTATGAAGACGTCTTTCTCTTTCGAGAGAGGTCCACCAATACATGGCGTTCCCTTGGAAACTAAGGGCGGCTAGGGGTACCTTTCGTTCCTCACTCACCATATGGCAAGCAAAGAATTGTTCTACTTTCATCTCCCAATCTAGGTAGATTTCTACATTTTCTTTTCCATGGAAGTGAGGTAGATCTACTCTAACCTCCCTTGGCCCCTCTTGTTCCCTTTGCCTATTTCTTCTAGGGGGTGGTTGGTAATAGTCATTAATTCTAAGGCTCCCCTCCCCTAGAGACTCATTACTCCTAGATGCATGAGTATGAGTTTTCTTTGATTTTTGTGATTTTTGTGATTTCTCTTCTTGGGCTTTAGCCAATTCATTAATTTTTGTCTCATTCTCCAATTGTCTAAAAGAAATCATTTGCACAGCTTGTGAAACTTCTTTCAAAAGAGATTTTATAGATTTTACTTCACTTTCAATAGACTTTGGAGAGTGAGGAGGAGAAAACATGGCTAAAGTTTTGTGTATACAAGTATTTTACCTTGAGAAAATTTAGGAAAGTCAAAGAAGGTAGTTTTCCAGGTAAAGGAGGTGAGTCACAAAGGACTACTTAAGTACCAAGCCTTTGCCTTAGCCAAAAACTATCCCTCAATGTCTTCACACAAAGCTTTCTCTTAGTAAACTACTTAGAACACAATGAAGTTGAGAAATCAGATTTTAAATGCAAGAAAACAATGCAAGCTAACTAATTAATAAAGCTAGACAATTTAACAAAGCTTAAACAAGCCAACCACACATGCAAAGCGTAACTAATGAAGCAAGTTATGTCATTAAAAACAATTAACAGTTGCTAATTAAAAACTCTACACTAGTCGGCCCTAGGTGAGACTTCTTGGACACTTTGAGCCCTTGAAGACACACTCACCGTCTAAGCACGTAATTAAAGAAGTAATTAACACAAACTAAGTTGCAAAGAAATTAAGAAAACTCCCTTTGTTGATCCTCTTTTTTCTATTGGCACTTCCTTGGTTGTCTTTGCTTGTTGGGCCCTCCAAGTGTTTGTGGTGTTTTGAGAAGTGTTTGATTCTGCCTTTGTCTTTGTTCCCCTTAGAATGAAGGTCCTAATTTTCCAATTCCAGCACCTATCAAGAAGACTAGACCTTACCCAAGTCAAATTTCCACTCAATCAAGCACCAAAAGAGAATAAATTCCAGCACCAAATTTAGAGGTCAAAGAATAAAAGCAAGAAACAAATTAATTGAAGAAAACAGTACCACACAAATGGAGTTAGATAGTGACAACTAGAAAGAGTTCCAAGAATATTAGACAAGCAAATAAAGGTAGGCACACAAAAGAATCCTAAGAATAGCACTAGAATTAGATTACAAAATAAAAAACAGCACCACTGGAAAATTGTTATGGGCCAGACAACGTGTTTTTCCCCAATTTATGCTGAGCTTCCCTTTTGGAATTTGCCTCTGAAAATTGATATGCAAGATATTCAAGATCTTAACTAAAATCTGGCTTTGGAATCACTCCAAACGCATGAGCCATTGTTTTTTAATAATTTTTTCAATTTCAGTGTTCAGTTACGCCAACTGTAGCGCCCAGATTTGCACACTGATTTTAAAATATTTATCATTGTTTTTCTATTGACTCTTTTGAGCTGATTCTTTTTTTGTCTTTTCTGTAACAGCCTAATCTTGCATATTCCAGAGAATCAAAAATTTCCTATGAGTGAAAATAATTTTCTGGAACAAAACAGCCAGCACAGAGAATGTAAAACAGGGGATTCTAGAAAAAAAACTGGAAACAAAAACAGCAAGAGACCAAAATTTAAACACAATGGAGTTTGTGAAATAGAATTTGTGTAGGATCTAAACACAAATATGAACTCAAACTAAAAGTAAAAGGCACCAAAAGATCAATATCACAGCAGTTTCAAAGTAAGCAAAAATACCCAAAATCAAGAAACAATCAAGCCAAACAAAGGACTACTATGAATTGATGACATTGTGGATGAACATGACTTGACAAAACATATATGGATTCAGAAATTAAAGACTCAAAGAGCATAATATGAACCAAAATAAAAGTGCAATAAAGACTCAAAAACCTAAAAGAAAAACAACAACTCAAAGGTGTATGGAATCCTATCACAAATTGCACAAGGATTGTTCAAGATCAATTGAACAAAGTGCACCGGTTGGATCTTCCAAATAGCACACCAAAACAAATTAAAATTTAAAAAACAGCAAGACAATTATGGAAACAAGATGAACAACATGAAATAAAGAAGAACTAAAAATGAAAAGACCAAGAACAACTCATCTTTGAAGAACCTATGCTCATGATACCAAATGATGGCAAATTCATGAAGCTCTTCTTAGAATCATGTGAAAGATGGTGCGGAAGCCATGGATGTGTATGTGCAAGATCCTCCTAGGAGCTATGGTGATCTTGAAGGTGCATGATATGTATGGGATTAGGGAGGTTCGTCCAGCCCTATGGTAAGTGAGGAAGATGAAGATTAGAGCCTAGAAACTAGGTAGAAGCAAAGCATGGCACAATGTTGGCAACATAACTTTACTCACAATAATCTTGAAAAATACAAGAGAAGGCCTTCCCTTTTATAGGCTAATGGGCCGTGAAAGCTAAGCTAATTACACATTAAATTGGAGCAAAATGAAATGCAAATGACAAGGCACATGGCACATGGCCGGTCATGTTTGCTAAGGTTCTAGAAAGTGCACAAATCTAGGGTAAATCACATATAAGACAAACTTGTGCTTTCTAACACTACCCTAATTACTAAGCCACCCCTAATGGGCCTCCATGTAACATATACAAGGTCTTCTCTCTTCCATCCGTGGCTAGGTCCATGTGGGCGTGAATATGCTTAGCCATTGACCTTGTAATAGGGCCTAGACGGTCTAGGCCTCCTCCTAGACGCTCCATGTGTAGCCTTCCGTCATCACGTCCTAGACGCTCTCTCCTTGAGTCTAGACGCTCATCACGGTCTAGTCTTGGGTCTTGGCCTCCATGGTGAGGTGTGCTTGGCCCTCCTCCATCACTTCTTCCAAAGCGTAATGCTTGGCCTCCACTACATGCGAGCTTCATTAATTAGAATACTTTCTTAATGACTTCAATATACATATACCATCTCCTACTATTATTTATTGTTATAATCAATTGATAAGACACATAATTGTCAATTCTAGTTTCCATGAATGAAAAAACATATTAACATTGATTGTCATGTTGATTGGGACAAACTTCACCCAAATTTATTTCACCTCCTTCCCATAAAATCAACAAACCAACTTACGGATGTTTTTACTAATCCTCTTGATCGATGTCTTTTCATCACAATTATTTCCAAGGTAGGACTCTTAAATATACACACTCCCACTTGAGGGAGGCATATTACAACACACTAACCAATATCATAATATCACTTTTTCTATAACTAATATTTTCTTGCATGTAAAATATATAGATGTATATTTCTTTTATAAAAATCATGCTAGGAAACATGCTTCATCATATGAAAAATAGCATAAAAGTAAAAAAGAAAAAGGGAAATAAACAAACATGGGGAACCAAACTCATGCAAAGAAAAACAAAAAAAAACAAAGAAAGAGTAACCTGCGAAACTACATTAGAAGTTTAAACCAAAAAAGGAAAAACAAAATAAAGACAAGAAGAGAAACAGAAGAACATTCTCTAAAGTGAAACTCCCAAAGACAACAAAGAGAATGATTGAATTCCAATAATCCAATCATATTGACCACAATTTGCATACAACATCCATAATAAACCTCGATCATAATCATGCACACCATTACTTTTTCTTAGGTTGACCTGCTTAGGAGATTTTCTTATTGACTTTTACTCCAACTTTAGTAGGATGTCTCAGTCTCCTAGAAGTTTGTATTTTTTTCTCTTCTTCGGTTAATGATTCCTCTTTATCCATTTTTTTAAGCCCAAAACTTAGCGACCAAATTGACTTCTTTTAAGAAAATATCAGTCGATGTAGATTCAACTATATTCATTTCCAAGATGGTCGAACATGACTCATTAGCCTCTTGATCATCACCTTAAATAGATTTAAAACAATTTTACAAAGTCAAATCATGAGAAATAATTTTTGAAGTAACTCGTTTGGCAGCAACAAATTTAGGAGGTGCAACATTAGATATAGATTTGAGTTGAGAGGATCCTTCAAAATAGATAGATGTAATATACAGGCTTTATTTTTCTCTGTCATGCCCTCACTTTCTTACTACAAGATAAATATTTTCTTTTTTCCC
Organism: Phaseolus vulgaris; assembly: GCF_000499845.2. NCBI lineage: Eukaryota > Viridiplantae > Streptophyta > Magnoliopsida > Fabales > Fabaceae > Phaseolus > Phaseolus vulgaris. Next base: position 20,283,694 of record NC_023759.2, read on the forward strand.
TTATACCCCAATTTCCTATCGTCATATGAGTATTTTCTATTTCTTCATATTGCCTCTAATTTGTATTATATCCAACACTATTTTCAAGCAAAATGATGAGAATTTTTATGTTCTAAAAGCAACAAAAGATGGGTGTGACTACTTATCAAAATGTTGTCTTTTAACCAAGTCCATTTATCACTATATCTCATAGTGTTATCTTTTAACCAAGTCCATTTATCATTATATTGTCTTAGTTGTACATTTTTGTAACATGCATGAATAACTCCACTAACAAATTTACCATCTTTCCATCCCCAATTCTTCTTGAGATATTTACCCAAACCAATTTTGTTGGTTTCCAATTACAATGTCAATCCTAAATTCTTCCATAATATAAATTCCTATTTAAAACTACATATTATTCATTCAATTAACCTATTGTACTTAGATTTTAGAACCCCAGACCACAAACACTATATTTCAACATCATCCACATCTACATTAGAGAAGATAAATAAGTTTGTATTCGTGGGTATTGTTGGAACTTACCCTTATGTTGACAAAAAAAAATACTTAAATTGACTAGACATGAGTAAGAGTATCAGTATGTGCAATACCTAACATTTTAAGTTGGATAAGTTACGGAGATGAATATGTACATACATGTCCCACTACCATCTCATACTCATCCCATTTTAAATAATTGGATCATCTTCAGTTTATTTGGTATTTTGCATTACAATTTATGCAATTATAATTTCTTCTTTATTATTTATTATTAAAAAGAAGAAAATATGTCTTATTTAGACATTGAATTGTTAACAATATCACATTTCATCTGTTAATTATTTTTTTTTAAACAATATTACTTAATGAATGATTGAATGATATGGATAAAGTCATTACTTGACAGGATAAAGTCATTACTTGATGGGATAAAGATAAAACACAAATTTGGTACCGATCATGAAATAAATAGATTTAAACTTGTATCGCTCTCTTGCCATGCTTTATTTAAAAATTATATATATATATATATATATATATATATATATCCAGTTCCTGGGCGTTGACTGACCACTGGTAATGTTGGTGCCACATAAGCGGGTCCCACGAACGGTGTGGGTCAGTATCTCGCAAAACACGTGCGCCAAGGAACCAATAGTGGTCAGACATCGGTCATCGGGATGTATCGACGTGCCACTAGACAGTGTGCAGAGATCGAACATCGGAAACTCAAACAGTAGAGCTGGGCCAGGAGAAGTGGATCCCATATCACATGCCAGTTATCAGTAAGGGAAAATCCTAGATCACGAGGGTCCATGCGTGTAGAGTGGATGACGCGTTCAGGCGTAACACGAATTGTAGAGCTACTGGAAAGATATGACTCGTGAGGGTCGTGTTCCAGGGGTGAGCTACATGCATGGCACGTGATTAGCTAGGGCACTCCCAGAGGTGGGTGACCCTAGAGATCAGGTGCACGAGGAGTGATAGAGATCAAGTAAGAGAGGATTATACTAATGGAGGAAGAGGCCATTCATCCAAACATTTAAAGTTCTTCCTTCTAGTCTTCTCAAAAATTAAAGAAGAATTAAAATAAAGAGAGGACCAAGCCTAAAGCCAAAAGAAGACTACAAGCATTCAAGAATGGGCTCCAATTAATATCTCTCTTTATAATTTCTTTTGTATAAATTTGTAAATAATATAGAATAGTGTTTAGGAAGGTGATAAAGAGGGAAACCTAAGACACCTCTTTTGTATAGCACCTATAGGCATTTGTTTTTAGGAAAAGTCTAAAAGGTGTCTCTTCACTCTCCATTTAGGCGCTAGAATTGGAAGAGTTAGAAGGCTACCTTGTAAAGCTTCTCTTGTAAGCTTCTTTTCTAATAAGTGACCGGTCCTTCTCCCTATAAAAGGAGGGCTTGAGTCTTTCAAATGATAGAATTGATTTTGTGAGTAAAGAACCTCTCCCAAATTGGTGAGTGAAATTGAGAGAGACTTGTGTCTTCTTCTCTTCTAGTCTTATCTTGAGTGCATTCTTGGACTCTCAAGTGGCGCCAACTACACTCATCTTGAAGTCTTTCATCCTTCAAGTGGCCTGCACATCTCCAAGAGCTCCAACCACATAAGTTTCCTTGTTCTTTTCATCTCCTTCTTCCATTTCCATTCCAAAACAAACTCTAAAACATGTCTTTGATGTTTCTTGTCTTTTCAATCGGTAGAACTAGTTTGTTTTGTGTTTTTGTTCGGTAGTTTCTTCTAGTTTGTTGTTCTTGTGGTTTTGGTTGTGTTTCCTTGTGTTTTAATCGGTTCATATGTATTTTCTCTTGTTTTAATCGGTTCATATGCCATATTATGGGTTTCTATATAAGTTTGGCTTGGTTACTTTTGTTTTGGTGAGTTCTTGATTGTTAAGAACATTGATCCAATTCTTAAAAAGTGCCTAATCATATTCCAACTCTTGTTGAATCCATAACATGTCCATATCATATCTCTATCATGTTATTGGAATCATATCAAGGAGGCACCCAGGTGATCACCCGCCAGAGGTTACACTCCAGTTAGGGACCCCACGCGCTAGGTTATCCTGAGAGTAAGGTAACAACAGTGTTGGGCCCGCCCCATCACAAAAGCCCATTTCGGGTAAAGAGGAAACCCTAGTTTCAGTCTATAAATAGCAAGGTAACAAACTTGACAAAAGGCAATTCCCTTGCACCGCTAAACACACACACAGTAGCAAGTTACACAGTTTCGGTGTTTCCTACCCTAGTACTAACTTGAGCGTTGGAGTGCGAACGACCTCTAGGGCGCCCTTTTTCTTTGTGTTTCAGATGTTTATCACAGGAAAGGCACGTGCGAACGCAAGGATTCTGGACGTGAAAGTGACGTAGGCGCACGAAGGCGTTTCGAGTAAACCGTCAAGAACAAAATATATATATATATATATATATAAAGGTAGCTAGAAGATGGTATGTATAGGGAGAAAGGAAGAGAGGTTTTGATAGACTAAATTTAATTTTTTTTTTACATTATATATAAAGCTTAGTTAACCTATTTATATGTTATAGTTTCTTTTTCAGTATTTTTTCAACCATGACACATTTTTCTAAAGGTATCTTTGCTTAATATAAATCAGCTTAAAAGTCTATTTTATAACAAATCTTAATAAAGGTTGGTAAGTCTTCTTATCCGAATAAACCTATTACCCAATAGACCAATTGGTAATTATATAGTTTTTTATAATATTATTATGTGTTACGTATTGCATATGGATTATATATAACTAATATATAATATATAATGAGAGAGAGATATTGATGAGAATCAAAAAGATGTTATCAATAGAAGAAATGGACAAGGGTCAAAGCATTTAAAGTTCTTCTTATTAGTCTTTGCAAAAGATGAGGCCCAAGCCCAAAGCCCAAGCCCAAGAAGGCCCATGTCCAAACCATGAGGGGCAAGGCCAAGCATTAAATAAAAGAGCATCATTTGAATGACTCTTGTAGGAGGTGTGGATATTAAATAAATAGGTATGAATGTATTAGAGAGAGTCACATTGTCCATGTGACTTAGTAGGGGGTGTAGGTGTAGTTTTTTGGAGGTGTCATAGTAGAAAAAGGTCACACCTCCCATGTGACTTGTTTTTGGTGGGAATTTCAAATGAGTTTCATTTGAATTTTCCCACATATTTTTCAGCACCTCTTAGGCTATAAATAAGGTGCTTGCCTTTGTAAAATTCAGATTGGAAATTAGAAGTAAAGAAACTATACTCAAGTTTAGAGAGAAATTGTGAGTCTTGTTGTCTTCTTCTTCCTTTGCCTTATCTTGTGTGCCAATGGTGAGCTTCAAGTGGCGGCATCCTTGCACTTATCTTGGAACAAGGTTCCAAGTGGCGTGACTGAATTTCCAAAGTCTCAAATCCAGCATGCTTCATTCCATAAGTGTTCCTTCCTTCATTTCTTTCATTTTTATTCGGTAGTTTCAATGCTTAAGTGCTTTCCTTTCATTTCCACCGATTGAAATTGTGTTTTCCAGCTTTGTTTCAATTTTCTGTTCGGTACAGTAGCTTAATTCTTTCATATTCTGTTTGGTTTGCCATCCTTGTTCTTCATTCCTTGTGTTTGATTCCATTTGACAATATATGGACTTCCATATGAGCTTTGGTTGGGTGCAAAGTCTTGGTGAGTTCTTGAATTAGAACATTGATCCAATTCTAAGTAAAGTGCCATTTCATGACCAACTCAAGTTGCTCCTAAGAATGTCAAAGAATCATGTATTCTTGTTATTGCATTCATATCATGTGGTATCTAGAGTTTAGGCTTATTTCTTGTTTAAATTTTGAGTTGTATTGCACTTTACTTTCAAGAGCTCTTTAATTCAAGTTGTTTACCATTCTGTTTTAGGATTTATTTTGAGTTTTCTTGCTGTTTTTCTTTTGTTACACCAAGTGTTTGTGAAAAGGATTATGGCACTCATTGTTCATATGAGTATGGCTGCTCTTTTGGAATGGCACTCTCCTTCCTAGAGCTGACCTTAAGCTTCCTTTCACTTGTTGTTATATCTTGTGATATGTCTTTTAATTTTGTAATCATGTCAAGTTTTGTCTTAGTCATGTTATTCCATAATTGTCATTACTTCTTGTAGTACTTTTATTGCTTTGATTGTTTCTTGCTTTGGTTTACTTTCTGTTTTTTGAGTTTATTGCTTGATCCTTTGTACATTTTCATTTTTAGATTTGAGTTCATGCTTGTATTTTCATTCTATACAAGTTCCTTTACATAATTTCCATTATGTCTTTGCTAGTTCATCATACTGTTTTTCATTCCTGAATAGGCTCCTCTGTTTTCTTACAAACGTGCTACTATTTTCAATTTACTGAAATTAATTGGCTCACTGGAAATTTGTGAAAATTTGTATTTACATTCTTCAAAGTGTTAAAAAAGCATATCAAAAAGAAGTATTCAAAAATTCCAAGTACACAAAAAATGATAAATAAAATACGAAAAGTGTACAATACTGCCGAAAAGAATACGGTAATTGGGCAGCAATTTTGAAACATTTATTTCTCTCAATTGGCTTATTGTTTTTACCTCATTCCAGTGCCATTATTGAGTTAAGACATTGAAGTTTCTGTGGTTAATTTTTCAGATTCCAGTTCGCTTTCAATCATTCCAGTTAAATCTGTCAACATAGCACAGTTTGCATTAAATTTTTTTTTCCAGTAGCTGTTTTCTGTTTTCTTCAATCTACTCTAGCACTTTTCTTTAGGACTCTTTTGGTGTGCCTTCTTTATTAATTGAGTTCCTTATTTTCTTGCTTGTCTTTCATTCATATTCTTTTCCAGTTTGTCATACATTGCTTTCTGTTTTTGGTTTAGCTTTTCTTGTTTATACCTTTTCTTGCTTGTCTTTTTGTTCTTCTAAAAGTTTTGTGGGGACTTGTTCTTAAGTGTGTTGGTTTGTTGTGACATTGTTTCATTTGAAGCTCCTCCATTCCACAAGAAAGGCTTGGTTGAGGACAGAATACTTTCTTGGAGTGGCTTGAGTACTTTCTTGCGCATTTTTCCAGCAACCTATATCTCAATTTATTTGTCTAACAAGTTTCTTTCACTGTTTGTTTTTGTTTTTTGTATTTTTTTATCATGGCTCATTTTTCTAGTGGAGAATCCTCCAAACCTTGCTCACCTCAAAAGGCAGCCATTTTTGAAGACTTAAAGAATGCCAAGCAATCCAATGCTCACTATCTTATGTGATAAGATAAATGGAGGCAAGGCTCCAAAGTTTGGAGTTAAGCCGTGAAGAAATCCATCAAAACCGGGAGAGAAGACCTCATCCTCCTCTTCGGCATTCTTCAAGACATTCTCATTCTTCTCATGGTTATTATGAAGACAATGCACGGCCAAGGCATCATCACCATGAAGAGAGGCGCCAACATGTGGCTGGCCTTGTTCTCCTAATGTAAAACTTCCTAGCTTTAGTGGTGAAAGTGATCCCAATGTATACTTAGGATGGGAGGCTAAGGTTGAGCAAATTTTTGATGTAAATGGGGTTAGAGATGAGCATAGGGTTAGATTAGCTTCTTTAGAATTTTTGGACTATGCCATGCAATGGTGGCATCAATATCTCATGGACATTGACCTACACAAGAGGTCGCCCGTGGTCTCTTGGAACGATTTGAAAGCATGTTTACGCGCTAGATTCGTACCCCCACACTTTAGGAAACACCTAATGTTGAAACTCCAACGGTTTCATCAAGGCACGCTAAGTGTGGATGATTACTTTAAACAACTAGACACGCTTTTAATTCGAATTAATATGGATGAGAGTGAGGAAGCTAAGATAGCTAGGTTTGTGAGTGGCCTTCGAAGGGACATTCAAGACGTGGTAGAGTTACAAGAATATTCTTCTTTCGAAAATGTGGTGCACCTTGCTAGTAAAATTGAAAATCAACTTGCAAGGAAAAATGCTTTCAAAAATTCTTCTAAGGATAACTACTACCACTCTTCTTGGAAAAATAAAAATAACTCTTTTTCAAATATCCCTTCTAAGGACTCTACTTTCAAACCTAGAGATTCTAAGCCTTCCACTTCCACTTCTAGGCCTAAATCTCCACCTAAATCGTCTAGTAAGAAGTGTTTTAAATGCTTAAGCTATGGACATATTGCTTCTAATTGCCCTTCTAAACTAACTATGTATATGCATGATGGGGTAGATGGTAGTGAGCATGAGTCCGAATCTTCTAGACATTCCTCACCTTCTAGATCCCCAAGTGAGAGTGAGAGTGAGAGCCCACATGAGGGTGACCTATTAGTAATAAGACGCATGCTTGGACAAGTTTTAAAACCTTTTGATGAAACTCAAAGAGAAAATATTTTTCATTCAAGGTGTCTTATTAATGATAGGGTATGCTCTTTGATTGTGGATGGGGGAAGTTGTGCTAATGTGGCAAGCACAAGAGTGGTAGACAAACTTGGATTACCTACCATCTCTCATGCCAAGCCCTACAAGTTACAATGGTTAAGTGAGGTAGGTGAGATAGTTGTTTACAAGCAAGTCCTCATTACATTTTCTATTGGTAAATATAAAGATGTGGTCTTGTGTGATGTTGTCCCAATGGAAGCCACACATATTCTTTTAGGTAGGCCATGGCAATTTGATAGAAAAGTTTTTCATGATGGCTTTACCAACAAAATGTCTTTTAACTTCCATGGGCTAAAGTCATTCTTAAGTCTCTCTCTCCAAAGGAAGTTTATGAGGACCAAGTTAAAATGAGAGAAAAGAGAGAGAAAGAAAATGATATAAAAAATTCCAAGAGAAGCCTTCTCATGTCCACACAACAAGTTAAAAAGGTAATAGTTACTCAAAAGCCTTCTTTTTTAGCTATTCCTAGGACTATTGAATGTGAGTCGGCTAAGGATAGTCCCACATGTTTGGACAATTTGGTTAAAGAATATGAAGATATGTTTCAAGATCCTCCTAAAGGCTTACCACCTCTAAGAGGGATTGAACACCAAATCGACTTCATGCCCGGGGTTTCTTTACCAAATAGCCCTGCATATAGGACCAATCCCAACGAAACTAAAAGAGAAAATGAAAAAATAAATGAAGTGCATGAAAAAACAAATGAAGAACAAAAAAAAAAATATATATATATATATATATATATATATATATATATATATATAAAGGTAGCTAGAAGATGGTATGTATAGGGAGAAAGGAAGAGAGGTTTTGATAGACTAAATTTAATTTTTTTTAAAATTATATACAAAGCTCAGTTAACCTATTTATATGTTATAGTTTCTTTTTCAGTATTTTTTCAACCATGACACATTTTTCTAAAGGTATCTTTGCTTAATATAAATCAGCTTAAAAGTCTATTTTATAGCAAATCTTAATAAAGGTTGGTAAGTCTTCTTATCCGAATAAACCTATTACCCAATAGACCAATTGGTAATTATATAGCTTTTTATAATATTATTATGTGTTACGTATTGCATATGGATTATATATAACTAATATATAATATATAATGAGAGAGAGATATTGATGAGAATCAAAAAGATGTTATCAATAGAAGAAATGGACAAGGGTCAAAGCATTTAAAGTTCTTCTTATTAATCTTTGCAAAAGATGAGGCCCAAGCCCAAAGCCCAAGCCCAGGAAGGCCCATGTCCAAACCATGAGGGGCAAGGCCAAGCATTAAATAAAAGAGCATCATTTGAATGACTCTTGTAGGAGGTGTGGATATTAAATAAATAGGTATGAATGTATTAGAGAGAGTCACATTGTCCATGTGACTTAGTAGGGGGTGTAGGTGTAGTTTTTAGGAGGTGTCATAGTAGAAAAAGGTCACACCTCCCATGTGACTTGTTTTTTGTGGGAATTTCAAATGAGTTTCATTTGAATCTTCCCACCTATTTTTCAGCACCTCTTAGGCTATAAATAAGGTGCTTGCCTTTGTAAAATTCAGATTGGAAATTAGAAGTAAAGAAACTATACTCAAGTTTAGAGAGAAATTGTGAGTCTTGTTGTCTTCTTCTTCCTTTGCCTTATCTTGTGTGCCAATGGTGAGCTTCAAGTGGCGGCATCCTTGCACTTATCTTGGAACAAGGTTCCAAGTGGCGTGACTGAATTTCCAAAGTCTCAAATCCAGCAAGCTTCATTCCATAAGTGTTCCTTCCTTCATTTCTTTCATTTTTATTCGGTAGTTTCAATGCTTAAGTGCTTTCCTTTCATTTCCACCGATTGAAATTGTGTTTTCCAGCTTTGTTTCAATTTTCTGTTCGGTACAGTAGCTTAATTCTTTCATATTCTGTTCGGTTTGCCATCCTTGTTCTTCATTCCTTGTGTTTGATTCCATTTGACAATATATGGACTTCCATATGAGCTTTGGTTGGGTGCAAAGTCTTGGTGAGTTCTTGAATTAGAACATTGATCCAATTCTAAGTAAAGTGTCATTTCATGACCAACTCAAGTTGCTCCTAAGAATGTCAAATAATCATGTATTCTTGTTATTTCATTCATATCAGATAGAAATAGAGATAGAGAGAAAGGTAAAGAGACCAATCTAACGGGATTTATTTTTTATTTAAACACCTTTAAAAGTTTAATGGTGTGTTTTTATTACAATTACAAATGAATATTTTCCGCCGAACGAAATCCATTGCAATTGCAAAAATATCCATATTAGATATTCCTTCTTTGAAATTTATTGAATGGCGTGGAGTGAAGTCAGAAGTTGCAAAAGGAAAGAAGCTATTGTTCACAGTTTCCTCTCTTTGCCCCGATTTGCTTCAAATAATTATATTAAGATAAATTTTTAAACAAAAATTTCGGGCCAACACTATTTTAAAATCTTATTTTAAGGGTTTTTTTCTTAGAAACCTTCATTGCATGAGTTTTTAGAAATGTAAATGTCCAAATTTTGGTTATTTTCCAAAATTGGTGTAATTTTTTTATTTTTTTTCCAAAATTGATTAAAAAAATATTCCCAAAAATAGGCAAATTATTAATATGAAGTACGAAATTATCAAAGAAAAATCACCAATCATATTAAAAATAAGTTTTTAAATAAAAATCGTATTTCACGTATACATTTTCTAATATTATAATGTACCGTTCCGTCCCCGGGCGTTGACCAAAGTCAAAGTCAACAGTTAAGTCAAAATCAACATATAGTGGGACCACTCGAGGAGTCCAAGGAAGGAAGTCAACAAACTGACCGCTTGAGGCGTCGCCAAGATAAGGCGTCGCCAAGATGGGGCGCCGCCAAGATGAGGCGTCGCCAAGAGCAGGCGTCGCCAAGATGAGGCGTCGTCAAGAGAAGGTGTCGCCAGGAGAGGGTGTCACTAGGAGAGGGTGTCACCAGGTTAAGACGTAGCCCATAACAGTAACAAAGAGAAGAGAAAGGTGGCTTCAAGGCCATAGTTCTAGTACCAGTAGGGAGTAACCTGACTCGTGAAGTACTCATGCCACCGCTGGGAGGCCCCTGGGATAGATACGACCCATGAGAGAGCCACGCCCAGGGGCAAACCACGTGCGTAGTGCGAGAGGAAGGTAGATACACTCCCAGGGGAAGCTGACTAGAGGTTGGAGGGTCTGAGTTGGCACCCAGAAAGTCACCCCACGCGCCAGATGCCCTTCGAGGAAAGAGGACTCACACAAATGGAATAACCCTAAGTTGGGTTACGGTGCTGTGAGGCCCTCTGCGTAGAGCAGCAATCAAGTCAGAAGAACACGTGGCAATAAGCACTGAAAACATCAAGGCTTTCCTAAAAGTTCGCTAAGGTACGCGTTAATTCAGTTAAGTTTCGAACGTTTCAAGGGATATTTTTATACGTTTTCAATGCGCTTTAACGCGCTTTAAATGCGGGAGGTGTATAAAAAGGGGTCTTGGGACGTTTGAAAGGGGATCCGAGTTTTGACCTAATTCTCACAGTTTACACAGAGCCAAAAAACCCTAGTTGTTTCACAGCGCACCCATTGTGCGCACAGGCAATTAGGGCACACAGTATTAGCCACTCAGTATTATTGGACCACCTTCAGAGCATCCAGTCACGGTGTTCCGATACGGAGGTGTGTCCCCTTTGATGTTTCTCGCTAGCTAACTTGATCGTCGGAGTGCAAACGGCCGCAAGGGCGCCCCTTTGTTCACTTCTTTTCAGGTACTCACAAACGGAGCCGAACGAAGGTGCCCTAGCTCGTGAGGACAAGCCACACATAAAGACGACCGTGGTCGACCGGCGGGAACATATAATATATTTTAATATATAAAATTTGAAAAAAAATATTTGTGAAATATGATTTCATTACTCTTCTTATATTATAATATAAATTAATATATAAAATAGAATATATATATATATATATATATATATTCTCATCGGTTGACCTGCTTGCCGATTGACTCTAAAGACAAGCTCTAACTTTGTCTATCTTTGTTGTAATCTGCTCTTCCCTTGGTTACGTTGGAACGTGTTTCCGTTGAGACAGAGGGGGCGGACGGTCAAGTCAGTACATGACTTATAAGAAACAAGAAGTAACTAGTTTCAATCTTAGAAACAATGTATTTTTACTTAGGATCTCAAGTCCCTTTTATAGTCTACCTCTTGTAACAGCTTTCTATCACGAGAATATCATCTCAACTGAAAGCATACTCAACAGGAAAATATTTTGTTCAAGGGCACACTCTCTTGGTGCTGCAATCAAACAAAATTTATCCCCTATGGATGCCTAAATCATAACAGAATAACCACCAGGGTACCAACTCAAGTACCAGCATCAGGGGTCCAATCTGTTTTACGCAGTCACTCTCAGCGTGGTGCTACGCTATACTTTAAGCACATGCAACCTAACCTCTACGTGCCCTAGCACACATGGGCTTAGGCTTTAAAAGGAAACATTCACTTAAGCTAGACCCCCTGCGTACTAATTACACCCCAAGGTCCAAAACTACCCCTCGCTAGCTGTCTAGGCCTTATGCACAATGGGTTACACGAAAAGGAACCAACACATACATCTAGGGCCCAATCTCATGGCCCACCAACTTGGTCCAAGAGCCAAGTTGACCTGCCTACGACAAATGTTGAGGTCCGACCTCCGAGCGTTGAGCTCTGAGCGCTTTGGTGCAGTACAATATATATAATAACTTGAATTCTATGTTATATTTAAAATATGTTAATGTATAATAATTTTAATATACATCTTTTATTACTTAAAATTAAAAAGTATATATAAAATAATTTAAGTTAATTATTTTAAAAAATTGATTAAAGTAAATTTAATCCATAATAAAAATTTAAGTTGATAAAACCCTAAATTCAAAATACTAAAGTTAAACCAGAAACTTTAATCGAAAAGTTGAAAATGGATAACGTTAACTAGAAACTTTAGTTATCATATAAAGCAAAAAAAAAATAGTAGAAGAGTATACATTTTTCTATTATTGATACAAATAATTTACTCTATTGTGACATTCATTACTATAGTAGGAGCATTTGTTTAGTTTATTTTTTGAAGTGGTTCATCCATTTGATTATGTCTACGATTAGTTGTTGATATACCTGATTTCTTACGACGCATTGAAGTTCGATTTGATATAGTAAACCAATAATCTTAATTTCGTACTAGATAAAATTCAACTTTGTATGTCTTAAAAAATATACAAAATATTTTATGAAAACTAATTTAATTAAAAATTATTTTATAAAAAAATAATTTTCTTTAACTATATATAAAAAAGTTATAATAATAAACTAAAATTATTTAATTTTCTATTATTATTATTATTTAAATTTTAAATAATAAAAACCGCATATTTAAATTATTATATATTCAAATATTATAAACATATCACATATATATTAATTCAAGTTATTATTATATATATATATATATATATATATATTTGTATATTAATTTATATTATAATATAAAAAACATAATATATTAATTTATATTATAATATAACAAAACTTAAAGTGAAATCTGATTTTCAGATTTATAATGAAATCTATTTCTTAAATACGATATTTTTAAAATAAATTATATAGTAAAGTATTATAATATTTGAAAGTATTTATGTGAAATACGATTTTTATTTGAAATCGTATTTTCTATATACGATTTTTTTTCATTCATTAAAGTATAACCAAAACTGAATTTAAGTGAAAGACGTGAAGATAATAGAATTACGTACCATATGGCATTTTAAAGTAGTTGACAAAGGCATTCAATAATAGCAAACAAAGACAGCGGCATTATCATGACTTTTTAAACCTGAATATACACAATGAGTTTAATGCAAAAAAAAATATTAGTCATTAAAATAGAGAAGAAATAACTGATTTTAATATTAGTATGTTATTGTAAGATCCAAGAAGTCCTATTTCAGAAAGAAAAGACTGAAGAAGTCACCAACTACAATGACCTCATCTTCCCATTTGTTTTATATTTGGTGCCCTCAAATTATTGCTGCCATTTTCCATTTCACATTAATATAATTAAAATATAATAATGCTTAGGATGTATTCCGGATTTTATTTTTTTTTTGGAATGTAATACAGATTAGGTAATAAGTTTGGGTAACTTGTTGGGAGGAGATGTCTAGTATTTTTTTTATATACTTAGAACATCCTTTAAATGTTTTAATTTAATTTAAATAATATTATATTAATAAAAAATATTCAATTAATCTAGAGTGAAGATACTGATTTAGATATTTTATTTATATATAGAAAAACAATAGATTTTCATTTACTTTTCACAAAAAAAAAATATAAAGGTGAGAAATAATTTAGTAATATGAACAAACTGCAATGGTCTTATTTATTCAACTACTATTATGTTATATATAGGTGCAAAATATTCTCTATGGCTGTCTCGAAAGATTTAGTGATCACTTTTAACAAAATTTATTTTTTCACCTTATTGTAAATATTTGAACTCAATTTTTTTTCACATAACAATTTTTTTTTATGTATAACTATCTTATTTTTTTAGGCGTGATATTTTTGTCTTTATTTATTTCTAATAAGTATTTTCTTAAAAGATAGTTAAAACTGAAAAATATTTATAGGCACTAAATGTGATATCCTCTCAATGGAGATACGAACTATAGTTCATTTTTTGACAAAGGATTTAATCTCACAAATCGTTCCCTTTTAAAAATAGACCGTTTGTTAGTTCACCTCCGTATTCGAATGTTCTTCATACATTTTCATATTTTCAAAAATTTCTTATATAATATTTCGGATTATGTAATTTGAAAGTTATTTTTTAAATTTGTAATTAGTTTTTAGATTACATAATCCATAAGTCTTTTTTTAATGCACAATTAGTTTCCAAATTATATAATTCGGAAGTCTTTTCTAATATGAGATTAACTTCTCGATTATATAATCCGGAAGTCATTTTTCAAATGTGTGTCTGAATTACATAATCTGGAAGGTACTCTCAAATTTAGATTTTTGGATTATATAATCCAGAATACCATTTTAGATTATGTAATCCAGAATATGAGGTGGCACAAGAAGGATAAAAAAATATTTTCATGTTTTGTATGGGGTGCTAGAAGAACATATGGAGGTGCAGGAAGAAACAGTCTCAAAATTAATGACTTAATTTTCTCTTAAGAAAACACCCTAAGCCTAACTATAAGCAGTTTACAATAAGAAGCAGGTTTGTACGTTATGCACCCATATTATTATTAACTACACCCCATACTAATTAAAAAGACAAAAATACTCTCCTTAACTACACCACTCCACTGTCGCTGTATCATCACTCTACATCTCTGTTTACCACTGCACGAGAGGGAAAAAAAAAAGAGAACAGTTTTCAGAAGAAAAAAAAACTATGCTTCGGAAAATTTGTTATCGAAATTTTATTCCAGAACCGCATCTACAAAGTTTGTTATAGAAATTTCATTTAAAAAAATTGTTTTTAAAGTATCATAATATATGTTCTAGAAAGTTTATTCTAAAAAAAACTTAAAACAGATAATTCAGAAATTACTTTTACAAAAGTAAAATAATTTTTAAAATTATGAGATGAGAGTTAGAAATTATGTGAGTGTAAGAAGAAAATGGCTAAAGAGCATTGAGCTAAGGCCTAACTGATGGGTCAAACCTGGGTTTTCAAAACCCATTTTGAGCAGAATTATTCCATACATCGAACTCTACCCAATAAAATAAGGATATTATTAATTTAAATTAGATTAAGTTATAACACACTTTAACCAATTCAAATTCATAAAATATATATTCATACCTTCTCACTATCTCTCTTTACATTAGCCGGCAGAATCATGTGTAAAATGAGAAATTGAATTTTGGAGAACTATTATTAATTCTTCCCTCTTTAGATACTAAATTACGAGTTAAAATTTGTATCAGGTAGCTCAATATAAAATCCTAAACAAATAGCCATGTGACAGAAAACTGATTACAAAATATAATTATTAAAAGAGATTGAAGAAGTTACGTACAAATAATTTGTTGTGTAGGTTGAGACATTAAATTTGTGAGATTCTCATTTGCTATTGACTAATATATATATATATATATATATATATATATATATATATATATATATATATATATATATATACCCACACGTGACTTTTTATGCCTACAAAGCTAATTAATTGTTTATTAAACCATGGAACCTTGTGAAAAAAACCTTCCTTCTTATCCAATGGACATATAAATGAGGTGTTAGTTGAATAATTGGAGGTTAGGCACAAGGCATTAGTGATTAGCATGTAATTTCCAATTCTAGCTGCATTGGCTCATTTACAATGGATAAGATAGCAAATGTGAAATCCTTTGGATTAGGTAAACTACTACACGTGGAAAACTACATGAGTCACAATCAAGAATGGTAGATAAAGTAAGTAAATGTGTATTTCATCCATATAATTATTTATGCAATCGTGCCATTATATGTTCTTGACTAGTCAGAATGCTTTGATGAGTCCAAATTTCTAACAACCAGCAAGTTATTACATCCAATGAAATATGTTGCCAACACGTGTCTTAGAATGTTGGAGAGAAGAGTCTCATATGCAATCAAATTATATGTTACATGGTTTAATACTATTATACCACGGTTCTCATACTGTAATGATTTGTGTTTTTTTAATTAAACAGTTCGAATTTAAATTCTAGCAGTATTATTTATTGAAGATGTCAGTTCGAATGTTATCAAATTATATTATATAGCTAAATGTCAATTTTGTATTAAGTTTAAAGTGAATTTTATAACATATTATTTAGATTTTTAAGAAGATGGATGAGTCTAACCCTTGCACTTCCACTATTGACTCACTTATTGCTCCTTTATTCTCGAGTAACCTATCTCTAGCTACATTTAAAGACTTATCAAATATATTATCAACATTGATTGAATGACATCCACTTATAATTCATTTGTTTGTTTGGTCCTTGGGTTATTGAGTATGGTGTAACTGATCACATATATAGTAATAAATTTATTTTCACTTCCTTTACTAAATGTTAGAGCAAAAGAACAATTCATGTAATTCTGATTGAGTTCTAAAAACGACAACATAAAACATGATCATGCTTCATCTGTAAGACAATGGTTGAGTTCAACAACAAACCATGCAAGACGCAAGTGTTTCGTTTGTTTGACAATACAACATTGTGCAGTCTTATTCTATGTTTGACATAGCATGAACATGCTCAAGCGATAGGTGCGTAAAAGTAAGTTAACCACGTACTACATGAAAATATATAAATGCTTATTGTATGTTGCAGAAAATGTTTATTCCTTTTGTATTCCAAAGAGATCTATTAGAAAATGACAATTCACATTAGAATATCCTTTTAATAAAGAGCTAAACATGCTTTTCTTCAACAAATTCATTAGTCATGCATTGTCAACTTTGTAATGATTATCTAATTCGTACGACACTTCACTTTAGACAAATTCAAGAAAAGACACACTGTCCAAGAAGAGATACATACATCCAGCTATAGGGATGTCACACAAAGAATAGAAGAAAATTTATTGTTGCATTGAGTGCATTTAATGCATCCTTTAATATCAAGCTCATCAGATGAAAGAAAGACATTAGAAAAAAGCTGAAGTTGTTCAACAACCAAAAATGACTTAACAATGACTACTTTCTTTAGAACCTATATAAAGCAACACAAGAAGAAGAAGAAGAAGGAAGAAAGATACAACGTTGTATTTGCATAAACTTTGTTGAAAATTTTACACCCATGGAAAGCTTCATACAAGAACAATGTTTGTGTTTTATGGGATAACTATAATAGAGTGTACAAATATCATATATATATATATATATATATATATATATATATATAGAGAGAGAGAGAGAGAGAGAGAGGATAATCGTCTATAGTGAGCAAATTATGTGATTTGTTGATCATCCCAAATACATTTCTTGTATCATAGTCAAGAGTGACTATTTGAAAAAGAATATTTGGTTGAGTTAGAAATAGCTTGTGAAAGAACATTTAGTTAAGTCATGGGTGAATTGTGAAAGAATACTTAGTTAGGCCAAAAGTGGTTTGTACAAGATTAAGCTACTCTTCAACCACTTATTAAAGCGCTACGTACTTAAGCTCAGTCTCTTTGGTAGCTATCTTGCTAAACCTAGTTTCTTACTAAATAGTTCCTTTTTCTTCTCTCCTTATGCTCATTGAGCCAATAGTAGCTCGTGAAGAGGATACTTAAGATGTTAGATAAAAGTTGCTACAAATTTAAACAATACTCAAGGGGTTAGTCGAGAGGGCTCCAAGATGGATGAAACAGACAAGGATGGCTCCAATGGACCTATGGTTTCCTTGAAGGTGCATGAGAAGTAGGGAGAGTGATTGGATGGGCCATATAACTTGAAAAAGGTGAAAAAGAATATCAAGGTGTCTATCCTAAAGAGTCTAGACAAAGGAGTGAGAAAGCATGCAAACTTGGGCAACAATTCACTAATATATTGATCTTAGAAAATGAGAGCCAAGCACCTCAATTTATAGGAGAGAGGGCTGAACATTTTAGAGCCAAAATTTGAAAATTCAAAATAAAACTCTCCAATGAGAAGGTGTCATGTGGACTCATGCTTTCCATGTTTAGCTCACACCTTCCATGCTAAATCCTTTCCACTCCTAGGCTGCCATGTGTACATCCATGTGCTCCATGCCAAGGTAATTTTTGACTTCTAATATATCTTAGACGTTTTAGGGTTACATTGGACTCAAAGAAGCCCAATTGTTACCCTAACTAGTCACTTTTAACCTAACTAGACCTATTTTACTATTGGCCAAAATACAAGCCTAAAAACCTATGCTACTTGGCCCAAATATTTGGTCCAATTATTTTATGCTAATAGGCCCAATACATGGCCCATGAAATCCTAAACAACTTTATACAATTTATTAAAGCTAAAACTTGGCCCAAAAATAATGTTGATAAGTCAGCAAAAACTCAGTCTTCTCGTGTTCTTCTGACGAAAGCTCTAGTTTATGTTTTGATGACTTGGAGGTCTTCTCGGATATGTTTGTACATTCCTTCACCCTATAGTTATCCTCTTGATTAGACCTACAAAAAAATAAACAAAAGCCCAATTAGACTCATATGTGCAAATAAATCCATAAACAACCTCTAAGTCTTCATCCTCCTTATTGTGTGGTTGTGTGTGATTGGGGGCTCTGCCATCAGAGATTTAGAGGCCAAGACCCCAAGAAAAGATTTAGAGTTTAATCAGATGCAACTAAATGAAAAAGCCATGTATGTTCTAACTTATGCTTTATCAAAAGGTAGGTATAAAAGATTTGCAGGCTAAACTCAATCGAGGAGATATGTGACTCCTTAGTGACCATTCATAGAGGATGATTCAAACTCAAATTTTGATTCTGAATCAGATAAAGAGAAGACAAATCTATATTTAATGTGATGAAAATCTTCCAGCCTAAAAAATTTCGAGTAAGAAGAATGGAGAAGATAAAAACCTCACAAAGGAATAACCAACATTTGAGAAAATAATATTAAATTCTTTTCATTTTTTTAGTCTTGTAAAAATGTATAGGAATTAGTATTTTTTTTAAAATAGATACATAAGTGGACCTAATTTGGGCTTGAATAAGCATTAATTTGGAGAGTCTAAGGCCCAATTGGAAGTGAAGGTGTAGCCCTCTCCATTGGACTGGCGTAGATCCTTTTTCGACTGGGAAAAGTCTTTGGTTGAACAGCTGTTTCAAAGTTTGCGAGAGGTGAAGTTGGTTTTTGGGGAGGCGGACAGTTGGGTCTGGAAGATTGGGGAGAGTCAAACTTTCTCAGTCAACTCTGCCTATGTTCAGGTAAGGCGGATTAGAGGAGGGGAGTATTCTCCTGTGTATAGTAAGTTGTGGAGGTGCAAAGCCTTGCCATCTGCTTTGTTTACTGCTTGGAGGGTGTTGGAGAATAGGATTGCCTCTAGGGTTAACTTGGTAAGGCGCGGAGTGGCGGTAGAAAATCTCTTGTGTTGTTTGTGTGGGGAGGAGGAGGAGTCATCTTGTCACTTGTTCTTTGTTTGCAGGTTTGCTTGGCGTGTCTGGTGTCTGTGCTTTAAGTGGCTTGGTGTGTCGTCTGTAATTCACAAGGATCCTAAGTCAAATTTTTCACAATTCAAGATGAGTCAGGCTTCTGTTTCGGTTAACGAAGTTTGGGGTACAATTTGGGTTGGCATTGTGAGCGAAATCTGGAAACATAGGAACTCGGTCATCTTCAATAGAGGTGTGGCAGATGTGTCTGAAGTGTTCGCTTCGGTGCAAGTAAAAGTATGGTCTTGGATTTATGCAAAGTCTCGTTCTGCTTATTTCCCTTATTCTAGTTGGTGTTTTAAATCCTTTGGCTTGTATGAGGTTGATTCATTAACATTGGTTAGTGTTGGTATGGTTATCCCTTTGCTAATTTGGTAGGCGTTCTAATAGGAGACTGATGTCAAGTATTTCTGTATAAGGGTTGGACCACCCCTGAAGTGGTCCCTATTTATTTATTTATTTTATTGCTGATAAAAAAAAAGGGTGGTCAAAATTCCTAATTGGAGATGCAAGAATAGAGTCTTCATGTTCACCTACAAGGCCAAATGACTAAGCAACAAGTGAAGGAGCATTGGAGCTTGTACACACTTGGAAAATCAAATAATTGAGCAATGTGGGACTTGCTTTGTATGGAGTGACGAAAATACAAGTGCAACTGCACTTTGCACAATTAGTCTTACATTCCCTAGTGCATGAAGTGTTTTGAGCCTCTTCTCTTATAAATAGAGGCTTACCCTCCTTCTTGTACTCACTTTGGAAATGAATAAAAAATGAACTAGCATAAAAGTTTGTTTTCTTGTTTTTCAAAGTCACTTAAAAATGGGAGTATTCTTCTCCTAGGTTCTCCACCAAGGAACCTTCCTTGGAAATGGGTACCTCTCAAGTTTCTCTTTTGAAGCTTGGGAAAAAGTTTAAAGTTCTTTTGAGTCTTCCACTGATACTTGAAGGGTGCTTACTTCATAATGGCTTACATAGATCAAGAGGAAAATTCTAAGCCTTTCTCCAATCTTATTTTAGTCTCTGATTCCTCATGCTTATTATCTAATGATGAAGACGAGAATGATCTCTCCTATGAGAAGGTTTTAGATAATTACAACTCAACATGTAAACAATATTTAAATTAAGGAAAACAATTAGAACTTTGCTTTTAGAAAGCAAGAAGCTCAAGCAAGATAAAATTGTATTTGATGGAAAAGTTTCCACCCTTAACATCTTTTTCCCTCTTCAACTTCCCACAAATATGAATTCCACATCATTTTCTCAACCACCATCTGACTAGTCTCCCATCTTAGTGCTTCCATGGGATGAGGTTATTGTTGTTCTATCATGATGTGAGTTGATTTTAGGATTTCACATTTTAAAGAAGAAGAACATACCTACAATCCAGTTATAGCATGTATGTGTTAAAGGTTCAGACATTCACTTGGTTTACTCATTTCTTATTGTTTTTTCATTCTCTGTTCTAATCTGTCATCCTGTTAAATTTTCATGTATCGTAATTTCAACTACATTTGAATAGGGATTCAATCACATATTCTTTTCCAATCTCTGTCTAATTCATTTCACTATTTAATATTTAAACACAAAGTTCTTTTTCCCGCAATTCAATTTTAATATTGCGGTTATTTTTTATTTAAGAAAAAATAAAGCTAGAAAATCAATTAAATTAAAACTGAAAAAAATTCAAGAATAGCAATACAAACCATTAAAACAAAAAATAAAAAAATAAGCAAATAAACAACTGAAAAGTAAAATAACTAGAGAGATAAAATAAAATTTAAATAACTGAAAAGAAAAGAAAATTAGAAAGATAAAACCATGTTTTTCTCAATCTTCTCTTCCTAGAAAGTCATCCAACTTTGTATTAAAGTCTTCATCTACAAATGTAGATGACCCTGCTTAATTTGTTGGATCTGCCCCCTGAATAATAGAACATGCCTCCAGGTCAACTACATGAGTTGCCTTGAATTTCGTACTTTAGGACTGTCAAATTCACTCAAGCAGACATGTGTCTTGCTCAAGCAGGATTGTGTAAGTGGAATCTCGCTTAAGCAAGATTGTCTCGCTTAGGCAAGATTACTCCAGAGAACACTTTTTTGTTTTTACTTAACTCAACTAGGCGAGATATACGACGCCTGGGCGAGGTTTCCTGCAAAAAATATTGAATTTACGTCGTCAACCTCGCCTAGGCGTGGTATACTACATCTGGGTGAGGTTCCCTGCACAAAAAGTTGAATTTACATCATCAAACTTGTCTAGGTGAGATATACTATGTCTGGGCGAGTTTTCCTGCACAAAAGTTTGATACATTTATACAAAATCATGGATTTTATCAACTAATCTCAAAATAAAAAATTAAAATAAACAAATCAACATTAAATGAATAAAGTTATATTGAGTTGCCTCTTAGAAAGTGCTTGTTTAACTTCATATAGCTTGATGCATGTTTTTTTCAAGGTGGACGACTCCTTTGTTGCAACAATTTCCTAGTTACAAATTTAGTTCTTCTCGAATATGGGTTTTCAAGTTCAATGGTTCCATCATTCTTGAGGTTTTTTATGACCCATAATCTTGATCCTTTTGTCTTCAACCATATTTGTAATTTAGCATCTCTAAGCATTATGGGTTGCCCTGGTCTATATTCATCCTTTTCTATAGTCACCTCCTATTGGACTTTATTTTCCTCTTTCTTTGGAATGTGATGATGTATAAATTCCTCAAATAAATTTGAGAGGTCCAATTGTTCTTTAGTATCAGGAAAGGCTTCCTTTGTTATATCTCTATGTAAGCATTCCTTCCCTGCATTAGAATTTTTTAAACCATAAAAAAGATTAAAAGTTACCTCATCATATTAAACTTTCGCTCGTCAACATCAATTATAATTCTAGTAGTCTTCATGAAAGGTCTGTCAAGTATCAAGGGAACTCCTCATCCTTTTCCATGTCCATCACAACAAAATTTAGAGGAAATATGAATTTATCCACCTTAACAAGAACAACTTCAACCACACCATAAAGATATTTGATTGATCTATCTTCTAACTATAGTGCCATCTTGGTGGGTTTAATCTCCAATTCACCTATTTTTTTCCAGCATTGCCAAAGGAATTAAATTTATGTTTGCCCTCAAATCCATTAAGGTCTTGTCCACAAATAAAACACATATAGACCCTGGAAGATTAAAACATCCTGGGTCCTTGGATTTTAGAGGTAAGCCTTTCTGAATAATGGCATTGCATCCAACCTCCAGTTCTATGTTCCACTCTTCAATAGAGCTCCTCCTCTTTATAGATTTCCCACATGTTGACTTTTGCTCCGGAGCTTCTACAAAATAATTTTTAGGAAGCAAATTATCAAAAGTTTCAATTCCTTATCTATTTTTTGAAGGAGCATGAGGATATGATAAAAAAAATTCAAGAACACCTCTCTCATTATTTTCACTTTTTTTTCCTCTTTTTTCATATTTTTTCTTCCTCAATCATATTCTTCTCTCTCTCTTTCTCATCTCTCTCTGACTCATCTTTCCCCCTTTTTTCAACAACTAAATTATCACCATCCTTTTTTTCATGCTATTCTACCACTTTCAATGGTAATTATATTGCAATGTTCCTTTGGGTTGGTTTGGGTGTTGGTTGAAAACTGACCACTCTTTCTCTCTGCTAATTATTTGGCAATCTATCTCACTTGTTGATACAAATCGACAGATGACTAAGGACACAACAAGAACTTCCCAAAAGGGTCAGTCATCTCCAAGATACAAATCTAGGTTCCACTAAGCCTTGAGAAAGAATCATCAAAAGAAGAAGAAGCTATAAACCAGAATACCATAATTTCTTCCTTTTGGTCTTCTTAAAAAATAGAATATGTTTGTAAATAATTTGGGTTCACTTTAGGGATCCAAATGGCAAAGATAGGCTAGAATAAGGTGCCTTTAACATAATAGGGATATAATTATCATTTTAGCTTGTTTCTAGCCCTTTAGGAAGGCAATTTGACCTAGTTTCTAGAAGGACAAGCCTAGGGTGCGGTTTTGACTTAGTCAAACCCTAAGACTGCTCCTTTTTTCCCTTTTCTCATCCTACCCTTTTGCTTGTTTTCCAAGGCTCCTTCACCTATAAATAAGAGGCGTACACATTGTATTTTACAAGTTTAATTTGAATGAAGTAAAGAAACTTTACACAAATTGTGTGAGCTCTTAGTGAGGCTTATGTCCTCTTAGGTTTGAGGTCTTATCTTGAGTGATTTTGGGAAGTTCTCAAGTGGCGGCCAACACACTCATCTTGGAGCGTATCACCCTCCAAGTGGCGTAACATTTCTCATTCACCACCATAAGTTTTCTCATTCCATTTCCTTCCATCTCTCCATTTCATTTTTGTTTTTATCTCTTTTTCTCTTAATTGTTGTTCTCGGTTTTGGGCTCATGAATGAGTATGATGCATCATTTGGGAGGCTATGTCTACCATTGATGTTTACCTTGCCCCTATTTCAATTCTGCAATTGCATTTCATTCTCACCTTATCATTTTTTTTTCATCTTTGCCTCTGTGAAGTGAACCTTCACACTTACTTAACCACTTGGATAAGTTCGTGTCCAGTGAGAATTTTCTTTAGGTTCTCACCTCTAATTGTTAAAATCTCAACCTTAAGTAAAAGTGTCACCATAAATGAAAACATCTAAAAAATCAACTCACATCACTTGTGTTTCTAAATTTCTGATTGTCGCCATATTATTCTTTCGACTGGCCAGAGTAGCTGATGAAAACTCATCCAACCTCGAAACATTTGGCTAAGAAGATTGGAAGCAGAAAAAGGATCTTAGAAGACTCTCATCTTAGGGAGAATTAATGTTTTTTGCTTTTCCATTTTTATCTAGTTTTATAAATATTATACAGAGTAGTGTAGGCTTTATTTTGGGCTTGTATTTGGGTCATTCTCTTGGACCATGTTTTGGGTCAATTTTCATGGGTCATGTATTGGGTCAATTAGAGTAGGGTGTAAATGGAAAAAGAAAGAGTATGACTAGAGTTATAATTGGGCCTCCTTGGACCCAATGCAACTCTAGACCTTCTAGGATGCACAAATAAATTACTAGAGTGCAAATAGAAAGCATGGAATGACAAGGAAGGCATGAAGGTCCACATGTCATCTCCTTAATGGAGAGGATTCCCTCCAATTCCAAAAGAACATTTATCTTCATGGGAATGGAGAGGATTCTCTCCAATTAGAGGAGGACACTTGTCAACCTCAAATTTGAGAGGATTTGCTCCAATTAGAGAGATTCACTTGTCCTTTTATGAGTGGAGAGTTTTAGGGTTAAAGATTGCACCTTGGCTGCCCATAGCACTATAAATACAAGTGCTAGCCCCCTATAAATTAGCTTTGAATAGACTATTGAATTGCTGCCAAATTTCTGCCTCAACTAGTCTCTTAGCTCACTCTTTGCTAGCCTTTTTTCTACGTGTTTTAGCAAGAAATCTCTTAGGAGTTGACATAACCTCTCTTAAGCTTCATTATCATTCTCCATACACCAATACTTCAAAATTTCTTTCACTCATTTTAGCCACCCAATCCCACCAAATTCCACACCCCAAAATACAAAACAAAAGACTCATAACAATGCAAGCTAGGATTGCATTAGCAGCTTTCATGAATTTTCCAAGGTATCTTGAAATTTATTCAGTCTTTCAGGAACTGAAGGATATAGAGGTTGTTGTTGCTGGAAAGGACCTTGCTTGTTGGATGGACCACTATCTTGTTTCCACCCAAAATTTTGATTCTAATTACTTATCCAACCTTTAGAATAATCATTATTGTGGAGAAACCACTTTGCTTTTCCTGGTTGTCCATGTAATTTACTTCTGCTTCAAATGAATTGGTTTCATAAGAACAGTGACCATTGAGATTATCACCTCCACAAAAATCACACCTTATTGGTTGACTTTGACTCTGAGAAAATTGCACAACTTGTAATTCTTGTGGCAATTTAGCCATATGTGCAGTTAATGCTTCAAGTTGTTGTGTCAGAATTTTATTTTGAGCCAGCAGTGCATCTAAAGTAATCAACTCTAACAATCCTTTCTTCTAAATACCTTATCTATCATGTTGGGCTTGTAATCTGTTGATGTCAATGCATCAATCATCTTTGTTGACTTTTGCTTTAGAATTGTAGTTATTGTTGGTGGAAATTGTACTGGAGATTGGAAATGATTGTATTGTATTTGTGGTTTTTGCTTTGAATCTTCTACGTGAACAAAAAAGATAGCACACATAAGATAAAATTACAACACTCGCCAAGGACAAATTTTTCTCTTTTCCACAAATTTTGCATGCTTAATCACTTTTATGATTTGGATTTCGATTTTGAAATCCATAAACAGTGATTCGTTATGTTTGATTACTAGTAGCCAACAACTAAATACTTGATGCAATAATTTTGATCTTGTTCCACCAACAATAACTACAAATCTAAAGCAAAAGTCAACAAAAAACAAAGAGGTGTACCTAGTTAGATTCACATTTCAATGACAAAAAAATACAAGAGTAGTGATTCAATGCCCTTATTTCCTTTCAATAAAAGAATTGACATTTTCCATCTATCTTACAACTTCTACTTTAACCTTGTGTTTCATGTACTGATGCAAGAAAACAACAAGTTCATCATTTATGCCTCTTAATTCCAAAAAATGATAAAGGTTGTCTTGCAACGCATCATCCAACTCCTTGCCAAGAACCAACAAAAAAAGGTGTTGTTAACACAAATCCAAATCTAAGTAAACAACTAGGAGTATAAATGAGTGAGTAAGTCTACGTGAATTCCGGAACAACATATGGATCATCTATTATATTCTCATTTGCATGTATGAACAACCTTTTTATCTCTACATAGTCAGGCCAAGCAGAACATTGCAACACACCATCTCCTTATCCTTTGGAGATGGTGACAATTACAATAATGTACATATGCATTTCATCAGAATTAATTACACCATCATCTAGAGTTGTAGTTGGAGCAGGAACAACTCCATCAAACAAAGTTACTTCAAGTTTATGTCTTTGTCGGCATATTCTTTTTTCAATGCAATCCACCACTCCCCAACTTCGTAACAGAGAGCGACCATCATAAGTATTTATGTTGTAAAAGAAATACATAGCGATTCAATTGATACAGAGCACAAAGAAATCACTCTAAATTATTTTACTCAAATTTCACAATAAACAATTGGAGAACTTGACCAAAGTTTAAAAAAATCACATTATTTTGTTGAGTTTTAGATTATACCTTTGGAAATTAACGAATGTTAAAAAACCTTCACTATTTTATTAAAATTTTAGAATAAACCTTTGAAACTTAACGGATGTTAAATTTAAAATAAATCTTTAGAACCCAATGAAAGTTAAAAAATCTTCTATTATTTTCCTAAGATTTTAGAATAAACCTTTAAAAATTAACGAAGGTTAAAAAAATATCCATTAATTAAACTAATTCATAGAGTAAAATTTATTTATTTATTTTCTATTTTTTGATCAACATTTATTTATTTTCTTTCTATGATTTTATTATTTTGATAATTTGATTGTATATTTTCATATCTTTTTTATGCATAAGTTTCAATATTATTCACTGATATAATAATATTTAAAAATTTATCATAAAAATTAACTTGCTTTACTTGATAATTAAATTTTTATTCATTTATATATTATTTTTATTTTTATACGTAACATTTTTTAATTATTATTGTCTACACTCATACCATAAGAATACTTTTTAAGTATAAAGACTAAAATGTAAAATTTATTTAATTATAAAAACCAATTTAAATTTAATAGTTATTTAAATTGGTAGAATCTCAATGAGAGTAGAAATTTTAGTACGACGTGAATTTTTTTCATGGGTTCTTATGTCTTAGAATATATTATTTTAATTTTTTAAAATAAATTATCAAGGGCTAAAAGTAATTTTGTATCACAATACAATTATTTATGATGAATTTTAAGCATGGTATAGTTTATGTACTCAAAAGCGTACAAGTCGTTGGTGTTGGTGAAAATTAAACACGAAAATCATTTGATTGCAGAAACTAATTAAACATTTTATTTCAGAGAAATTTTTAAAAATGAACCAAAATCATCAGATAATCACACACTCTTTTCAAGTTTTCAGTGTTTTTTAGAACAAAAAAGCACTATCCTCCAATATTTAAAAGCAAATACAGTAAAAAGTTGCAACATAATCAGTCATGCTACTTAACAAATAAGTTTTTGGTACGATCGATCGTGTTTGGGTATTTGAATTTGAGGTGAACAAGTTAGCTAGTGAAGTTGCCTTTCTCTTTTGGCTATTATGATATTTCAAGAAAAATTTAAAATCAAAATCCAAATATTATTATTATACATTGTTAACAAAGTTCATCCACATTTCATTATAAGAAACAATATTATAAGTGTGTACAGAATAAAATAAACCTAGCTATCATCGTTTAATGGAATTTGTATTTACGTAAAGTTACGTATAACTATGTATGTTATTACTTATTTTGGTAGATGCATATATCAAATTATTATTTTTTATTTTATTTTTCTTACATCATAGGTGACACCATCACAATGGTGAAGAGCCAAAGGGATTGGTGCATCAAAACCCGAAACAGTATTGGAGATAGCTCTCGTTCCTTTGCGGTCTCGATCGAATAAAGAATCTTTGAAGGATAATTATCACAGTACATTATTGTAGTTATGGACCAAGAAAAAAGGAATAATAATTTAACAGTTGTGGATAATCATCACCTTTGCCTCATAACAGTGGCCTGTGCTTTTTTAATTTATCACACTGTAACTTTCTTTGGAAAATTACTTTTAATATTACATGCATGCATGTATTGAAATATTTTTAACATAAACTATTTTAATATTATTTACGCAATCTTGATGGCTAAGTAATAATTTAATTATCTATGATAGGTTAACTTTTGTTCTAAGAGGGTGTCATCATATAGTATTGTTTTTTTAAGACTTTTGTATTATTAATAAAATTCATTAAATTTTTTAAGATTTTTTATATTTTTTTTCATTAAGTAGACTTCAAATCAGTTTTACATTCTAGAAACTCAAATATATATATATATATATATATGTATGATTTTTCTCTAATTAAAAGTTAGATAACTTCAATTAATTTTCTTTATTAATACAAAAGGACAAATATTAACCAGTGTTAACAGATTTAAAAAGAGGAAAGTTTCCTTAATATGATACAAAGAAATACACAACTGTAATTTCTTAATGTGTGTGTGATACGAGTGCTTTTAAATATTGGTTAACAAGATCCTAAAAAAAATACATTCTTTTAAATCTTTCAATCATATATAATACTCAAAATTAAACTTGAGAATATATTTTGAAGTGCTGATATTGAATAAGATTAAAATTGACTCATATTTAGTTTAGCAAACATGAATATTTTTGTGTGTATATCATGTCCTAAGATAAGGGATGCAAGATAGATAGATATTTAAGGAAATAGGAATGTGCATGGAAGATGATATTTTGATTAAATTCAAAGTTCAAAGACCTGATATGTTTTTATAGTAAGTCTCATTTTTTGTTCTACCTATTTGGTCCAAAGAATCAGTATCCAACTCCAACGTCGTACACTTTTCTTGGGACTCTTCAAAACTACTATTATTATTTCTAATTGCAGAACAAAAACATTGCCACACTCGATTTCAATGCTACCTCAATTGAAATCAAGAGTCCTTCATTTACTAGCAAGAAATGAAAAAAAAAGGTGTTCAAATAAATTATTCAATCATTGACAATCAAACCCTATTTAGCCACAATTAGAATTCAACAAGCACTTCAATCATATATATTATGGATAGACATAAATACTCTGAGAAGGGTCCAACCAGTTCATTATATACTTCTTTTGATTCTTCTCTAAATCATAAAGGGAAAGCCAAGTGCATTAGGTACAATACTAATTTCAGAAAAAAGATAAAGTTATCACACTCCTACGAACCTGGACCACTTGGCAATGGTTCAACTATTGACCCTTAGGGTCATTGGGAGAGGGACAAAAGTATTATCTTTCTTTTCTAACCATGATATTCATAATTAGGTTTCATTGCTCCAAAATAAATATAATTGTAAAGATCTTCAACATATATGTGTATTTACTTTTTAATATACATATAACTTTTTTATTTCTAAAATTTCATAGTAAAATTCTTGACCCATTTATTTAAAAAGCTTAAAGTATTATTATTTCATAAATCAATGTTAATCACACATTTAATATGGACGAGACATGAGAAATATGAGTTATATGAGTTATATTAGTAGATTTTCACTTTAGCAGAATCATCTTTTATTTAATGATAAGAAAATTATTTGTTAGTTCTTTTTAGAAGAGACATCAAAAAAATTTGGCATACTAATAAGACTAAATCTATATAAAATATCATGATATAAACTTCAACTTAAAATCTATATAAAATAGGTTTATGAGTCGTTGATTTTATATATATTTCTACTTTTTAGTATAGGATTTTAACTTAAACTTGGGTTCAACATTTTGATATGCTGTTATGAAAAAAAAAAGTGAATAATTTTTTTGTTTTGGTTAATGATTCTGGAGAAAATGAGAGAAAGTGGCATGCTTGGTTTGATAATTACTTCTTTGAAAAATGATTGTGTTTATTAGTATGGTTCCTTTGTTGGTTTGGTGTTGAGTGTAACTTATCTTGAGCAAATGTAAGGTGACCCACCAGAACACGTGGGATTCAAAATTATTGGAGGGTGCATGTCTTACGTTCTAAGCAATATATGTAGATACCTTTTATGTGGAGATTTTTGTGTATACCAAACAATATTATTTAATAAATTCCAAACTAATCTAATATCTCAGTTATTAAAAATAAAATATAATTTCTATACATTGTGTATAAAAAGGTTTAAGTCATCAGTTAATTAAAATTTATAATGGATATCATTTTAAAAAATATTTATTACAAAAAAAACTATTAATTTATTGTGACAAGTTATAATTAAACGAGTTAGAAATTTTTTATCGTAAAAACATATTCGTATTGCAATTATCTAGTAAATGTTGTTTTCAGTTTCATTTTATATTTCATATGACGTTTAAACCTTTTAACACATAGATATTACAAATATAATTAATATTTTAAATTTTATGAAAAAATATCATATAACTTTCTATTATACTCTTTATTTTTTGTAATTAATTACTTATGTTTTATTAGTAAGAATTGATCACATTTACAAAAATTACAATAATCAGCCAACTAATTAAATTAGGCGCATTGACTCATTTATTCTTTTCTTTTTAGGATTTTTTTTTAATGCATGAAGCATAGATCAAGGATAAAAATCTTTAATGTATCATTAATTTAATAAAACAACAATTAATTTAGTGCAAATTATTTTTCTCTAAAAAGCTTCATATAAAATAGAATGGATGAAATACATTTTTTCCTTATCTATAGCTACAAAAGGGATATATCATTTATGGTATTCGCCCATGATAAAAAAATTTAAAATATTATCGTATAAACACTTTTATATATTTTATTAGTATTTCTTATTTTTGTTTTATTTTTCTATCCTCTTGCATGTCAAATACATATCCAAATTGGATAGACTTATCCCAATAATTTTAGGTGTGAAGTAGCTTTTGTTCTTGTGTTGGTGTAGAACAACTTGAAATTCAGAAACAACTGGCTTTAGTGATCTGAATCTTATTCATACGTAGAATGCATTAGCAACAGTTGGTCACTATTTTAATATTTTAAATAGGTCGAAGAAAAAATTGCAGATGATACAAAAAAAATAATAAAAAATATGGAACAAAAGAAAATGTTTGGAATATAACGTCATTTACGTGTTTGACACTCAAAGTATACGAATATGTTTAAAGCACTTAACAGTCACTATAATAAGAAGTGTACTAAACTTGATAAAAAAAATATTATTTTCATTAAATCAACTTATTTTTTTAATGGTTAAATATCAACTTAGTTCATATAAGCGCAACTATTTTATTCTTTTAAAAAATAAAAATTTTAATTTAGTGAATATATTAAAAATTTAAACTATCTCTTTATATTAGTTAGATGATGAAATATTATATCTGTTAAATTAGTTTTTAAAAATATATTTTAGCAACAAAATAATCTCACAAAAACTTAATAATAAAACATAATTAGAGAACTATTTACACTTTAAGAAATAAAATAAACATTATTAGATAGTGGATTTTAAGCCTAACTCAACCCCATAAAATCCGCTCATAGGGTTGAGGTTTGCACCACTTATATACAATGAAAGGCTCTAATCTCTAGTTGTGGGATCTCCAACAAACATTTCATTATTTAAAAAAAACGATTAAATTGTTAGTATCCAACACATTTACCAATTCTTTATTTTATAATTTATAATATTTCAAAATTATATAATTAAGACTAAGTTGAATTTTATTTAAAATTTATATTCAGGTTAGAAATGCTTATTTTTAATAAAATAGATTTTGAAGTCGTTACATTCTTAATCAATAAAATGATGAACCTGATTTGGAAGGGGTTTGGTAATGGAAAAAGATTTCAGTGGAAGTTGGATTGGAGAATGTCTCGATTTAAGTGAGAAAAAGATGAGGAGTGCCATTTGATGCTACAAATTGAAGGCAAGAATATGGTTAAGGACACAAAGGATGTTTGAGTTTGGAAGGAGGATGAGTCGTAAATAATTATACGAGTTTTTCAATATTAAAGCGTTACTGTCAACATAAGCGGTTGCATGGAGGGTTTTAAGTGACAAGCTTCCGATAAGGAACAATTTGTTGAAAAGAGGAATGGTGTTGGAAAGTAACTTGTGCTTAATGTGCAATGTTGAAGAAGAGACAGTTAACCATATTAAAAAATGTAAAGTGATTTTGCTAGTATGGAGTCAATGCAGCAAATGGATAGGTGTTTTCATAGTTGAGCAACGTGAAGCTAGAAAACACTTTGAACTCTTTAGTTTGGGTTGGGCTAGTAAAAAGGTGAATAGATTATGGGGAAGCATGTGGACAACAATATTACGAGAGATATGAAAACAAATGAATAAAATCATTTTTAAGAATGGTTGAGTGGATAACGTAGATATTTTTACTTTGGCTCAGTTAAAAGTGTGGTCTAGGTTAACTAATAAAGAAAGGCTAGCAAATTTTGCATACCATGAATGGTGTTTGAATCCTATAGGTAGTTTTTTGAATGATGATTGTTGATCTACATTGTTTATTTGGCGTTGGTATTAAAATTGTCATGCAAGTTTATTTTTGGGAGTGGGTATTTCTAATCACAGCTCTAGGTTGCCTTTGTATTGGTTTTCCAAAAACATAAAGCTTATAGGAAACTTTGTGCTGGAAGGGTTGTGAGGTATAAGGGATATGAACATACATACTACTCTAGATAGAGAGTTAGATGCAATACTAGTTAACATCTTAATAAGAGGTCTGGAAGAAGTCAAAAGGGTGTTATTGGTAGAATAACTATCCAAGGACTATTTTTTGTTGTTTTTCTTGCTTTTCTAGCAAAAAGGGTGCATTTTGGGGCTGAGGGCTTATGTTTGTTGGTTATGTTAACGATTTTTATGTTATATGATT
Organism: Phaseolus vulgaris; assembly: GCF_000499845.2. NCBI lineage: Eukaryota > Viridiplantae > Streptophyta > Magnoliopsida > Fabales > Fabaceae > Phaseolus > Phaseolus vulgaris. The sequence goes on from NC_023759.2 coordinate 20,316,403, forward strand.
AGTTTGTATTTGTCTCATATCTATATTTATATGATGCTATAAGATTGTGATTATCTGGATATGAAGGTGGGTGTAGTATGAGTGATGTAATGTTGAATCTATATAATAACTTTATATCTAGTTAACTTTATAGGTTTTTTATAAAGATTGAAACATCTCTAAAAAATTTCATCTAATTTAATTAATTTTTTTAATCAATACAAATACGTTTATTAATAAACAAATTTATGTAATTGAGAACGATATTTTTAGATAATACCTAAATGAAGTGTGTTTTGAGCCATAATTTATGATATCATTTTCTTTATTATTATTATTATCTTTAATATCTAAATATTTTTTCTTTGCCACCTTATAAAGAAAAGGAGAAACCATCACGCGTATCTTGACAAGCTCTTGGTAGCTTATTTTTACTATTTCACGGGCTATTTTTTTAAATTACATTATTTATTTAAGTTTTACACTATATATCTATGTCATTAATTTTATTTTTCCAAAATAACAAATATGTTTTGTTTTAAAAAAGTAAAATTGAAGTAAAAATCATATCAATATATCCCTTTGTATTATTTTACATTTATTAACTAGATCAAATATTTATCAAACACTTATCAATATATCAATATTTATTTATTATTGGTGATAAAAAAATTAAATTAAATATTAATTTTATCTATTTTAATAAATGTTAAACTATATACCAAAAAAATTCGAGAAATTAACTTTTCAAATTTTAACTAACTTAATAACTATTTTTTCACACAAACCTCATCAATGATGTGTCTGAATTTAGATACTTTTCATATTTTTTTTTCAAATTTTAAGCGAATCTTATCTTTTCAATCTATAGAAAAGCTACAAGGAGTATACATGTTTCTCCCAATATTGAATCACGTTTAAAGTAAAAAGTTGCAGATAAATGAAGAAAGTTACATATAATTAAATATAATAAAACTGGTAAATATTCGTATCAGTAACATAAATTATGCAACCAAAATTTCCATGTCGAATCTAAGATACATGCATACTCTAAGATTCCATGAATAGAAAGACATGAATGATACATTATATGAGTGCAATCCTTATAGCCTATGAGCTGGCATGCACATAGAAAATTAAACGCAACTTCAGAAATTTATGTTTAATAATACATGACTGTTCTCATAGAATAAACTACTTTCATAGACTTGGAAACGTATATATAAATAAATCAATGAAGTAGAAAAAAAATGCATGTGATATTCTAGTTTGCCAACAATAGTGGTAGCTGGCCAGTAGCAAGTTATCACTTTTTATTTTTTATTTTGCTTACGACAACCCTTTTTATTACAACAAAATCAATCAATGCTAAGAAAAATTACTTTTATTAAAAAATATATTAAAAAGTAAATTTAAATCTAATTTATTTGTTATAAAAAAATATTTATATAATTGATCTTATCTTTAATTAATATAATATTATAATTCAAAAATTATCAATAAAGTATAACGGTGTAAAATTCATAAAATATTAATAATAATTTTGAAAAACTAAGTATTAATACGATAAGTTAAGTTCGATATAATATGTAAGTAATTAATAAATTTTAAAATTCAATTTTCGACTTAATTATCTACATAATATGTTTAGATTAAAAGCTAAATATAAAACTCTAAACCTAAACTATATGACAATCCTAAAATACTAAAAAGTATATATGAATTTGGTAGTAAAATGTTCTCCTATGGTGAAGAGGATAATTTTATCTCTTTGGACCCAAGTGAAAAGGTACTCGCAGCACTTTTTTTAGGTTATGTCAATGGCCAGTGTTCTATGAGGTAGAATAATAACATACTCCAAAAGCTTTTTTTTATGTTTCACTTCATTCAAAACTTTTGAATATCTTTCTTTCATCTGTTTTTAGCTGGCCATTCTTTAGTCTACTGATTTGGTTTATGTGGTTTTTATGATTTATATACAATATGATATCTATTTTTTAGGAGAAGATATCAGATCATACACTAAAAAAAACGTGTATATAATAGTGGTTTTAATATGGTGGAGCATTCAAGGTTCAGTGTTCGGTGGTCGGATCTTGGTGCGTAACACATGTAGGTCAGCTCGGTTGTTGGGCTAGCAAAGTGGCCATGTGATTGAGCCCAGTTTGGTTGGTAAACCCGTTTGACTTAATTTAACCTTTTATGCAGTCATTAGTGAAGGGTATCTTTGGACCTAGGGGTACATATAGAACATGTGATACCTAGGTCAAGTAAATGTTTCTTTTTAACTTAAGTACATATGTGCTAGAACACATAATAGTTAAGTTACATGCATGGAAAAGATAACGTTGCACCATGAGTGAGGTAAGTGGAATATCCCTCTGATGTTGGCACATGAGTTGGTGCCCTGCTGGCAGGTGATTATTCTATTGTTATTTTATGCACTATTTAGAAACAAGATTCTGTTTTGTTGCAACACCGTGAGAGGGTGCCCTGAACAAAATGTTTTCCTATTGAGTATGTTTTCGTGAGAGAAAGCTATTACAAAAGATAAGTTATAAAAGGGGTTTGAGACCCTAGGTAAATGTACGTTGTTTCTAAAGCTGAAACTGAATACTTCTTAATTTTTAGTAAGCCCTTTATTGACATAATCGTCAGAGTGCAATCAACAGGTAGGACCCCCTTTGTTTCAACAGAACTACGTTCTAGAGCAACAAGAGATAAGACAGATTCTTGAAGAGACAGATAGAGCCAAAACTTGTCACCAGAGTCAACAGGCGAGCAAGTCAACCGGCAAGAACATTTGACACCCACCGTGGGGCCCGGTAAAACCTGATTCCATCCACAGTTGTACTTGAGTTTTCAAACATGATGAGGAACACAAGACAAGGTCCACTGGGATATGAGGGGAACGACGCCCCCATTATACAAAAACTTATGGAAACTGTGAGGGCTCTCTAAGAAGCCAATGAGCAGTACAAAAGAGAGCAGGAGCGAATCCAACGAGAGGCCAGAGCCGAGCAAGAAAGACTGACAGCAGACGCAATGGCAATAGTTAGAGTTGAACTGGAAAAGCTCATTATAGAAGCTCGAGTTGAGTAGCTACTCAGGCAAGATCAGCTGATGGCAGAGATAGACGTGTCACGAGCAAGAAGTGCGGAGTTGTGCAAGGCCAATGAAGAATTGCGCAAGAACTTACAACAACTTGATGAATTCTCTACAGTGGAGTTAGGCCCGATTGCTCAGCTAAGAGCTCGCCCCAAGCCATTCTCGAAAGCGATCATGGACGCTCTCATAACGGCTAACTACATAACGCCCAAGATTGTTTTCACGGGAGTAGAAGACCCCAAGAGCCATCTTATGACATTCAATGCCTAGATGATCATTTCGAGAGGAATAGACGCCATACATTGGAAGATGTTCATGGGTACGTTCACATGCACAACTCTGCAGTGCTTTAATGGCCTTCCTGACGGCCACATCACCTCCTTCAATCAGTTTTTTGTGTTGTTCAGAGAACAATTCATTATTAATTAGGCCCGACCACTGGTCTTCTTCGATCTTTTTGGCATGAAGCAGAGGCAAGGTGAGTCTCTGAAGAATTTTTTGAACAGTTTCGGGGCGTTGACAGTGAAGCTTCAGACCCGGGATGAGCCCTTGATGGTCCACACCTGATGTGAGTTGATTTTAGATTCATTAATTTTATGACACTTCTTAAGAATTAGGATCAAGATTCTTAGCAATTTAAGGTGAGTCACTTAAGGAAAATCCCCACTAAACATTAACTTAACAAGTGTTAAGTAAATGTGAAGGTTCATTTCCAAAGATCCAAGGTAAAACACAATTAGAGGTGAAGAATGATGACAATTAGGAGCTGTAAACAAAGACAAACAATTCGGTACAAGTGGAGGAACTTAAGGAAGCATCAATGGAGAACAATGCCTTCCAAAAGATGAACCTAACTCAAGATTGAGTGTCATTCCACAAGGAACCGATTCACAAACTTAATACAAAATTGAACTGAAAACAAACACAAGGAATTGAAACACAATTACTGAATCAAATTAAGCTAGAAGTGCAGAATTGAAAGGAATACACTAGATGAACAAGAACAACCGAATGAAATGGAAGAACAAAACATAAGAACACAAACTACCGATTGGAATTTACTAAACATGCTTCGGAAATGGAATAAGAAAGACTTATGTGGTTGTAGCATGGAAGGGAAGAACACGCCACTTGGATGGTGGTTGATTCAAGATAAGCGCAAGATGCCGCCACTTGAGAGCTTCCCAAACACTCACAAGATGAGACTAGTTAGGAGAAAACAATTCTCACAACTCACATAAAATTGTGCATAGTAACTTTACTCCAATTCATTAATATTTTTCAAGAGCTAAACACCTCTATTTATAGTGTTTAGAGGGTTGCAAAAGAAGAGAGAAATTTGAAATACAAAGCACTCAAATCCGGCGCCTAAACAAGTCACATGGGAGGTGTGACTTGTTTTCTTACTTTAGCACCTCCTAAAACTATATCTACACCTACTCTTTATGTCACATGGAAGGTGTGACTTGTTTTTGTACATTATCACCCCTTATTTAATCTCTATACCTTCCTTTAATGTTCTGCTAAAAACTACACAAAAGTAATTACAAAAAGAGTCATCCAATGATGCTCATCTCCCAAAGCCTTGACCTTACTCCTAGTAATCCTTTGAGGCATGAAGGATGTTGAGCTCATGGGTTGGGCTTGGGCCCCCACTTGGGCTTGGGCTTCTTGAGCTTGGGCCTCAGGCGCCTCCTCTACTTGATCTTCATCATACTCCCCGGGTTGGAGAGAATTCGACCACGAATTTTGAAGACCTGCAAAAAAAGGAGTTAGATCACTGATATTATAAGAATTACTACCAAGATAGGTATAGAAATATCTAACTCATAGGCATTATCATTAATTCTCTTGATGATCTGAAAAGGACCATCACCACAAGGCATAAGTTTGGACTTCCTTTGAGTAGGAAATCTATCCTTTCTCAAGTGAAGTCAAACCCAATCGCCGAGTGTAAAGATTAATGCCTTGCGCCTCTTGTTGACAATTTTAGCATACTTGCCAACCTTCTTCTCAATTTGTAACTTAATGTGGTTATGCAAGTCTTTAATAAAAGAAGCCTTTTCAAATCCATCCTTGCATATAACCTCATCAAGTACAGGGATTGGAAAAAGATCTAGAGGTTTAAGGGGATTGAACCTATAAAAAACCTCAAAAAGAGAATGGCTAGTGGTAGAATTTACTACTATATTATATACAAATTCAATATGAGGTAGTAAATTCTCCCAAACCCTTGGGTTCCCGGAAATAAAGCATCTTAACAGTTGACCCAAATTTCTATTAACCACCTTAGTTTGACCTTCAATTTGGGGATGGCAAGTAGTAGAAAACAAAAGTTTTGTGCCAAGTTTGCCCCATAAGGTCCTCCAAAAGTAGCTTAAGAACTTGGAATCCCTGTCAGATACTATACTTCTAGGAAGCCCATGCAAACGAACAACTTCCTTAAAGAAGAGATTTGTAATATAACAAGCATCATCAACTTTGTGGCATGGAATAAAATGAGCCATCTTAGAAAAACGGTCCACTACCACAAAGATGGAATCCTTACCCTTCGATGTCTTGGGTAGTCCTAAGATAAAATCCATAGAAATATCAACCCAAGGCATTGTTGGGATAGGAAGAGGGGTATATAAACCATGGGGATGAACTTTAAATTTAGCCTTCCTACATGCTATACATTTATCACAGAAGCTATGTACGGATTTGTGCATGTGAGGCCAAAAGAAATGTTCATGCAATGTTTCTAAAGTCTTAGATATCCCAAAATGTCCCATAAGCCCGCCCTCATGAGCCTTTCCAACAAGAGATTGTCTTATAGATCCTTAGGGAACACAAAGTCTTTTTCCTTTAAAAAGAAAACCATTATGTAAGAAAAAGTCTTTGTGTCCTCCTTTGGAACACTCTTGATAGATTAGAGAGAAATCAAGGTCATCACTATAGAGTTCCTTTATGTGATCAGAACCTAAGTATTGAACATCCAAAACATTTAACAAGGTATATCTTCTTGAAAGAGCATCAGCAACCACATTAATTTTACCTTGTTTATGTTTGATCACATAAGGAAACTGCTCAATAAACTCCACCCACTTAGCATGTCTCTTATTAAGCTTGTTGTGGCTTTTCAAATATTTAAGGGACTCATGATCACCATGGATCACAAATTCCTTAGGAAAAAGATAATGTTGCCAATTTTGCAAAGCTCGAACAAGAGCATAAAGTTCTTTATCATAAGTGGAGTAATTGATATGACTCCCTTTGAGTTTCTCACTAGAATAAGCTATGGGATGACCCTCTTGAGGGAGGACAACCCCAATTCCTATATTGGAGGCGTCACACTCTATCTCAAATGTCTTAGCAAAGTTAGAAAGAGCTAAGATGGGGGCTTTAGTCAATTTGTCTTTCAAAGTTATAAAAGCATTTTCTTGCTCTTGTCCCCACTTAACAACCACATCTTTCTTTACTATGGCATTTAAAGGTGTGGCAATTGTACTAAAGTCTTTCACAAACCGACTATAAAAACTAGCAAGTCCATAAAGCTTCGTACCTCATTAACATTGGTGGGTGTTGGCCAATGTTGAATTGCTGCAACTTTTGTTTCATCAACATGCACCCCTTAATAACTTATAACAAACCCCAGGAAGTCTATATGATCTAATGCAAAGAAACATTTAGCATGGTTAGCATACAACTTCTCCTTCCTAAGGGTTTCTAAAACTTCCCTAACATGCTGCTCATGTTGTTCTAAAGACAAACTATATATGAGAATATCATCAAAGTAAACTACAACAAACTTGCCAATGAATGCTCTTAAGACATGATGCATGAGTTGCATGAAGGTACTAGGAGCATTAGTCAAGCCAAAAGGCATGACTAACCACTCATATAAACCAAATTTGGTCTTAAAAGCAGTTTTCCATTCATCCCCCTTTTAATACGAATTTGATTGTAACCACTCTTAAGATCAATTTTGGAAAATATTTTATACCCATGTAATTCATCCAACAAGTCATCTAACCTTGGAATGGGATGCCTATACTTGATGGTAATGTTATTTATAGCACGACAATCCGTACACATCCTCCATGTCCCATCCTTTTTAGGGACAAGTATGACAGGCATAGCACATGGGCTCATGCTATCTTGTACCCACCCCTTAGCTATTAAGTCCTCAACTTGTTGTTGAATTTCTTTGGCCTCCATGGGACTGGTCCTATATGTTGGGCAATTTGGTAAAGAAACCCCGGGCATGAAGTCTATTTGGTGTTCAATCCCTCTTAGAGGTGGTAAACCTTTAGGAGGATCTTGAAACACATCTTCATATTCCTTTACCAAGTTGTCCAAGCATGTGGGACTATCTTTAGCCGACTCACTATCAAGAATCCTAGGAATAACTAAAAATATAGGCTTTTGAGCAACTATTACCTTTTTGACTTGTTGTGTTGACATGAGAAGGCTTCTCTTGGAACTTCTTTTTATCAATTTCTTTCTCTCTCTTTTCCTTCATTTTAATTTGATCCTCATTGACTTCCTTTGGAGAGAGAGACTTAAGTATGACCTTGTGCCCATGGAAGTTAAAAGAAATTTTGTTGATAAAAGCCATCATGAAAAACTTTTCTATCAAATTACCATGGCCTACCCAAAAGAACATGAGTTGCTTCCATTGGGACATCATCACACAATACCTCATCTTTATATTTACCAATGGAAAAAGCAATGAGGACTTGTTTGTTAACTATTATTTCCCCAACCTCACTTAACCATTGTAGTTTGTAGGGCTTTGCATGAGAGATAGTAGACAATCCAAGCTTATCTACTACTCTTGTGTTTGCCACATTGGCACAACTACCCCCATACACTATTAAAGAACATAACCTATCATTAATGAGACATCTTGTATGAAAAATATTTTCTCTTTGACTTTCATCAAAGGGTTTCAAAACTTGACCAAGCATTCGTCTCACTACTAATAGATCACCTTCATGTGGACTTTCACTCTCTTGCTCACTCGAGGATCTAGGAGGTGTGGAAGATATAGAGGAATTCGAACTATGCTCACTCACAACCACCCCATCATGCATCATCATATTTTGCTTTGAAGGGCAAGTAATCGCTATATGACCATAACATAAGCATTTAAAACATTTCTTACTTGAAGATTTATATGGTGATTTAGAAGTAGAAGTGGAAGGCTTGGAATCTCTAGGTTTGAAAGTAAAGTCTTTAGAAGGATACTTTGAAAAAGATTTTTTTTTTTCAAGAAGAGTGGTAGTAGCCATCATTATGAGAATTTTTAAAAGAATTTTTCCTTGCAATTTGAGATTCTACCTTGATGGCAAGGTGAACCAACGTTTCTAAAGAAGAATACTCATAAAGCTCCACTACATCTCGGATTTCCCTTCTAAGACCACTAACAAATCTAGCCATTTTAGCTTTATCACTTTCATGCATATCAACTTTGATTAAAAGCGTGTCAAGTTCTTTAAAATAACCATCCACACTAAGCGTGCCTTGATGAAGCTTTTGGAGCTTCAACAAAAGGTATTTCCTAAAGTGTGGAGGGACAAATCTAGCACGCATACATGTTTTTAAATCATCCCAAGAGACCACGGGCGACCTCTTGTTTAGCCCAATGTCCATAAGAGTTTTGTGCCACCATTGCATGGCATAGTCCATGAACTCTAAAGAAGCTAGCCTAACCCTTTGGTCTTCTAGGACCTCATGTACATGAAAGATTTTCTCAACTTTTGCCTCCCATCCCAAATACACATTAGGATCCCTTTCACCACTAAAACTAGGTAATTTTACATAAGGCAAATAAGGTTTAGCCACATTTTGGCGCCTATCTTCATAATGTTGATGCCTCCTCCATTCGGTTTCTTCATGATGTCCATAAGAACTTTGAGAAGTCCGGGAAGAATTCCTATGATGATAATGAGGTTTTCTCTCTCGGTTTTGATGAATATCTTCATGATCCATCTCCAATCTTTGGAGCCTTGCCTCCACTTGTCTTATTACCTCATCCTTTTGTGCAATTGTTAGTTTGGCATCCTTTAATTCACCAATTAGGTATGCTTTTTGAGGTGAATAAGGCTTAGAGGATTCTCCACTAGAAAGATTAGCCATGATAACAAAGAAACACAAAACACAAAGAGAAAACAATTAAAGAAAACTTGTTAGTCAATAAACAAAAGAAAGCTTGCGGCAATAGGCAAAGAAATGCACTCAAACCACTCCAAGAAAATATTTCTTTCCTTAACTAAGCCTCTCTTGTGGATTGGATGAGTCTCAAGTGAAAAATGCCAAAGCAAAATACACCACAAAACTTGAGGAAAAAGGAAAAGACAAGCAAGAAAAGGTATAAGCAAGAAAGCTAAACCAAAATGAGAAAAGAGATGTTGACATGGAAGGTGTGACTTGTTTTTGTACATTAGCACCCCTTATTTCATCTCTACACCTTCCTTTAATGTTCTCCTAAAAACTACACAAAAGTCATTACAAAAAGAGACATCCAATGATGCTCATCTCCCAAAGCCTTGACCTTACTCCTAGTAATTCTTTGAGGCATGGAGGATATTGAGCTCATGGGTTGGGCTTGGGCCTCAAGTGCCTCCTCTACTTGATCTTCATCAACGCCTTTGGGCGGGGAATCATGGCGGGACCGTTTAGCGACTCACTGATCAGGAATCCAACAAGAACGTTTGGGGAGATACGACGTTGAGCTGTTGCTCACATCGGTGTAGAAGAAGCAGTATATGTGAAGCACGATAACACACACCCAAGGCAAGCCAAGCCCAAATAAGGTAGCCGAGCCCGACCTCTGAGGGTCCACGAAACGGCGACCGAGAAAAGGTCAGACGTAAGACGAGCACCATATTCAACTAGGAAGAACCAGCCCAGGACGAAGGAAAGGGAAGACCTGGCATTTCAACCAAGGTTTCAGATGACTTACAAGGAGTTGTTGAATATGCCAGGGGTGGTGGATACATTGAAATTCCCCCCAAAATTTGACAGGAACTTGGGGCCACGAAAGGAGCCCTAGTGCGAGTTCCACAAGGGATTTGGGCATGACGTGGAGCATTGTATAACTCTGGGCTATCAGTTAACAGTCTTGGTAAAGGATGAATTCTTGAAGGAATATCTGGAAGGAAACAAGTAGGGGTCAAAGGAAGAGATTGCTTCAGGGGACCAAGGGCATGGGGTACTAGTCCATGGAGAGCTAAACACCATATCGGGAGGGGGATGCTCTGCCTCCAAGCGTAAGAAATACACGAGAGAAGTAATGATAGTAGAGGCGAAGCGGTCTGACCAACCGGCAGAGCCCGACCTCTGCTTTACGAGTCTTGACCTGGGAGACGTGGTCCCACATGAAGATGATCCAATGGTGATATCCATTGTCACCGTGGGAAGAAGAGTACAAGTCGAGCTTGGATGCTTTCCTTAGGCCTAGGTTGCCTTAAAATGTGAGTTGCGTTCTTTTTTACTACGACCTCCTCTGCTTCGATGTGAGCGACAACTCGTTCTCGTACCTCGGAAAATGTCTCCGTTGGATTTCTGATTAAGGAGTCGCTGAATGGTCCTGTCGTGATCCCTTGCTCAAAAGCGGTGATCATCATATCTTCATCATGTGTTTGAAGTCTTATCGTAAGCGCATTGAACCTATTCAGGTAATCCTTCAACGACTCTCCCTCCCTTTGCCTCACGTCGAAAAGGTCATATATCCTCGGAGGTTTGACCTTGTTGGCGGAGAATTGCTCTCTAAACATCGTGGGAAATTAAGAGAAAGAGGTGATATGCCCATCAGGGATCCCACTGAACCATTGTAGGGTTGTACTTGTAAAAGTGTCCATGAACATTTTACATTGGATGACATTCGTTCCTTCGGAGATAATCATCTTAGCGTTGAATGTCGTAAGCTGATTTTCAGGGTCCTCTATCCCCGTCAAAAAGGCAATTTTCGGTGTGATGTAATGAGTTGGCATATGCTCATCCATGATCTCTGTCAAGAATGGTTTGGGACTATTCCTCGTTGGCAAGCTTAGAGGTCGTTCCCTGGTGGAACGTTGAACATGTTGGTGCAAGGTCTTGCATATTTCTTCAATGGTTTTGCACAACTCTTCATTGGCTTGCGCATGCCCTTCCATTGCTATCCGAGATGCCTCAATTTCTGCCATCAGGCGATTCTGCAAAAGCGCTTGCTCAACTCGGGCTTTCGCTCGAAGTCTCTCCTATTAAGATATCGGGCTTCCGCTCGTAACCTTTCCTTCTCAGCCTTGGCTTCTTTTTGGATCCGCTCTTGGATCCATTCTTACTTTCGTCTGTGCTCCTTGTTGGCCTCCTGGAGGGCCCTCATGGCATCCATGAGTTGTTGTAAAATGGGGGCGTCACTTCCTTCAGATCTCTACGGGCCTTGCCTTGTGTTTCTCATCATGTTAGAAGGCTCAATCATGAATGCGGATGGGATAGTCTTTTATCGGGCCCCACGGTGGGCGCCAAATGTTCTTGTCGGTTGACCTTGGGTTGACTGGATGGGCAAGCTCTGCTTCTAGTTTGTCTCTTCTTGGTGCACTGGAATAACGCTCCATCGAGACAGATGTGGCTCTACCTGTTGATCACACTCCGACAATCAAGTCAATGAGAGCATACAAAATAATAATCAGTTTCAATCTCTATCACTCAGAAACAACATACCTTTATTGGGAGTCTCAAGCCCCTTTTATAGTTATCCCTTTAACATCTTTTGCCCACGGGAATATAATCTTAACTTAAAGCATATATAACAGAAATATATTTTTCCTACGGACACCTTCTCTCATGGTGCTAACAACAGAAGAAAATCTCATGCACCTTTATTTTACAGGTGCTCGCTACTTAATTAACAACTTTACTCATTTATTTAACTAATGACTTTATACTTATATTCTAACATAATATATATATATATATTTTGACTAACAACTTTATATATTTTAACAAATATATTCAACTCAATATTTTTCCTACTTTAATTATTCATCACCGTACTTACCATTAAAATTGGGTCGAACTCATGACCCGTCTTTTGGACCCAAAGTCGAGTCGACCATACCCAAATGCTTGGTCCAAGATCCCGATCACTCCTGTCCAGGAGAAACCTTATATACTAAACTTTTAGAGATTTGTTTAAGTATTTACTCATTTTATATGTATTCTTATATTCTAGTGTATAAGCCTAATTAGAATGAACTATATATTAAATATTAAAGCAGATCTCCTATCAATAGTAAAATCTTTCTTTTGAATAAAAACTCCCTAATGATATATCTTTTCCTTTATTATCTTTCAGTGATGGTAGTATTCTTCAACTATCTTTTATTATAATAAATAATTTTTTATAGTCTTTTAAGATTTCAAGAGTTTCGATAGGTAAAGGTTTAGCAAATATATTGAACGGACTAGCAATAATAAAATCAATCTCCTTTAGTAATATTGATATTCTTATTAAAATCTATTTTTTAACTAAAAATTAATTTAATAACATATATTAGTCTTCAATTATTCAAAATACTAATAATAGAAAACGATCATATATTTAAATTGAACAACATCATTTTGGTGATAAAGTTCTTCATTTAAACATTTAATGTAATTGCATATCTATAATTTAAATTCAATAATTATAGTTAAGCCACACTAACTTTCTATTGGCGATGTGATTATTCGTATAAGATTATTGTAATAGGGAAATTGACATGCAAAAGAAGAGAACAAAATCAACTACCACTTCTAAAAATCATACACCAATTCTAATAAAAAAATAATTAATTTTTATGTTAATTAAATTAAATATTATTTTAAAAAAATATTAATAACTAATTAGATATCAATTTAAAACTTATTTATCAATAATAAAATTATTTTAAATATTAATAATTTTGTAGTTTTTAAGATAATATCTAATTTAGTCAATATAATAATTTTTTATTTTTAAAATTAATTTTTATTTAATATTTTTATAGTGAAAATACATAGATAAAATAAATTAGAAATGGAAACAAAGGATACAATGTAGAAGATGGAATAAAAGAAGAAGAAAAAGTGGTAAGTATAAAACTAGGAACTTGTTTTAATGAGTATGCTTGTGCCATGCACACTCTTGACTCAACCCTAACACAATATTAAAATAGAAAACAAAACGAAGAAGAGAAAAAATGATCCTATTCATAGACCCAGAAGTATAAAATAAAACATTGGGTATCCAGTCAAAGTGTCAAAGCCACACGCATAATAATCGTAGTTCCCACCTCAATCCACGACGATGACAACGCCCACCAACATTAAAATATACATTTTCTCAAGAGAACAACTTACTATTTTCCCAAAAGATTCTTCCAAGTTTCATAGACCAATGCCAACACAAAAACATTAATCACCTTATATTTCCCATTCAACAATTCTACGTCAATTTTTCATTTATTAAATAAATAAAATATTAAATATGCTTTACAATAACATTTTCTTTTATTTAAATATATTTGGTTTGAATTAGAGGCGGAGTGAAGAAGGAAACAAGAGAGAGAAAGATAGAACAAGGTGGATTATTTTGATTAAAGTAAAAAGTATGAGACGAGTAGAAAATTTGTAATTATTTTAATTGAGTAATAAATTTAATTTTTTATATATTTAGAAAACAATTGTTCTTAAAACGATTTAATATAAAAAAACTCAAATATGTATTAGAGTTTAAATAAAAATAAAAAATCATTATCAAATCTTAATAAACAAAAAGTTATATTTTAAAATAATAAATATTACTACAAATATAAATAAGTTAATAGTATAATAAATCATGTTATAAATAATTTTTTATATTATTAATTATATTGAAAGCATACTTAATTATGCATGGTATTTCCTTATGAATCATTCCTATAAAGTATGAAATGTTTAGTGAAAGATAATTCTTTATTTTTATGCTTTTAATTTTGTTATTCGCATTTTCATTTTTTTTAATCCGTTTAAACAAAATTTCTGGAATCCGTTGGAAGAGAATATTTTCATAAAGGAGAAGAAAATATTATTAAATTATTCTTATGAATTTAGCCATCAATCATTTTATCTTGTGGGTTTGGCAATGACACGTGTCGTCGTCTTATCTGAAGAAAATGATGTCACTAGCCGCCGCCAATGCACGCAATAATCCAAGAGAAAGGACAAAAGTGGGAGTGTTTGCAATTGCATAATATCTCAATGTGATTGGGCCATTATCAAGTGACAAAGTTTCTCTTGGTAGATGATGTTGTGGCTAGCCATCACCAATTCCTCATTGCTTCTCTCACTTTACATGGTCCCCACTTACAATCTTTTTTGAACTCATCTCTTCTTCTCATTCACACCCCCTTGCCCCTCTCAACCTAATCTCTTTCCACATGGCGACAAAATCCCACAACCATAAAATGCCCTCTCTTCTCCCCACCCCAAAAATTTCAATCCTCTCTTTCCCTCTTCTATGCATTTTTCAACTACCCATTAGCCACTTGTGTTATTCTTCTGTCTTCATTCACACCACAACATTTAGCCTCCCCCATAATGGGAAGCCCTCAATCCAATTTGCCACCCGGTTTTAGGTTCCACCCAACAGATCAAGAGCTCATTCTTCACTACCTTAGCAAAAAGGTTGCATCCATACCCTTGCCCGTTTCCATCATTGCCGAGGTTGATATCTACAAGTTAGATCCATGGGACTTGCCAGGTTTCTCTCTCTTCCACTTCCTTTATTTTTTGTTACCAAACATACATAATGAATAATGCATGATCATTGTTGTGAGTGTCCATGTCGGAGATGTGAATCACTCAGGTCCACTTATTAGTGTTTGATGTGGTTTTCTAACAGCAAAAGCAACGTTTGGGGAGAAAGAATGGTATTTTTTCAGTCCTAGAGACCGAAAGTACCCAAATGGGGCAAGGCCAAACAGGGCAGCTGCTTCAGGATATTGGAAGGCCACTGGCACAGATAAGACCATAGTGACATCATTGCAAGGTGGAGCAGCCCAAGAGAACGTTGGTGTGAAGAAGGCTTTGGTGTTCTACGAAGGAAGACCCCCAAAGGGTGTCAAGACCAATTGGATCATGCATGAATATCGCCTTGTAGACAACAACAAACCCATTAAGCTCAAAGACTCCTCCATGAGAGTAAGCGCTTCATGACCCCACTTATTACCCAAAAATGTTTTCAATTATAGTTTTTTCCGTTACATTTTTATGTTCATTCTTAAATATTGTAGAATGTAAAAACAGTTATTAGATTATGTCAGACTATATGATTGTAATCAATTTTCACTTGGCACTTAACTATGTTGTTTAATTTACTATTCAAACTTGAGAATGTGCCATGCATGTAGTGATTGATTGGATCATGTAAAAATTTCTTTGATTCGAGATTTTTAAAACCTTGTTAACCATACCACATGTTGTTTGCTTATGGCTGATATGCATTAATAATTATTGCAGTTGGATGATTGGGTGTTGTGTCGGATTTACAAGAAGTCCAAACATGCTCTAACTTCAGCGGAGGCAACAATAGGGGTTGGTGAGGTAGATCAAGCAGAGGAACACCTATTCAAAGAGACCCTTTTACCAATCTTAAATTTTCCAACACCACCTCCTCAGACCACATTGATGTCTCAAAAATCTGTGTCCTTTTCCAACCTGTTGGATGCCATGGACTACTCTGTACTAAGCAGTTTCTTATCAGAGAATCATTCCAACCCTGCAGGGATTGGATCAAGTGCAGGCTTCAACAGTGAGAATTTGGAACAACAATCCTCTCCAATCAACAACCCCACCAATAGCTACACGTTTCAGAAGAACACCCAATTGAACCCTTCACTCTCCAACATGGAAAGCATGAGGCCAAAGCGCCAAGTTTCAAACATTGATGATGAAACTCTGTACCCATCAAAGAAATACCTGAGTTCCTCTTGCAACTTTCCTACATACGAGAATCCACAATGGAACTACCTCGTCAAACAGTCTTTACTGAATCAGCGGTTACTGCTTGGTCCTCAGCTTCAATTTCAAGGATAATCTAAACATACCAATAAGTTATTAAGTCGGACAAAAAAACAAAAATGGAAATAGAAAAATTAAAGTAAAATATTCAAAAGCTGAGCCCACCAATTTCATCACTAGATAAGGGTTAGTAATTTAGTTCTTAGACATTATTATAGCGTTTTTTTTCCTTCAATTAATTTGTGCTGGAGAATGAAAAATAGAAGGTATCTTGTTAGGGAGAACAATTTGGTATAGAATCAAAAGAAATATTCCATCATTCTAGGTGTCAAGAAACTGTAGAAACAAAATATCCAAGTTTCTATGACAAATCAAAACAATTTGTGTGCAGAATGTTAATTTGTACGTGTTTGGATTTGGAGGTTAGCTTTATAATATACTTTGTAGATAAGGTATTGATTGTAGTTGATTGTGTTGATATTTTTCATTCTTTTCCCAGAAAGGATAGCTAGCTACGAATTCTCTTTTGTGCTTGGAATGCCATTATTTGCCATTTCAGCGTGTTCAACAGTGCAACTTTATCATCTGTTACTATTCACATGCATTATTGAAGTCACTTTGAACCTCAACCTAAGAACTAAGAAACGCGTCAATAAGTTAATTAATTAAAAACATGAATTACATCAATTGGGTGAGAAATGAAAACGTGTCGTCTTTATTTTCTACCCAAATTTTTTCCCACACCTTTCGTTGCTTCCATGTTTTTTCTAAATATCTAGTTGGAAGAATGGGTCCAAATTTTAGATGTCAAGTCCAACTTTTTTGGCTCCTTTTCAAATAAACTCCCACCCAAGTCCAACTTCCCCATACCACATAATAATTAAGCGTGCTATGACACAATATGGTTAAAAATTTGTATTTGCTTTTAATAAAAATATGTATAAACTCATTGACTTTAGGTATTACAAGAATTAACATTTGCTTTCTTAGAGCATCGCATATTCTTACCTTATAGATTTTGAAAATACGTTGGAAATTGTTTGGACGAGTTTTTTTATTATAAATATTTCTTGAACAAATAAAAAATAGAAGAACCTTTCCAATAAACTAAAATTAGTTTTTACATAAATTATATCATATAATATCTCTAAATCTTTACTTTTAACATATAAATAGTTTTTTGTAATTTTTAATAATATATTTTGAAATAAGAAAATTGAAAGAGGTATAATAAGTAATTCGCTTAAAAATGCATTAAAAATAGAAAAAAAATTAATGTTCTTTGATTTGGATTAAATAAAACTTGAGGAACAATTATAAGAGAACAGGAAAGTGTAATATACTAAATAAGCAATTGTGCTTGTTATAAACTCGTGCAATGTGTGTATATAGAAAATAATGGATAGTTAATTAACTATTATTCCCTTCATTTTTAAGCCTCGCATTTTTAGAGATTTTATTGTTTTATTTAATGCCATTTTCAAATTTTAAACAACAACAATAATTTTGTTTTACTATTTATACTCTTACGCAATGTAGAAACTAAAAAACTAAAATAAATTTTTTTATAATTTTTTTTTAAAAATAAAAAAGTATTTCATCTTTTGATATATAAAACTTTAAATAACATTTAAAAAGGAAGGGAAATTAACTTACACAACATCATGCATTAATTGGATGTAACTTAACCTCTACCCAAAGAAGAATATACAAAATTTTGAATTTGTCTTTTGTCATATATTTAAGTTTGCATGAGGAATGATCTTTATCTACTATTTCAAATTACTTCCCACGTGTTCATGATTAATTTTCATGATTGTAACCAATAACCACAAAGAAACATAAAGTGGTACCAATAGAATGCAATATTAATGTGTTCACCATACTCCACTTATTTTAATTATTTCATCTCTTCAATCACCTTTTTGTCACTACATGCAAAATTCTATGCGCATGAATCAAATAACCTCCTTAGTCTAAGTTTTGTTTTTCA
The DNA here is from genome assembly GCF_000499845.2 of Phaseolus vulgaris. Taxonomy (NCBI): domain Eukaryota; kingdom Viridiplantae; phylum Streptophyta; class Magnoliopsida; order Fabales; family Fabaceae; genus Phaseolus; species Phaseolus vulgaris. The sequence goes on from NC_023759.2 coordinate 20,334,470, forward strand.
TTATTTATTGCTCGAAGATATTACACTAGGATGATTACAAGTAAGCACCAAAAATTGTCATTAAAAACACCGAAAAAACACCGAAAAATGGAAAACCAAAAATAGAGACTTTCTCATGGTCAACGATTGTAGCGAGATGAACGTGTGCATGAGTAGGATACGAATTACGTAAATTCATAATTAAATTCAACCTCACTTGACCTAATCAAATTCAACATTTTATATTTCCAATTGATTTATCTGTTAAACTTAGATTTTTCGAGCCCATGCAATTCTCTATGTGAAGTATCAGCTTTTTTACATTATTAGTTCACCTTCTTTATTTAATTGATCTTTTGTTTTACAATTTATGTATATTTAATATTTTTTATCTTTTTTTTACAAATTATGAAGAAAGTAAATATTATTTAATGACCAAAACAGGTAAAAAAAACAACCAAATTTACGACTGCGTTATTTGTTGTAAAAACAATTTTTTAATATATTATTTTAATTATGATGTAGCAAATAAATATTTTACCGAAATATTTATCTGTTAATTTTATCTCTCTACTAAGGTATTTCTTTGAGCAATGTACTTCCAAGAGGAAAGAATTTTAGATATTCAAAGTGAAAAATCACCCAACCACTAAAATGTCTAAAATTTTAAAATACACAAAATGGTATGAAAATAATTCAATGGATTACTTTGTCGTTTATGGCGAAAAATCTACCCCACCCTCGATGTGAACAGGAACTCAGTCTAACCTAAATTTTTCAAAATTATCTTTTATTATAAGTTATCAAATTCAGTAACCTATTTGGTAGCCTAAATACCAACCTTATTTCGGGATCTACATCTTACAAAGAAGTCAAGAATTATTATTATTATTATTCCTATTATTGAGGCTGATGATTCGTCGGTGAATATTTGATTAAGACTGAATCTAGATTAATATTAAAATTCTAAAAGAATTATAACTTTAAACCAATTAAATTTATACAATAAATGAATAAAAATCATAGAATTGAGAAAATAAGAGAAAAATCATGAACGATTTTTTTTTTTATTATAGAGATTCAATTGTCAGCCTAAAGGAAATCCAACTATAAATAAAGAATAGAAACTCATAAAAAACAACATACTAAATGTTTTAATTAAGTGTCATAAGGAAACGGATTATGAGTTTAATATAGAAAAAAAAACTCTTCTAACAAGCCATGGTTGTGATCAAGAGCTTGAATTTTGAATTTTGATATTGATGTAAATTATTCTTATAATGAACGTCATTTTAATTTCGTTGGGTATATAAAAGGTGGTTGGATATCTGTTATCTTAAAAAAGTCTTAATAATAATTAGGTACGAAGATAATCCAATCATATGTGATAGGTTTTTAGACTACAATTAGATAATATTAACAAATTTTTTATATTCAATAAAGCTACTTTATGTGAAGCGAAAGGTGAAAATCTATGAGTTCTAATGATCTATGTTCAAGAAAAAAAATCATTTTGATTAGGCAAAAATTCATGTTATATATATCCCCCAATCACGCTCCAAGACATTAAATTTCTTAATGATTCTTACAATTTTTTTTATCAGTAAAAAATTAATTAAATAAAAATAAATGGGACAGGAAATGTCCAACCCTTATAAAAAATCTAAAATATTACAACTAAAAACACCCTTGAAAGATTAAGGCTTATGAGAATCTAATTATACTGCATAATTATGCAGCAATTTAAAGCTAGCCTCCCTAAAAAACAAGCCTAAAAAACAGTGATAAAAGTTTCCACCCCTCGGCTACATGAGGACCAACAAGAATTGAAGTGCTTCGGAAGAGGCTGCAAAATACCATCCAAAAACAACAAAGAATGCTTGGAGGATAACCAACCAACACCACACTTTGCAAGCACTATAAAGCAGAAAAGATTGGCTCTCTTGGCACTGTAAGCGGCTACAACTTCGATAGCCCTTTAGACATTATAATCAACAAATTATGCATAACCATACCACCAGTGATGCTATACTAAGCACCCTTCCAAGTTAAATCTGCATAAAATTGAACCCCAACATGACAGAACCAACAACGTACAAGTACCAAGCTCCTGATATAAGGTCCTATTTGACATAAAGATCACACCTCTGGACCCTCTATAAGGCTGCAGCTAGAGAAATAATCCAAACATAGCAGCAACAACCAATTACAAACCACCTAGCAATTAGCACCTAGCAAAAAGAACAGGATCAGGTGGTAATTCCCACTCCGTTTCATATGCTGCATAAGTGCTTTTACCACTAAGATATAACCACATTTCCACCGAAGTCCTTGATATAACATGGCATTTAGCAGCCACACACCCTCACAGCCTCCATCATAAACATCTTTCCACTTCATTCTTAGATAACAGACTCCAAATGTGAAGGTTTGGTTCAACACCTTTTATCTTGACCGTATTGCCATTGACTCCACCACAAGCCCACATCTTGTGCCTTTCTAGTCCACAACACAGCTATAACAGTGCAACTTTCCCTCATATACACCCTGCCTCCTCTCATATGCTAACTCAAAACAAATCCTTCTGCTGGATCTAATATGTCAGCATCATACTGCCCCACAACGCAAAACTGCTCTGGCTTCCCTTACACCTTTGCTATTAACTATACTTGACACAACTAACTCTTTAGACATTGTATTGGATTTAGGTGCCATTCCGCTAATGAGTAGTTAAAGGAGCGTTGTCTATGTTTCATCCACAACCACACTTTGATTTGAGCAAAATGAAAAATTTCTTCCTCATAGACTACCCCTTGCTAGAACACTATTAGATTCCATTGTTCTCATATACACCTTACCACCGCCACCCACATACCTTTCCAAACCAAATTCTGTTTGTGGTTGATATGGCATAAGCTGAATTGTTCAAAGTGACTTTGCATATTCCTGTGTTGGACAAACGAGATTCCCACCCATCTAAGACATCGGTCCCATACTCGTTGGGCCACTATACATGCCACAAAGAGATGTTGCGCTAACTCATTAACACTGTAGCACATCACACATAATGGTGAGGTAACCATTACCCCTGTACTCAATAAACATGTTTTTGTTGGTAGTCTATCTAATAAGGCCCTCCACGCTGTTGTCAGCACATTAGGGAAAGCTTTGACCTGCCACAGTTGCTTAAACACCCAATTTGGGTTACCTCTGATGCGTTTATAGAGACACTCATATGATGACTTCACCGAGAGCATACCTGAACTGTCACCATCCCATGTCTGAGAATCCTTGGTTACCCTGCACAGGCGGACTCTGTCAACTAATCTTAGCATGTCACCTTCTTGTTCGGATTCCCACTGGAACCTAGCCCTTCTCCACTGCAACCTCCAATTCCATTCATCTTCCTCCCAAACTCCTACCTCAATCACCTTCCTTCCCTGATCCAAGGAGAGAGAGAAGACCCTAGGATATTTTACTCTAAGGGATTACTTCCCAACCAAGCATCCTCCCAGAACCTCTTTTTGTCACTTTTTCCCACCTTCCATCCAATTGCATCGTGAAACCAACTTACTTCTTCACCCTCTCCATAACTCATACATAAATCTTTCCACCACCAAGAATGGAGCTTCACACTCTTGCGGTTGCGTTCTATGTCCATACCATACTTAGAAAACAAGATTTCCTTCCACATCCCCTTTTCTTCTCCCATAAGCCTCCACTTCCATTTAGCTAGTAGGGCCCCATTGAAATTCCTGACGTTTTTTATCCCCAACCCACCCTCTCCCGTAGGCTTACACACATTCTCCCAACTCACCCACGGTATCGACCTTTTCTTCCTCCCCCAACCCCATAAGAATCTTCTTTGGATACTGACCATTTTATCACATACCACTTGAAGAGCCTTGAAGAATGATAAATAGAAAAGTGGTAGAGATGTGAAGATCAACTTAATTAAGCATATTCTTCCAGCCAGCAACATAAATCTCCCCTTCCAAACATTAAGCTTTGTGCTTAGTCTTTCGATGATAGGTTCTCAAAACAGTTTCTTTCTAGGGTTACCACCAACTTCAAGTCCCAGATACTTAAAGGGTACCCTCATTAGGGTACAATTTAAAGTTTTCGCGCACACATCCAACACCTCTCTTCCAACATTAACTCCTACAAGCTTCGATTTATGGAAATTAATCTTCAACCCGAAGCTAGTTCATAGCACCTGAGGATGGCCTTTATAGTGAATACATTATAATAGGAGTCTTCACATAGGAACAATGTATCATCCGCAAATTGTAGGACACTAGCCTCAACCTCCTTCCTACCCACCTTGATGCCCACTAGCAGGTTGGCTTTGATCGTTTGCCTTACTAGACCAGACAGACCTTTAGCAACCACAATAAACAGAAAAGGGGCCAGGGGGTCACCTTGTCTCAACCCTCTTGTGACATTGAACTCCGATGTGGGACTACCATTAACCAAGACTGAGACAGTTGCCGACTCCAGACAACCTTTAATCCACGTGATCCATCTCCTGTGAAACCCAAGCCTCTGTAGCATATTTAAGAGGAAAACCCAACTGACTGAATCATACGCTTTCTCATAGTCTACTTTCAAGCACATGCCCCTTCTTCCGCCCCTCTTTAACTCCTCAACTACCTCATTGGCCACTACAACACTATCAAGTAACCCTCTATCCTTAAAAAAAGCTGATTGGCACTCATCAATGACCGCAGGTAACACTTTCTTCATACGACAGAATAATACTTTTGATATGATTTAGCTTTTTGTCTGGCCAAAGATTCAATTTTCTTATTAACCACTCTCACTTGACCGATAAGATCCATTCTCTCCAGTCTGTCATGGTCCTTCAGATTATCTACATCATTTATAGTGTCTAGAGCTTTTATTTCCTTCAAAATTATTTTCTTCTCAGTTTCCACATGCCCAAACACATCTATATTCCATACTTTGAGATCAACCTTAAGACATTTCAGCTTGTCTTTAAACTTTGTTATGCTGTCACCGTGGGCAACATACGAAGTCCACTTAGCTCTCACCATCTCCTTGAACCCTGGCTCCAACATCCATGCGTCAATTGTCTTGAACGACTAGGGTCCCCAATCTTTTATCAAACACTTGATGACAATGGTACGATGATCCGACACCTCTCTTGGTAATATGTATTGCTTGGCCATTGGCCATTTCCGTAGCCATTCATCAGACACCAGCACTCTATCAAGTCTGCTTTTTGCTGTACCATTTGCCTTGTACCAGGTATACTTCTTTCCCACTAACGGTAACTCCTCCAGGCTATTGCACTCGATAAAATTGTTAAAGCCAATTATTTCATTCTTTTGGCTACCCCTTTCGCCTACACCTAAACATCTGCTTATGCCACATTACAAGCAAGCTCCTAGCACCTCTTAGACCTTCATTATGGATCTAACCTACATCATTATTCCCCCATATTGAGAAACACCTAGCATCCGAAAATTCAACAGATTTGGTTTCTTGTAGACACGCCACCTCCACATACTCATTGGCTATAATGTTCCTCAAGTATCTAGCCTTAGTCCACCCCCCTCCCCGCCAGACCTCTTATATTTAGGTTCACAATAATCATAAAAAACTCCCCTAATTTCTCAACTCAAACTTCTTCATAACCTCAAGGTCTCTGGCTTCCATTCTCTCTAATTCCATAATGACTTCAGTTTCAACCCTTTGACAAGAAACCTCGAGCTGTTTTCCTACCTCCCATACTGCACTTGGATCCTTGACTTCTTCATCTTTACAACATCTACTATTACATTTAGCTATATCCCCATCAGATAAAGAATAAGAGTTTTTACTGACCCTTGATTATGTACAGCTCCCAGCGTAGATACTTTCTGCTCCTACTCGGGTCTTCCTTTGCGGCAGCGTTCTGGATTCGCCAAGTTCCCAGAGTCCCTTCCGACGCCAATGTCGCAAATTTTTACAGCAGTAATTCCCCCATCTGTTTCTTCACGACCACTCTCCACTTGTACGTTATACACCCTGCCACTGCACCCTTCACTATTGGATTATGAATGGCATTTATCTCCCTTCTCACTATCACTACCGCTTTGCCTGATCGTACCCTATCCCCTCACTTTGTAATTATATTTTACGTCGACCTTTTCCGCATTACTTTGGTCACCGCTGCTATCCCCCTGGGCTCCCTTCATCAAACGTTTCGTTGCACCTTGCGCTAGGGAACATTTCACTCCTCTAGGCCCTACAGGATCTGCAAGTGTTGGGGCAAGTGTTGTCACTGAGTTGCCATTCCTTACACTGCACAGCCCAACATCCCTTCCTTGGCCTTGTACCCCTCTCTCCTGCTGGGCTACTTCACCACACCCCTCATGGCCCATGTTCTTGTTGGGCTTGATACCATTTGATGCTTCCATTGCAACGAAGAAATTGGTTAGAGTCGCTTGGACAAAGTTGATTTTGCATGCAACATTGACCAAATGTGCTACAGAAAAAGCTGACTCCCCTGCCTGTTTTTCTAGCTTTACTTTTTCCTCATTTGTGTCACCAAATTCACTTTTCTCCTAGCCAGAGGCAGCCTGCACATTCCATTCCTCAACATTCGGCATTTTTGTCTTATATGGTTTATCATCTTTCCTTCCCCCACTGCTTCCTCCAACCATCGCACCTCCCCCACACCTTGTCCGCCCTCCTCCTCCTCACTCTTCTTCGACCATTGAGTTTACTCCATGAACGATTCTGACGAAGTGACACTGTTTGAGAATGCATAGTGATTATACGTGCACCTACACTTTCCTTCAAAGAAATTGGGTTGTTCCTCTTCAATGCATATATTATAGACATGGTCGTTGATCATCATCTCCTTGGCCACTCTGACGCAACACGACTTAAGGAGCCTCACTTGGAATTTGGCATATTCCAAGTTCTCCCATGCTTTTGTTGCCTTATTGATATCCACCAATGTAGCTACTGTTGAAGATGGTTGCTGCCCCTTCAAGATTGTGTTTGATGAAGACTTATATGTAGTGTTTGATGAAGACTTGTATGTACTTTTCATGTAATTTTGCTTTGCTTTAAGTATGTCTTAGTTAGTGCTTAGAGGTAGTCTAAGAGTGGCTTTTTGCTGAGTAACTCACCTCATAACCACTGGCCATGTGATAAGAACAAGCATAAGTTTTCTTAAACTGTTTTTCACATGTTTTACACAAAAACACGTTTACTGCATAAAAATAAATCTGTTCTTTTCTAAATAAACAGATTCATTTTTTCACTGATGCCTTGGCTAAAGTCTTGTAAAAATTAGATTTTGTGCATCAGGTATTTTGACTAAGTCTTCTTCTTTTCAAAACGACTGGGTTTTAAATTGTTAAACTTTCTCTGTTTTCGTTTTGAAAAATAAATCTGTTCATCTGTAAATGAATAGATTCTTTTTGCCTCTGGTGCCATGTCAAGCTTAAACGTTTTTCAGTTTTATCTCAGCACCAGAATGGTTGACTAAGTCTCCTCACTTAACAAATTCTCTAACTGCTTTTGAAAATAAATCAGTTCATTTTATTTTCAATCTGTTCATTTTATAACAGCTTTAACTGTTTTTCAAAATTCTGTTATAAGCTGGCTTTCTATAAAATGCAAACTTGTTTCTGAGCTTAATAACGATTCAAACAGTTCATACATTTGCAAAAAACAAGTTTTGACAGCAGAGAGTTAAGTGTTTTCAAAGGATTAGCATTTGTTCTTCAAAGATTTCAAAAATCACAAAGTGCTTGTTCTTGGTTTGGTTCCAAAAGCTTGGTGTGAGGTGCAGCTACTGTTCTAGCAATCTTGCCTACTGGTTTAAGGCAGATCTGTGTATCCTCAATCAGGTGTAGTCGTTTCACATCTCTATCTTGTAATAGTTTGGTTGAACACTCTTCTTGATAGGTGTTCTTGAAGAGTGGGTGTGTGTGTATGCTGAAATAGGTTTTTTCAGCAAGAGTACCTAAGTTCTTGTAGGTTTCAAGAACAATGGGAATTGTACTTGATTGTACTGTGTGTTAGTGATTTCCACCTGTTGTTGGTGAAGACTGGATGTAGCTCAGGTTGAGTGAACCAGTATAATTGCTTGTATTCATTCTCTCTCTCTCTCTGCAATTTCGTTTCTGCATAATTGATAAAACAGCAAAGAAATAAATCTGTTCAATTGAAAATAAATCTGTTCTTTCTGGGCACTGAGCAAACTGTTCTTGATTTCTGAAAAAGGTGTTTGAATCTGATAAGAACATATATAATCTGCTAAAAACCATTGGAACAGATTGACTGTGATAAGTTGTTCAAGAAACTGCCAAAGCTATTAATTGAACCTTAAACAATTGCTCAAAGTTGAAGCTTGCTGTTCTGTGATTCATTGTTCTTAATTTCTGGAAATTGCTTGACATCAAGAAGAACACTCATAGTCTGTTAAAAGCCACTGGAACAGCTTGTTTGCAAAGGTCACTCAATTAATTAGCATGCTATCAATTGAACCTTAATCACGTGCTTGAAATTGAAGCTTGCTGTTTTGTGTTTCACTGTTTTTCAAATCTGATATTTGTGTGTGTGCTGCTGGAAATTCTCACAGCATAATCTTGTGATTAACCTTGCTGAATTAAAAGCTTTTCAAACAAAAACAGTGCTGAAATAAATCTGTTCATTTTCACATAAATCGATTTATTTTCTGTAAAACTGTGTTAAACACTGTTTCTGTGAGAAAGTTTTAAAAGGTCAATTCACCCCCCCTCTTGAACTTTGGCACTATTAAACCCAACAACTACTTCATCGATAACCTTGGAAAAATAGTCTCTGTTCCACAACGATATAGGGAGCCCATAGAATCTAACCCATGTTATTTTATGCCCTGCTACAAGTGCATCTGACCATGGCTCAATAGTCTCAAAGACGCTCTCAAACCATTGCTTGTTGAGTCTGATGATAACAGAGCCAAATTATCACCCAAGTACCTCACCTTAACCATATCCATCCCTCCCACTATGAACTCTCCGCATAGCTAATTATAGCTTAGATCTGCTACAATGAACCCCACTGCACTATTGCGCATCCAAGGTAGGATTATTTGCTTTGTCTCAATCATGGGACCCTTCCACGCACCTTGTGAAGATTTTTTCACCGCACCCGCGTATGTTTGCTTTACGTTTAACGCTCTCCCTTCCATCTTCTCCTTCCCCTTCTTAACCCTCCATTCCTCTTTTTTATTTTCCTCCCTTTGTTCATATGTAGGGCGAGTCCTTTCTACATTGACCTTACCCACTGATTGCACCCCCTTAGCTCTGGACTGGTACTCTAGTCGCTCTTGTTCTGCCCTTCTGTAACACGGAATATTGACATATAGTTTCATCGTACCCACCCACGCTTGGTCCATCTCCCTCTCCAGCCTACTCGCATTTTTCACATCAAACAACCTTACAAAACCAAATCTCCTCCCCCACCTGTTTCGCCTACGGGATATGAAGACTTCCTTTACTCTAGCCCATCGCTGGAAGACCTTTAACATATCGAATTCACCATAATCATCTGGGAAGTTTGAGAAGAAGAATGTTGTTACACTGCTTGATGAGGGTTGTTGCCAATGATTCTCACATTTATGTGTCATGTAATTGTTTGAGATGATGTGTGAAGGCATCAGATCGAGAGAAAAATTAGCAAAAAAAGTACATATGTAATGCAAATAGTGAAGAGATATGTAATGCAATTAGTGAAGAGAGTAAGTGTAAATAAATTCGTTCTCTATATATAGTAATAATGATTCATTTTTATTGAATCAAGTGTGTTCAAGCTTTGAAGAATCCAAATCCTTAAAGTTTGATGGAAGGCTGGATGTGCTTGCTGTTGTTGAGGTGTTTTAGAATAGGATTTGGGGTAGATTATCTGTGTAAATCCACTCTTGATTGAATCCAAAGCTTAAGCATTCTCAAACCTTTTGAATTGAAAATGTTTTTCAAACTAAGTGAAAAACAACTTGTTGTTTTATCGAAACAACCGATTGTTTTATACTTCGGTGTTTTGAGAAAGGTTGAAAACTGTTTTTGATGGTTGACTTGCTGTCAAACCAAAACAACCGATTGATTCGAGCATTCAACTGATTGTTTGTTTTGGGACCATAACAGAAAACTATTTTGTGCTTTGATTGAGCTTTAAATGATTTTATAACTGAATATGCTCCAGTTTTAAATGCTTTGACCAGTCTTTGAAAGCAATAAATAGTTTGTTCAGATTTTGTAACAAACAAGAACTGAGATTTAATCAAAGAAAAACAGATTTGAGTTTTTCACTGATTTTGATTTTGAAGAGTTGAAGATTGCTTTTGATCAAGAGGGTGTGATATAGGATTTTATCTTGTATTGATTTCAGATATTTCCTGTAACAAGTGTAATCCTTATGTACCTTTTGTAAACTCTGTGTGTGAAGCTAAGAAGTGTTGTGTGCTCTTGAGGTTGTCAAGATCAACATTCTTAGTGGTGTTTATGCTGAGCCAAAGGAAGTGTGTCTTGAGGCGATCAATGTCATTTCTTTGGTGGTGTTGTAAGTAATCTAGGGTTGATTGCTTAGTGGATTCCCCAGTGGTTTCTGGGAAGACTGGATGTAGCTCCTGGTTTAAGAGTGAATCAATATATATTAGAATGAATGGCTTTAAACTAGAGGGGGGTGAATTGTTTAAAGAGAGTTTTCGCAAACTCTTAAAACAAGAATGAAATTATCTCAAGAAACAATTGATAAGAAATTCAATTTGCCAAAACAACAATAAAAAACAGCAGTACCAGAAAAACAATCGGTTGTTTCACAGAAACAATCGGTTGTTTATACCAGCAAACAACAAACAAAACTGAATTTAAAGAGTTAGGGATAGAGAGATTGCACACAAATGTTTATATTGGTTCACTCCAAATCCAGAGCTACATCCAGTCTTCTCAGAAACCCTGAGGAAATCCACTAAGCAATCACACCTTGATCACTTACACCACCACCAAGAAAGTGACCTTGAACTCCTCAAGATACACACTCTTCTTGGCCAACACACCAACACTAAGATTTCTGATCTTGATCCCCTCAAGAACACACATCCAATCTCAGCAAACACAGAAACGAAACTTGTTTCACAGAGTACAAGGATTACACTTGTTACAGAAGATAATCTGAAATCAATACAAGCAGAATCCTATTCCACACACTTTGATCAATCACAAACTCTAAGCAATCTCAACTCTTTGAAAAACTCAAAAACTCTTTTTAAAATCTTGTAAAAGATTGTTACTCAAATCTGTTTTTCTGAATTTATTCAAAGATGTAGTTTGTTATCAAATCTTAACAAACTCTCAAATTGCATTAAAAGATTGGTCAAAGCATTTAATGACTGGAGCGTAAGCAGTTAAATCATTTAAAGCTCAGTCAAAGATAAAACAATTTTTCTGTTATGGTCCCAAAACAAACAATCGGTTGTTTCCTCGAATCAATCGGTTGTTTTGGTTTTAACAGCTCAACCATTTAAAAACAGTTTTCAATCTTTTCTCAAAACATCTAAGTATAAAAAATCGGTTGTTTCGACCAAAAAATCGATAGTTTTAACTTAGTTTGTAAAACATTTTACTTTCACAAAGATTGAGAATGCCTATGCTTTAGATTCGATCAAGGGGTGGATTACAACACTCAAACTACCCCAGAACTAAACTAAACCAGCACAGCAACAACAAGCACAACCAAGGCTTCAACATGCTTCAAAGGATTTGGATTCTTCAAAGCTTGAACACCACATGGTTCAACAATCTCCCCCTATTTGATGAAGACAAATCCCTGATGCTTGTGTTGTACCTGATTGAATCTGAAGCAGTTCCTGCAAGATACAGTTTTGAACAAAGCCTAGAACTTCTGATATTTGGTTAGCACAAATATAAGAATTAAAGTTTAGAGCAAAATATCATAAACAAATATTACTCATCCAAACTGTTTTAACAACTAAAAAAACAGAAATTTAAACACAACATATATATCTCCCCCTATTTGTCTTCACAAATAGACAAAAGAAGAGATAAAACAAGAGATAATTGTTTTGATTACATCAGAATTAAAGCAGTAACAACAGAAGAAAAAAAATTGAAAAACAGATATAACCACCAAAAACAATCGGTTGTTTCGATACATCAACCGGTTGTTTTTCCTCATTCATCATTATCAACAAAGCTATCAAGCCTGTTCACCATGAGTCTTTCAAAAGGAGACATGGTTTGCATCCTTTCTTCTTGATTTCCAGCATTAGCACTAGGTCCAACATCTTGATAAACTTCAGGTAGATCTTCATGTTGAACATCCATATCAGCAGGCTCATCTTGTTCAAGATCAGTAGCACCACTAGATGAGGCACCAAGATCACCATCCTTGCTAATCCATTTGCCACCTACTTTGGTAAAACCCATTTTGCTGAGTGATCCATTGTTCAACTCTTGAGTTGACTTGACCAACTCAGATGTTTCATCTTCAAGGTTCACTTCAAAATAAAGTAGAAATTTAGATACCAAAATAGCATATGGATAGTGATAGTCACTTAACCTCATAGCCTTTTGCATGTGCTCTTTGATGATGTGGATCCAATTGATTTTGATCTTCTTCATGATGCAGAAAATATATACCAGATCTTCCTCAGTAAGAACAGAGTGATTACTCCCCCTTGGAGTTAAAATCCAAGTCACAATGAGAGCAAGCAATCTTTCATCAAGCTTTAGACCTCCAACCGAGCATGTTCTCACTTAAGCATGTTGATTCTTCAAGCAACTCTTGTAGTATTGGATTTTGTTAAAATCCTCCACTACACCAAGATTTCCCTTGTTGATTCTAAGGCCAGAGAACTTGAGACCAGCAACAACAGTCCATACTTCATGAGTTATCTCCATTTCTACACCTTTCACATGAGAAACTGGATTGTTTCCCTCAAACTTTAGGTTTGTGTAGAACACCCTTACCAAATCTGGGTAAATGTTTCCCTTCATCTCCAGGAACTTTCTGAGAGATTGATCTTTGAGCAGCCTCCTTACATTCTCAAGCTTTTGACTTTTCAGCCAATTAAAGCATACAACCTTGGGGTTGTTTATCTTTTTGATACTTGTTTCATTCCTATACCTCTCAATAAGATCATGGTCTCCAGAAAATCAGCCTTCTAGCCTTCCTCCAGACCTTATAGCTCTGGTTTTGACTCTCTTTGAGGTGGGAGGAGTTGATTCCATGATGGCAGAGAAGAAAACAGAGAAGAGCTCACTTCACAGATTTTTGCAAGAGATGTTGCAAGAAATGTTGCAATTTGGTTGTTCTTGTGGAAGAGATCAGCTGCACTAGATTTTATAGCAGAAAAAGAATCAATTAGCATTCTATGTTATGAGTGGGTATCTGATTTTCAGAGAGAACTTGACTCTGCCCTGCACAGAAAACGTCAGAAAAAGCTGAAAATCACATGGTCTTCATATGTGATCTTTGACTAGTCATTAAGGCTCTTGAATTTCCAAGATTTAGGAATATATTCCTTTATGACTGTTGTAACTTCTCTTTGAACGTGATCAGCTTTCAACACAGATTCTTTGACCAAGATTCTCTCTTTGAATTGATCTGCAACGGATAGAAATTCAAAATAGCAATTAAAAAGATTTCTTCATAGTGCTGTCAGACCCAAAACAATCGGTTGTTTCGAAGAAACAATCAGTTGTTTTTCTGCAACAGTTAAAACTGATTTTGAATTTTAACCATGAGCAGAAAGAGTTCAAAGCAAATGACATTAAGCATATTAAAAAGATTTTTAACCATGAGAAAGAACTTTAAAACAAAAATTAAGAACAAATAAAGGAAAGCTTATCCTTATGTTAATTCTTCAATGAGCCATGTGCTTTATGATCAAGCAACCTCTTTTCACTGTTGAGGTCCTTTGGACAGATGCATAGCATTGATTCAGCTTCAATGATTGTCTTTTTCTTCCAAGAACTTGATCACATGACTTAGTTCTTCACACTTCTTTTAGAATTCCTGCACAAACATGAGTTCAAGCAACAAGATTTGGTCCCTTCACAAATGTGGTTCCAATAAATTTCTTTTTCTCATTTGGAACCTCACATCCTTTCGGAATCCATTTCATGTAGCCTCTAGGAACAAAGACTTTTCTTATTTTTCAGAATCTAACCGAATGGCCCTTTTTCATGCAATCAAAGCATGTAACAACCGGTTGTTTCGATTTAACAATCGGTTGTTTCACTGGCTTTCTTGAAATTTTTATTGAAAACTTATCTTGTTGGTTATGTGGATTGAAACCCAAACCAGCCTTTCCAAAAACACAGCTTTGACATGCCAAGACATTCTCAAAGTTAGATTTTTTGAAAGCTTGTCCACAGTTTCAACAAGATAGTGAACCTTTTTCTCAAGATTTTCACAATTTTCGCAAATGAGAGTGTCACACTTGCAAGAAGCATTTTTGAAATGGTTTTCCAGATTTTTGAAATCATTTTTAGATTATTCAATCTCATCTTCAAGTGATTTCACTCTCTTTTCTAGCCAGCTGTTAAGTTCTTTCAATCGGTTGTTTGAAAGACCAATCGATTAGCTTCATCATGACTTTCTTGAAAACCTTCAAGTAATTCACTGTAATTTTGTTCATTCAAGGAAGCACATGAACTTACCTAACTTGAGCTGCAAGATTCATCATCATCTTCAGCAACCAAGCAAATGTTTGATTTCTCATCTTCACTTGATGATGACACCTCATTTTCATCCCAAGCTATGTAGGCTCTTTTTGTCTTGCCTTTCTTTTCCTTGTAGCTAGGTTTTTTCTCCTTGCTCTTGTTTGGACAATCTGCCTTTATATGTCCTTGCTCACCACAACCAAAACAAGTATAGTTATTGGAATTAAAATCATTGGATTTCTTGTTTCCATACCTATCTTTGTTGTTGTCTTTGTTGCGGTTTCTCTTTAGGAATTTGCTGAACTTTCTTGACAGCAAGCTAAGGTTTTCCTCATCACTATCATAACTAGATTCTTGTTTTCCTTTGTGCTTGGAAGCTTTTAAGGCTATGCTCCTTGTGTGCTTGTCTTCACTCTCTTGAACATTGAGTCTATTCATCTCTAACTCATGTTCCCTAAGCTTTCCAAACAAAGAAGCAACACTTAATGATGTTAGATCTTTAGATTCGGAAATAGCAGTTACCTTTGGTTTCCATGCTCTATCAAGACATTTCAAGATCTTGATGTTCAGCTCTTCTCTATCAAAGGTCTTGTCAAGACTCATGAGATGATTGATGATGTGCGTGAATCTTTTCTGTACCTCAGTAATTGTTTCTCCTTTAAGCATTCTGAACATCTCATACTCTTGGATTAGAGCATGCTTCCTAGCTCTCTTCACCTCATTTGTTCCTTCATGAGTGACTTCCAAGGTGTCCCACATTTCTTTTGATGATTTGCATTGAGAGACCCTGAAAAACTCATAAGAATTTAAAGCAGAGGTTATAATATTTTTGGCAATGCAATCGAATTTGGCCTTTTTGCTTTTTGCATCAGTCCATTGAGACCATGGCTTCTCAATGAAAGATCCATCTTTTTCAAACTTTGGGACAAAATGACCATTTTCAATTGCATCCCAAATTCCATTGTCAAGTGATTCCATAAATATTTTCATTCTCACTTTCCAAAATTGGTAGTTCAAACCACAAAACAGAGGTGGTCTGTTAATTGAAGCACCTTCCCCAAAAGGTAGTCTATCAGCCATTTTAAAAACACTTTTAGGATCAACTTGAATAACTTTCAAGAACCAAGCTCTTGATGCCAATTGTTAGAATGGATGGCTTTAAACTAGAGGGCGAGTGAATTGTTTAAAGAGGATTTTCACAAACTTTTAAAACAAGAATGAAATTATCTCAAGAAATAATTGATAAGAAATTATGTTTGCCAAAACAGCAATAAAAAACAACAGTACTAGAAAAACAATCGGTTGTTTCACAGAAACAATCGGTTGTTTATACCAGCAAACAACAAACAAAACTGAATTTAAAGAGTTAGGGATAGAGAGATTGCACACAGATGTTTATACTGGTTCACTCCAAATCCAGAGCTACATCCAGTCTTCTCAGAAACCCTGAGGAAATCCACTAAGCAATCACACCTTGATCACTTACACCACAACCAAGAAAGTGACCTTGAACACCTCAAGACACACACTCTTCTTGGCCAACACACCAACACTAAGATTGTTGATCTTGATCCCCTCAAGAACACACAGCCAATCTCAGCAAACACAGAAACGAAACTTGTTTCACAGAGTACAAGGATTACACTTGTTACAAAAGATAATCTGAAATCAATACAAGCAGAATCCTATTCCACACACTTTGATCAATCACAAACTCTAAGCAATCTCAACTCTTTGAAAACTCAAAAGCTCTTTTTAAAATCTTGTAAAAGATTGTTACTCAAATCTGTTTTTCTGAATTTATTCAAAGATGTTGTTTGTTATCAAATCTTAACAAACTCTTAAATTGCATTAAAAGACTGGTCAAAGCATTTAATGACTGGAGCGTAAGCAGTTAAATCATTTAAAGCTCAGTCAAGATAAAACAGTTTTTCTGTTATGGTCCCAAAACAAACAATCGGTTGTTTTGGTTTTAACAGCTCAACTGATGCGAATCAAATAAAGAAGGCTTTTAATAATGAAGGACAAGATTATTCGCCCTCACATTTAAAGTTCTTCTTATTATTCTTTGCAAAAGATGAGGCCCAAAGCCCAAGCTCAAGAAGGCCAAAGCCCAAAAAGCCCAAGTCCATCCTATGAAGGGCAAGGCCAAGTATTAAATAATAAAGAATATTGTTGAAGGTGCTTAGAGGGAAACATTAGAAACCTCTATTGTTAAAGCATCTTTTAGTCTTTAGTTAGGAGTTTTGGGGGGGGGGGGGTGTGTTAGTAGATAGGTGTAGGAGTAAATAAGGAGGTGCCAAAGTGAGAGAAGGGATCACACCTTCCTCATGCATTGTTTTAGGCGCCATTTCTAGAAGCTTTTAGGAGGGATTTTTTGGAAATTTGTGTAGCTTACATTTCAGCACCTTAGGCTATAAATTATGGTGCAGCCCTTGTATTTTTCAGAATTGAAATGAGAATAAAGAAACTATACTCAATTTTTGAGTGAGCATTGGAGAGCTTTTGAGCCTTCTTCTCTAGTCTTATCTTGAAGGATCCATGGTGTCCTCAAGTGGCGGCAGCACACTCATCTAGGAGCAACCATCCTTCTAGTGGCGTGATCACTCACCTTCTCTTCCATCTCCATAAGCTTTTCTCTTCTCCTTTCTTCCTACTCTTTCAATTGTTCATGTTTAGCTTGTGTTCTTGAGTTTTGGTTTGGTTATTTTTCATTTTCCAGCAGCTGTTCTTATTCTTTTATGTTTTGGTTCGGTGCATTTTAATTTCCAGCACTTCTAATTCTGTTTGCTTATCTTTTGTTCCATTTTGTTCGGTTCAATTTGACTATAATTGAAACTTCCATATGAGTTTGGAATTGGTGCTAGTTTTTGGAGAGTTCTTGACTTAGAACAATGATCCAATTCTAAGAAAAAGTGCCTAACTATTGTCCAACTCAAGTTTATTCCTAAGAAGGTCAAGAACCTTTCTCTATGTGGCTATTGGAATCACATCATCAACCATTTAAAAACAGTTTTCAATCTTTTCTCAAAACATCTAAGTATAAACAATCGGTTGTTTCGACAAAACAATCGGTTGTTTTAACTTATATTGTAAAACATTTTACTTTCACAAAGATTGAGAATGCCTATGCTTTAGATTCGATCAAGGGGTGGATTACAACACTCAAAATACCCCAGAAGTAAACTAAACCAGCACAGCAACAGCAAGCACAGCCAAGGCTTCAACATCCTTCAAAGGATTTGGATTCTTCAAAGCTTGAACACCACATGGTTCAACAGTATAAACCTATGTGTGCAATCTCTCTATCCTTTGAACTCTTTAATTTCAGTTTATATTTGTGAACTGGTATAAAAAAACGATTGTTTATGCGAAACAACCGATTGTTTTTCTGGTGCTGTGCTAAATTGCTTTGTGTTTTTGGAAAACTGAATTCTTAATCAAGTTTGCTTAAAGGAATTTTATTCTAGACTTAAAAGTTTGCGAAAACCCTCTTTAAACCATTCACCCCCCCCTCTAGTTTAAAGCCATACATTCTAACAATTTTTAAATTTATTCTTCTAGCCTAGTTGTAAAATTGGTGTGATTTCTACATTGAATTACATAAGAACTTTCAGTCAAGCGAAGCATTATAGCTTGTGCTTGCTCGCCTAAGAAATCCCTAAGGACGCTTAAGCGGGAGACACGTGGCATGCACACTTCAGCTTACCCTTCATTTAGCATGCTTTGTCGTTTTCATTACTGCTACTTGACCTAGGAGACATATTTTAAGTAGGTCATGAAGGAAAAACCTAACACAATGTTATAAACTTAGTCCAAAGCTTACACCAAAATGTTTTGAGACACATATCAAAATGAGCTCGGGTCTTTAGTTTTTCTTTTAGTTTTGTGTAGGTGTAAAGTCATGAATGACTAAACACCCTATTTTTAGAGGTTGATGTAGCTACTTAAATCATGTAACTTATCTTCTCCTTTCTAACATTATTTGATTATTCAATTAATTATTTTTACTTTTTTTTCTTAAAGCTTGCTTGGCCTAGCTAACCAAATCACAATTTCATAGTGTTAATTGTAGTTGGAAAACCATGTTATATATTAGGATTTGGGAAAAAAATGTGGTACAACATACAACTAAGAATAAGAGTGATGAAGCCTCTATTTTCCTTCAAGAAACGAAAGGCTCTTGGAGATAAAAAAAATTGTACACTTTCCAAGTTTTTAAGAAGAAACGTATATTTGCTCCCCTCTCAAGGAAGGATCCTTGAAGAAGAACTAGGAGAAGATTAATACCATGTGTGACCTTACAGAACAAAAATAATGCTAATTCAATTCTCATTCAATCAAAAGTGAGTTGTACATGGAGTAAGAGGTTATATATATAGATGACATAACTCCCCTTATAAGCTTGACCAACTTAATGTGGGACTAAAAAACAATGTTGGACATCCAGAGGTAGAGGATGGCGCAAAAAATAACCTTTAAGTGACATGTTCCATGTGACATCCCTACTTTTAAATAACTTCATTATCTATGTTTTCCTTACTTTAAAAAGAGTAGAAAAATTTACCTTTTAACTCCTATGATTAAAGTCATATTTTAAAAATATTTCATATTCTATCTAGATAAAGTCTCAATATTGAAAAACAAAATCAAGTAGTTTTTAAAAAACATTATGACTAAGTAAAATAAAAAAAAACGAAACAAAAAATAATTAATTATAAAAAATTTATTTAAAGGAACCTTCTAATGTGTGAGAGAGAGCATTTCAAGAAATTTTAACCTTCTAAAAGCACTTATAGTTCTAATTCTAGTGTGTCACTTCAACAAATAAATATTAAACTTATGTGTGTTCTAATAAATTTTGATTTATTTTGAACTATATATTATTTTTTTGAACAAGATGTTTTGATGTCTCCAAATCTATGTGGAAAGCTTGAAGACCTTGTTGTTGGGTGTGTGTGTGTTGTCTAGTAGTTTTTAACTTGTTAATTTACTCCTTAAGATGATCCAAGCTTATTTGAATCTTTATCTTTTTTAAAAGATGGGTTTTTTAAAAGGCTGTGACCTGTTATTTGACACTTAGTGTACTTAATGGTTTTTAAAATGATTTGAAAAAGCTTTGATTTGTTTTGTCTTTGATGTTAAACAGAAATAATCGGTTATTTCGATAAAACAACTGGTTATTTTTATGAAAACCTTAATAGGAAAATTATTTCAATCGATTGTTTTGGAAAACAACTATTGTTTTCATAACAAAATTCTGGTATGTGTTTTAAATTGTTGTAAATGCTTTCAACTACTTATGGTTTTTGATCTAACAACTTTGACCACTTGATTAAGGTTATATAAAGGGTATTTAACATTCTTTTGAACTGACTAAGAAAGAGAGATTACTTAAAACGTTTTTCAAGAATTCAAGTGTGTGGAATAGGACTGGGTTTTGTATACTTTTGAACTATTGCTTTGTAATATTGATAGTTATCGTTTAGCAGTCAAATTAAATATGATTCCAGCGTAGAACTGTCTAACGCTAGATAGATGATAGTATAATTGTAGTCAGATGACCCCAAATCGTTTCCCAACGAATCCAATATTGAAATTAGTAGAGTGGTGTTTAGAATCTATCTACAAGCAATACAAGTTAGCAATAACAATAATAATAAAAAGGGGGTTGAAATAGTTGTGCAAAAAATATAAAAGAGATTAAAAGAGCAAATAAAAAGCGGTTGATCCTCAAGTTCTTCCACCATTGAATTCTTCACAGGTTCTCTAAAGATTAATCATTTCTCAATCCTCCAACAAAGCTAAACCTGATTGAACAAGCGTCAATCTAATTCAACTGAAACTCACCAGCAAAGCATGCGTCTCCGGGTTTAATCAATACCCACTTTGTTCCATGCGTATACTCCATAGGAATGCTTATCTCTTCTCCCTTGAATCATGTGTCCAAGAAATTAATTAGAACAATGCGAACTAACTAAGAAACCAAAGTTTATAGGCTTTTTTGCTCCAATGATCTTGGGAAAATATTGTAGTTTAGATTTTGTTGACCATTTTCAACTTTCCATAATTTTTTTTATTTTGCAAAAGAGTTGCTTCCAATTTTGTTTCTAGATCTTGTAGCTTTTATTTTCTCTTTCTTCTCTTCAAAATTTGTTTTCTGTTTTGATTCAAAGAAGCAACTTGAAATTTTGCATATTTGGCCTATTCACAAAGGTAGATGCTCCCTCCAAATAATTTACTCTAAAAACACAAAATTAAGAAAAATAATAGTTAAGGCCCGAATAAAACCAATTATATGAATGTGAATTAAAACAATGGATTTATTTTTTATTATAGTCCAATAACCTATGATTAAAGCTATTAAATGTGAATAAATATATGTTAATCAAATACCCAGGTGTATTTTATTCGCTTCTCCTTGAACATGTATTTCTTTATGTTCTTGTGTAAGACCGTTTTAGAAAAGTGTTTTTGGAAACTGTGGTGTTGCCAAGGAGGAGTGTGTGTTCTTGAGGGGTTCAAGATCATCACTCTTGGTTTATGTTTTGTAATCTAGGTTTGATTACATAGTGAATTCTAAGTAGTTAGCTGAGGACTGGATGTAGCTCTTGGTTAAGAGTGAACCAGTATAAACCCCGTGTGTGATTCTCACTATCTCTACTCTTATAAACTGTTTTATCTTGATTTTATATTTTGTTGGTATAATCAATCGATTGTTTCGTGAAAACAACAGGTTGATTTTTTGAAAATAACCTTAAAATAGAAATTTTATTGAGTTGAACAGAAAATTAATATCTTGATTTTTCAGAACTTTTTACTCACCTTCAAACTTTGCGAAAATCTTGTGAAAACAATTCAACGTTCCTCTTGTTTAGGCCGCTAATTCTAACAATTTTAATTTCTTTGTTTTTGCATTTCTATTATTTAATTTAATTTCTAGTTACATATTGATCTGTTTGTTTATTTATATTTAAGTAATTTAATTTATCTTTAATTACCCACTAATCATGTTTATGAATTTATAACTATATCATCTAATATTCCATTACACACTAATCCTCTTTATTTATTTGTTTTTATCGTTTAATTTATCTCCAATTTTGCACTAGTCCTCTTATGTCATTTTATTTATCTTTAGTTATGTAATGATCCTCTTTATTGTTTTGTATTTTTATTATTTTATTTGTCTTTGATATACTTGTTATATCTAGTTATTTATTTAAATTTCTTACTTTCATTCTTATTTATTTTATTTTTTTATCATTTTAAAGATCATCCTTTTATAATTTGAATAATACATATTAAGTAATAATAAAAACAATTATTCAATGAAGTTAGATAAATTAAAGTTACATATATCCTCTATTATTATTTTTATACTTTTGTATTTGTTTGGATGTTGTGCATAGAATATTGGTTAGGATAAATATCAAGTATATTAATAGACATTATGGCATATGATGTTGGAACAATTGACTCTAGAATATGTAGTTAAATAGAGCCTTTGACTCTTTCTCGAAGCAAATTAGGCTAGTTGTTTATTATTAAGAAGAACAAATAACACAATAAAGATGTATACTGGTTCACCCCAACACACGGACTACTTCCCGTTCTCCCTTAAGTAGACAACTTAAGACATTCCGGTAATCAATTAAATGATTACAAGAAAGGTACACCAACCACTTCTAGTTATACACGAGTATGCCAAGCACTTCGAATTCTCACGAGTACACTAACCAATCCCGAATTAACCTGTCTTAATCTCCCCCTAAGATTAAAACCTCTCATATATAAAAGAACACTCTCAAAGCTCACGAGAAAACTTCACAAAGTGAAGAATTACAAGGCTTTAGATCACATCCACAAAGAACACTTAGATTTCAAAGCTTGATAAGACTTGTATTACACTTGTGTGTTCTTCATCTTCTAATTGATCTCTTTACATAGATGTTAAGAGATAATTGTTGAAGCTTTGTAAAGGTTAATATTTGATAATGCTTGATCTTTTAATGATCTTCAATGTTTATCTTCATATTTAATGGTGTGGATGCTCATATAGGAATTATTTGATTTGATTCTTTATGTATCCTTGCCATTATTCTACTTAAGGAAAGAATTCAAACATACTCAAAATACTTGACATTTAATTTTGATTAAAACAAAATTGTATTAACTTGCTTGTTTCCTTATTCAATTAACAAAATTTACAATACAAGGCTCAATCACCAAACAATGAGTGCTCTAAACATCAAATATACAAAATTCTCTCATAAAAAGACTATACACCCTAAGAATGTGAATACACTATGTAAGCTTTGTATCTTGTCTCATGTAATTGTGTGTTGTCTTCTTCACTATCAAGGTACTTATATAGTCTTCAGATTATAATGATTAAGGCTTTAATTCTTCTCTTTGTTTACATGATCGTTAGACATTGGATATGTAAACTCTTGCTCTGATTGATTCCTTTGCAACTTGGACTTTAAATATAATTTGAATTGTTCCTTCTTTTAGTCCCATTATGAAGTTGATATTTCAGTATTGTGATATTGAATATCTTCAATAATTTCCTTCACCATAATGTATTGTTCATCATCTTCTTCTCATCAGATGCTGAATATGGTAACTTCTGATTTGATTAGGCTTTGCATGCCTTTGAGCATGTGAAACAATTTGATTTGTCTCCTTTCAGATCTTTGATGTGAACATTAACCCTTCATAGCTTTTGTGACTTTAATCTTCAAGTAAATCAATCACCTTGATATCACCTTAAATGTAGTAGACACTTGATATGAAAACATTGGCTTTGACAATATATGTGCCTCTTTTCCATCTGATATATGCATCAATGAACTGTTGAGTTCTTTCTAAACTTAGTGTTGTTTTGAATGTTGAAAGTATATCTTGAATGTGCTCAGATTCTTGTTCTCCACTTCAACTTTGTTCCTTTAAACACTAAAAATAGAAAGTTCTTCCACGCGTTTTAATGTTTCTTTCTCACTTGATTCCTTTTTTTATTTTAGTGGCTTTATGAGGATTAAATCCTTTGCACAAATCTCGCTCTACAATAACTTCAATTTTCTTGTTAAACACTCTTTTAGGAATCTTCTTATCTCGATCTTCTCAATGAGTCTTGAATATATTTGAATTTGAAATGTTTCACTAATGATTCAAATATATCTCTTGAAGCTTTTCTCCAACTCAGAATTGCATGTGTTCTATTTCCATATGCATTAAGACTGCTAAAAAAGGAATGTGCATTCTTCTCGTATTGTCATGTGTTAGACTCTACTTTAGGTAACTTGGACTTATGTTCTTGTTGCGTCTTGATCACATTGTAGCTCTTCAAAACATTCCTTGGAATGTATATATCTTCTCATAAAGTCAATTGCTACGCCTAATCACTTTATCAAACAATCTTGCTAGGTTGAATCTTCAATCTTCCTTTAGATGCTCTAAAAGGAAACTTCAAATATTCAAAATGAGCTTTGCGAATTAATTGATTGAAAATTCTCTTGTTTACGCTTTTCTTCATTTTCTCTTCATCAATGTAATTTATCATTAATGCTTGTTGAATTTGGTCGTTGCACGTGATAGCATAAATTACTCTATTTAACTTGATCATCTTATTGTCAGATGCTTTAAATGGAAACTCTTGATATGATCTCTTGTCATGTCCTTGATTTAGAGTTGTATTTTTGTGAATATATTATACATCAAATATTCATTTAATTGTGGTATAATTACCTTTTTTTTCCTACATTTGGGTCAATATTCAATTTAATATAGTTGTTTTAAAAAAAATCAATTCGGTCCCAAGGTTTTTTAAAAAGGTTTAATTTGGTCCCTTCCGTTAAGTTTCCACCAACGACATTAACTGTTAATGACGTGGCGCACACAATGGCATTGGTTTGCACACATAGACTGAACGAAATTTTAGGGTTTGGAAATTGGGAAAAGAAGATTGAGGGAGAGGGAGGCGGGGGCGGCGACGACTGTGGTGGTGGAGCTAAGGGAGGGGCGACAGTGCTTCAGCATTTGGTGCTCTAGCTACACTACTGATTTTCAACAATGAAAAGGGTAAACATTAAACATATCTCTAAGAAGAGGTTTTGTAAAAATATCAACGAGTTGTTTTTCATTTTTAGCAAACTTAATTTCACAATTACCACTCAAAACATCATCACGAAGGAAATGATGCTAAATCTCGATGTGCTTTGTTTTGGAATGTTATTATTGTCACATTATTGTCCCTAAAGGAAATGATTCTTGGCGAGATTGATGGCCCTATTATTGTCACACAACAAAGGCATTTTTCTTAGCTTTAAACTACAATCTTCAAGTTGTTGTTTGAGCCATAATATTTATGCATAACAGCTTGCAGCAACATTGTATTTTGCCTTTATAGTTGAGAGTGCCACACAAGGTTGTTTCTTGTTGTGCCAGTGATGGCGAACCATCCAAGCCACCATACACAACAATAAAGACAAAAGAACTATCTGTATAAATAAGTAAAATATGCTTGTATAGGATTTGTATTTTTAAATACTTTTAAGAGTATTTGTAGATGAATTAAAGACACTCTAGAAGACTCTCACTTATCACACAAGCAAGGATCTCGATACCACTCCTTAAGCCATCAAACCTCACCATAGTTAAACTTGCTTTACTAGGATTATGGTAGCTTAAGGAGCAAGCTACCTTCATCCTTTTCATCTATAAATATCCTTCATAAACCCTTTGTATTCAGATTTGACATAAAGTGAATGAATAATTCTGAATCAAGAATCCATTCTATCCCAAATCTCGTGTTGCTAGCAAACCTAGAAAGCCTAGTGAACCTTGGAAGGTTGACATAACCTCCTTCCTCTTCAAAGCATCCATCCTCACTAAAACCTACCTCACTTTGCATCTCGGTTTTCATCCATTACAAAGTCTTTCACTACCTCTTCACACTTCCATCACAATCAAGAGCTTAGAGTGCATAAGGTGGATCAGAGCACATCAAGATCCTTCGCCCAAGCTAAGTATAATTTCACACATTTTTTTCTTCTTCTTCTAATTTTGTGTTGTTTCATAATTTTTTTGAATGTCTTGCAAGTTTATATTGAGTACTTTGGTAGATTTGTTTTTTTTCTTCGGTTCAAATCACTTTGTTCATCTTGAACCTTCTAAGTACTTTTTTTTTTCACTTTTATTTGGCAGAATGATCATATCTTGAATTTTATTTTTCACTTTTAATCAATGAAGTTTTTCTACAATTGCGTCATTTTGATTTTAGGATGAAGTTTTGTGTAGAGTCATGATTAGTATCAATTTGTCATCACTTCCTTTAGTGAACTTTTGTAAAAAATATTCAACATTCTATATAGTTTCAAATTCTTAGAGTGTTTTTATTATTATCTTTGGGTTCTTTAATTACTATTAGATCATTAGCAATTTTCCTAGAGTTATGTTTCTTGAACTTTCAATTTTTTTTCGCAAATTTTCTTTTTTTTTTTCCGAAAATTTTCAGGGTGCAAAATGCAGAATTAAGAGGTGAGAATATCAGTTCGTTTGGATCTGTTTGTGAAGTTCTTGAAATCTTTGGTGCGAAAAGGAATTTCAAAGGTACGCATAGCAACATTTTCATGCGTTTTGATCCGTGGTCATCTTTTGGAGCGCTTATGGAAAAGCTTCATCGAAGAAATGGGCGGTGTTGATCGGTGAATTGGAAGTGACGTTTTCCGGTGAGATTCGTAAACTTGTTTTTCCGATTACGTGCGCCATTTTGTTGAAATTCCTTGGTGCAAGCCTTTCACACTCATGATTGAATCGATTTTCAATTAGTGATTTTCTTCCATTCTCGCTGTTTTGAGCAATCTCTGGTTCTGTATTGCTATTTGTGCGTCTCTATTCATCCTTTTTATTGAGTGTTCTTGCACTTCTTGACTGAAAACCGTTTTCGGGGATCGGAGGTCTTACGGTTTTAGGCGACCTAAATCGGTTCTGCAATTGACGATCTGAGAAGGTGCCGGAAGGATGTCGGTTATTCAGGATTCCGGTAGTACATATTATATTATGTTGAACTCATATTGGGCTGACCATAGACTCAAGTGGTCCCTTTCAGAATATGGGCATTAATTACAAGCCCAATTCAAAACGTAGATGCTTAATATTATTCTGAAAAAACAAAATTTAATTTAGGTAATTCTCGTTGTTTGCAAAGTGTTCTTATACTTTCTATTAAATAAGAAACTTGTTTTGTATCAATTATGTGTTTAGTTCTTGCGTTGGTCGGGCTCTCTAATGAGTGACCTAAGCCCATATTAAAGTCTATACAACGTCACTTAATTCAAAAAAATACCTTTTCTTAAAAGCATATCTAAAATAAATGATTGTGTTCTGAAAATGAAATTTCATAATAGAATTTCAAAATCAAAATCCCGTTTTCAAAAAAGCAAATTTAGAATACAAAAAGTATTGTATTGGTCATAAGTCCTGGAGATTTTGGTTTAAGCGTTTAGGTCAGTTCAATTTTTGCGTAAGTATGAATTTAAACGGTGGGCCGTAAGCTCGGCCCAGATGCTGGTAGACAGCTCAAAAAATATAATTAAAAAGAAGGAATATTGTGATTATTTATAATACATACACTAATTAAATACCAAAAAGTTTTTTGGCATAAAGTAGTTAGCACCCGAGAATAAAGGTGCATGTGAACAAAATGTGTTATTGTTGTTAAGCATCCTAAAATAAAGGTGCACAAAAGCAATATGTTTTATTGTTATGATTATATGTTTTCTGTTGAGATTATATTCTCTCTATTGAAATCTCACTCTGTTGAGATCAGAGAAAGCGATTGAAGGGATATCTATAAAAGGGGCTCTAGGCCCCTAGTAAAGGTATGTTGTTTTTGAATACTTGAGACTGAAACTAAATATTTATTTTGTATGCTCTCATTGACTTGATCGTCAGAGTGTGATCAACAATTAGAGCCCCCTTTGTCCTAGTGGAGCAGCATCTCGGAGCACCAATTGGAGACAAATCAGAAGAGGAGCTTGCCCATTCAATCCATCCAAGGTCAAACACATGATGAAGAGATGATGATCGCCGCCTTTGAACAAGGGATGGCAACAAGACCGTTTAGTAATTCGTTAATCAGGAAACCAACGGAGACATTTTCCGAGGTACATGAACGAGTTATCGCCCACATCGAGGCGGAAGAGGCCATACTCATGAAGAACGACAGCTCGCGCTCAAGGCAATCTAGGCCTAAGGAGAGCAACCAAGATCGCCCCCTACAGGTCAACGAAACCTCTGCCAAGAAGAGAATGGACTCGAGGTACGTACCATATGTAGCCAAGAAATATGAGCCCAACGTGAAGGCCAGGGAAGAGTCAACAACTCGGCCCAAATTTCGAGTATGCTATAAAGATTTCCAAAGTATGCCAGGGGTAGCAGACAAGCTAAAGTTTCCCCAAAAGACAGATCGGACCTTGGGATCACGAAGAGATGCCTGGTGCGAGTTCCAAAGAGCATTTGGGCACAACATCGAACAATGCATAGCCTTGGGTCACCAACTGGCTAGCCTGGTCAAAGAAGGGGCTTGAAGGAGTATCTCGAGGTGAACCAGGAAGAACCAAAGGGAGAGGTTGCTATCAACGACCAAACACATGAGACACGATTTTCTCGAAGGAGGAAACTCGGCTTCCAAACGTAAACGATACACGTGAGCGGTGATATCCCTGGATATGAGGAGACCTAATAATCCTCTGGAGCCCACTCTCTGCTTCACGAGTTCCGACTTGGAAGACGTGGTTCATCACGAGGATGATCCGGTGGTGATATTTGTCCTCACTGTAGGGCAGAAGGTGCACAAAGTCTTGGTCGATCAGGGAAGCTCGGCTAGTGTGATGTTCTAGGGAATGTTCACCAACTTCCAGTTATCCCCTGACCAATTGGGGCCATACGATGGGTGTTTGGTGGGCTTCGTGGGAGATTAGGTAGAAGTATGTGGGTACGTTGAGCTGAGGACGACCTTCTTCGATGAAAGCGTGGCTTGGACGATTACCATCAGGTACATCGTTGTTAACGGGTCTTCTGCTTACAAAGCTTTTGGGGTGACCTTCCCTGAATAGGTTGGGTGCGGTAGCCTCGACAGCCATATGAAGATGAACTGCCTTCTCCTGAAGGACGAGTGATTATCATAAAGTCCTATCAAAAGATGTGGTTCCTCACGAGAATGATCCAGTGGTGATATTTTTCGTCACCATGGAAAGGAAGGTGCACAGAGTCTTGATTGATCAAGGGAGCTCGACTTATGTGATGTTCTGGGAAACATTCACTAGCTTGCAGTTGTCCCCTGACTACTTGAGGCCATACGATGGGTGCTTGGTCGGCTTCGCGGGAGATAAGGTTGAAGTACGAGGGTACGTTGAGCTAAGGATGACCTTCTCTAACGACATCGCAGCAAGGACAATCACCATTAGGTACATCGTTGTTAACGCGTCCTCCACTTACAATTTGCTTTTGGGGCAACCTTCCCTTAACAGATTTTGTGTAGTGGCCTCAACGACCCATACGAAGATGAAGCTTCCTTCTTCTGAGGGAGGAGTGATTACCATAAAGTTTGACCAGAAGATGGCGCAAAAGGGCTACGAGAGTAGCCTGAAGAATAGAAGAGGAACTTACGTAATTACTATTCAAGCAGGAAAGCCAGAATGGATTG
Source organism: Phaseolus vulgaris (assembly GCF_000499845.2). Classification (NCBI taxonomy): domain Eukaryota; kingdom Viridiplantae; phylum Streptophyta; class Magnoliopsida; order Fabales; family Fabaceae; genus Phaseolus; species Phaseolus vulgaris. The sequence goes on from NC_023759.2 coordinate 20,363,849, forward strand.
CTTAGGCAAAAGTTGTCAACGAGAGGTGACCTGGACCTGCTGGAGAGGTTAAGGAAAGGGTGATAAAAGGGAAGAACTTTAAGCTTAGCACCTCATTGGGAAAAGAGCTTGAAAATAAGATAGTTGATGTGATATCAGAGAGCATGGATGCTTTCGCATGGTGGTCCGCAGACATGCCTGAGATAGACCCAGACTTCCTATGTCATTGGCTTACCATGGATGAGAGAGTCAAACCCATGGTCCAGAGGAGAAGAAAGTTCAATGAAGATAAGCGCTTAGTCATCCGAGAGGAGACTTGGAAGCTTTTGATTGCTGGCCACATAAGGAAGATCCAATACCCTGAGTGGTTGGCAAATGTTGAGTTGGTAAAGAAGGCCAACGAGAAGTGGAGGATGTGTGTCACTTCACTGATCTGAACAAAGCTTGTCTCAAGGATTTTTACTCGCTACCGAGCATAGACTCCTTGGTTGACAATGCCTTAGGTTGTCGGTTATTAAGTTTTCTTGATGTGTTCTCGGGGTATAACCAGATTTGTATGCACTCGAAGGACGAGAGTAAGACAACCTTTATGGCCGAGGTCACCAGTTATTGATACAAGGTCATGCCCTTGGCCTTAAAAATGCTTGCACAACCTATTAAAGGCTAATGGATCGAATCCTTGCCCCAATGCTTGGGCGAAACGTGCAGGCGTATGTAGACGACATGGTTGTCACGTCGGAAAGAAAGGATCAACATATTGCCGATTAGGAAGAGCTTTTCACAAAAATAGTGAAGTACAACTTAAAGCTTAATCCAGATAAATGTGTTTTCAGAGTAGAAGCAGGGAAGTTCCTTAGCTTCCTATTAACTGAAAGGGGCATAAAGGCGAATCCCGAAATATGCATGAATCATAGGGATGAAGAGTCAGACCAATGTGAGGGAGGTATAACAGCTCACCGGGAGCATAACCACCCTCTCTCGTTTCTTGTCGGCTAGTGGAGACAAGGGTACCACTATTTCCAATGTCTTAAGAAGAACAATCGTTTTGTGTGGACTAGTGAATGCGAAGAAGCTTTCACCATGTTGAAAGAGTATTTGTCTTTATTTTGCGATTATGGATCGGGCAATCAGCTCGGTCATTTTGCAAGATCGGGATAAGGTCCAAAAGCCAGTCTATTTTGTGTGTAAGGTACTATAGGGACCGAAAACTTGGTATCAAGCCATCGAGAAAGCCACCTTAGCCGTGGTGTTTACAGCTTGACGACTTCACCAGTACTTTCAGAGTTTCACTGTGATCGTTATGATTGATCTGCCCATTCGCAAGGTCCTTCAAAAGACTGATATAGTAGGTCGGATGGTTCGTTGGGCGGTGGAGTTATCCGAGTTTGACATACAATATTGTTAAAGATGTGAGCTTTGATGTTTCAAATCCACATGAAGCCTGAAGTTGTGTTGCTTTATGGGTTTGGGTTTAGATTAGGTTGTTTAGAATCTTTGTTAAGATCAGTCTTTCATTCCTACACAAAGCTTGATCAATCAGTTTTAAAAGAAACGAAGTGTTTTCCATGCAAGGGAAAACAACCGGTTGAATTGTCGAGACAATCGGTTGTTTGTCACTTAGCTGGCAATGAGGTTTTGAAACTGTTTTTTGAATTGGTTTTGTAACTACTTGATCCATTCAACCGGTTAAATCGTGGTTTCAACCGGTTAAATGAGTGTTGTACTAACAATTTTTTGAAAACCTGTTTCAACTGTTTTAAATGAGATCAAAACTAATTTGAGTCTGTTATGTTGCCTTAAACGACTAGATTTTAAATGCTATAAATATAGCCTTCTTTCAAATGTATAAAAGATAAGTTTTACACTTTGATTTGAGATCAAAAAGAGAGATTACAATCTGTTTGTGAAAGAAGTTTTACAAGATTAGCAAGATTTCTTTTAAGCTTTGTTGTGGTATCAAGAACTGATCATAGGGTTTCTGTTGTTTGTAATTTCAGGTGTTTTCTATCCGTGTTTAGTTCCTTATAATTGTACTTTGATAAACATGTGTAAGTGTTGGTGAAATCATGTAAAGTCAATGTGATTCTGGCTTGAGGTGTGTGCTGGTGCAAAGGAGGTGAGTAGGCTTTGTGGGATTCAAAGTCACCTCTTTGTGGTGTGTTGTTGTAATTTGTGATTGATTACATAGTGAAATACTCAGAGGTTGTTCTGAGGACTAGATGTAGTTCAGGGTTGAGTGAACTAGTATAATTTCATTGTGTGAATCTCTCTATCTCTCTATTATAATCTATTTGATATTTGTTTTGCTGTCATAATCAACCGATTATTTCATATTTCAACCGATTGATATTTCTGCTTTACAAACTGCTTATATTTGCTTTTGTCTTTGTAATATAAACATGTTATATCGTAGTTTTAATCGATTGTTTTCCTGATAACAATTTTATTAGCTTATTTCTTTTGGCCTCTCTGATTCTTCTTTCTATAATCCAGTAAAGAAATTAATTCTTAGTTATCATTTGCAAAAACCTTTCATAAAACAATTGAACCCCCCCCCCCCCCCCCCTCTTGTTTAAGCCATCAATTCTAACAAATGTGAACCATGGGAGTTGATTGAAGGCCAGGTTGATGTGAATTGATTTTAGGATTGATCATTAGGTGACACTTTTATATTTATGATTGAGATTTTAAGACAAATAAAAAGTGAAAACCTAAGGAAAATCCCCATTGGACATTAACTTAACCAAGTGGTTAAGTAGATGTGAATGTTCATTTCACAAAGCAAAAAGAAAACAAAATTATATGGTGAATATGATGACAATTATGGTGCGGAGTTGAACAAGCAACAAAAGGAACAAAAGAGAAGATCAAATTGATTAAAAGAAGCAAAACTAAGAACATGTTTATGATAGAATAGAATGGAAATGGATTAATGGAAGAGATGATGAAAGAAGAACTTATGGATGGTGGAACAATGGTGAATCACGACACTTGATGGGGGTGGAACCACCAAGATGAGTGGGATGAGGCCACCACTTGAGAGCATCAGGAACCCAAGATAAGAACAATTTTGGAGGAGACTCACTCACTCACAACTCACAAAAATTATGCAGAATTTCTTTACTATAATTTCAACTTGTTAAATACATTAGGTAGGTCTCCTATTTATAGATGAAGGAGCCTTGGAGAACAAGCTAAAGGGGTAAGATGGGAAAAGGGAAAAAAATGGGCAGCCTTAGGGTTTGACTAAGTCAATCCCGCATCATTGGCTTGTCTTCTAGAAATAGGTCAAAATGCTTTCTAAAAGGGCTAGGAACAAGCTAAAATGCTACCCACACCCCCTATTATGCTAAATGCACACTATTCTAGCTTATTTATACTATTTGGACCCCTCAAATGAGCTCAACTTATTTACAACTTTTTCTAAACATTTAAGAAGACCAGCAGGAAGAATTTATGATATTCTGCTTTGTAGTTTCTTCTGTTGTTGATGCTTCCTCAAGGTTTGGTGGGGCCCGACTTTGTATATTGAGATAACTGACCTTTTTGTGAGGTGCTTGATTTGTCCTTAGTCATCTGTGTTTGCTTTGATTTTTATCATAGTTATACGCCGACTTCATGGTAGACATTTCATCTGAGAACTCCCAGCCCGATCCAAACGACTTCTGTTGGGTCCTTTTGGTAGATGGATCCTCCAATCAACAAGGAAGTGGAGTTGGGGTTATCTTAGAAGGGTCGAAAGGGCTTTTAATCGAGCAAGCAACAATCAAGCCAAGTATGAGGCCATGATTGTCGGGATGTTGCTAGCCAAGGAGTTGGGAGCTAGAAGCTTGCTAGTAAAAAGTGACTCATTGCTTGTAACCGGGCAAATCACAGGCAAGTATCAGGCCAAGGAACCACAGTTAGCTTCATACCTCTGGTATGTGTAGATCTTGAGATCAACTTTCTCTACATTTTATCTTTGTCATGTTCCTAGGGAGCTGAAGTCTCGATAAGACCTATTGTCTAAGCTAGCTAGCTCAGGGAAGGGAGGTCGACAGAGGTGGGTAATTGTGCTTGGAGTTGGGTAAGTTGTGCTTAGAGTTGGGTAAGTTGTGCTCAAAGCTCGAAATAAAGCAGGTGTTCGCCTTGGTAGTGTTAAAATATTCGGCCTTAAACGAGAGGAGAGTGAATTGTTTAAAGAGGTTTTTTGAAAACTTTTTCAGCTAGAACAAAATCCTTTGTATGAAACTCAATCAGAAATTCAGTTAGCCAAGATATAAAGCACAAAACAACAAAGCACCAGAAAAACAATCGGTTGTTTCTTCGAAACAATCAGTTGTTTATATCAGCAAAGCAATAACAACTGAATTTAAATGAGTTTAAGGGAAGAAAGAGATACACAAATAGTTTATACAGGCTCACTCTTAAACCAAAAGCTACATCCAGTCCCCAGAAGCCACTGGGCAATCCACTAAGCAATCAAAACAAATTACACACAAACCACCAAAGAAGTGACCTTGAACCCTTCAAGAAACACACTTCCTTTGGCACAACACACTCCAAGAATGTTGATCTTGACAACCTTAAGAGCACACAACACTCCTTGGTAACAACACCAGAATATACAAAAATGTTTAGAACGAATTACACTTGTTTACAAAACAATCCGAAATCAATACAGATGTAATCTTATTCCACTCTCTCTTGAGAAAACCCAAAGCTTGATGTGAATGTTCAAAACTTGAAAGCAATCTTTCACAACTGAAAAACTCAAATCTATTTTTTTTTATAAAATATAAACAAATTGTTTATAGCTTTCAAAGATTGGTCAAAGCATTTAATAGAGGAGCATATTCAGTTGGAAATCATTAAAAGCACACTCAACTAACAAAACAGAATTATGTTAGGATTTTCAAAGAAACAATCAATTGAAACCACGAAACAATCGATTGTTTTGGTTTGACAACAAGTCAACAAACCAAAACAGTTTTCAACTTTTTCAAAAACACCTAAGAGCAAAACAATCGGTTGTTTTGACAAAACAACAGGTTGTTTTTCACTTAGTTTGAAAAACACTTTAAACTCAAAAAGATTTTAAAACACATTAGCTTTAGATTTAACAAAGAGTGGATTACACAAATAAACTACCCAGATCCTATCCTAAACACAGCATCAACTCCATCCTTGCATCAAACACTTTGATTTCGATTCTTCAAAGCCTTTGATCACTCTTGATCAACAATCTCCCCCTATTTGATGAAGACAAATCCCTGTTGCTTGTGTTGGACTTTGTTTGAATCTGAAGCAGTTCATGCAAAACAAAACTTATGCAATACACAACATCTTTAGCAGCAGGTTAGAATAACACATTTAGCTTGTTTTTTTGCATAACCATTACAGCAGAGAAAACCAGCCAAAGAGGCAAACCACTTTCAAACTATAAAACATCAGCAGCAGAATAAAAACCACTTAAGCAGATAGAGTTTGCAGAGTGTTTAGCAACACAACACAAAATTCTCCCCCTATTTGTCTTCACAATTAGACTTTAGGAAGAGATAAAACAGAAATTGTTCCAGATAAAACAGAATATAAAACGAAAGAGTAGTAAAGCTTCCACAGAGTAAAAACAATCGGTTGTTCCGAGCATTCAACCGGTTGTTTTTCTTTAGTCATCCTTGCCATATTGCAACTCAAAGATTTGGTTCTGAACAACTTCAATCTGTTCATCCAGGGTCTCAAAGCGAGTGTCCATGCTCTGGAATCTGTTGTCAATGTTCTGGAAATTTGTAACACAAAGATCATGGAGATTTCTTTGATTTTCAACAAAGCCATCAAGTCTATCCACCATGTATCTTTCAAAAGAAGACATTGAGGGAATCCCATCCCCTTGATGTCCAGCACTTGTTCCAGCATCAAAGTCAATTGCAGGTTGTTCTTCATTGTGAATATTCATATCAGCAGCTTGATCTTCTTCATCAAAATCAGCAGCTGCAGCACTTGAGGAACCACCATGATCACCATCTTTGCTTACCCATCTTCCATTTATCTTGGTGAAACCCATTTTGCTTAGTGAACCATTGTTCACTTCTTGTGTTGATTTTACCAACTCAGAGGTTTCATCTTCAAGATTCACTTCAAAATAGAGTAGAAATTTAGAAATTAAAACAGCATAGGGATAATGGTAGTCACTTAACCTCATGGACTTTTGCATATGCTCTTTGATGATATGAATCCAAGTGATCTTGACTTTCTTCATGATGCAATAGATATAGACAAGATCTTCTTCTGTTAAAATAGAATGGTTGCTCCCCCTTGGAGTTAGAATCCAAGTGACAATGAGAGCCAACACCCTCTCATCTAATTTCAATCCTCCAACTCAACAAGTTCTTACTTGAGCTTGTGGATTCTTCAAACAGCTTTTGTAGTATTGAATCTTGTTGAAATCTTCCACAACACCAATGTTTCCTTTATTGATTCTAAGACCAGCATATTTCAACCCAGTTACAGCAGCCCATACATCATGGGTAATTTCCATGTCTACACCTTTAACATTTGAAACAAGATTGTTTCCTTCAAACTTTAGGTTTGTGTAGAACACCCAAAATAAATCTGGATAAATGTTCCCCTTCATCTCCAAGAACCTTTTCAGCAGCTGATCCTTGAGAAGTCTTCTCACATTGTCCAGCTTTTGGCTTTTCAACCAATCAAAGGAGACAACTTTTGGATTGTTGATCACTTTTGTACTTGTCTCAAAGCGATACCTCTCAATTAATTCATTATCTCTTGAAAACCAACCCTCAAGCCTTCCTCCTAACCTCACAACCCTCGTTTTGATCCTCTTGGATGTAGGTGGAGTGGAATCCATGACAGCAGAATGAGACAAAGGCACACACACAATGAGAGAAAGAGATGTTGCAAGAGATGAGCCAATTGGTTGTTTTTGTGAAGGAAAACAACTGCAACAGATTTTATATCAAAGCAGAAACCTTCTTTGATCCTTTGGTGATTGTGGGTTTCCGTCTTCAAGAAAGGAAACTTATCCAAGCTCTGCACAGAAAACGTCAGCATAGAGCAGAAAACACATGGTCAACACATGTGACTTTTGACTAGACATAAAGGCTCTTGAATTTCCAAGATATGGAATATATTCCTTTATGACAACTTATAACTTCCTCCAGAACCAAAATCAGGCTTTCAAGACTGCTTTATTGACTCAAGATCCCTTTATTATTGAGATTTGCAACAGATAGAATGTTTAGAGAAATTAAATCAATTCTTCACAGTGCTGTCAAAGGAGAAACAATCGGTTGTTTTTAGGAAACAATTAGTTGTTTTTCTCTAACAATTTAACAGAATATGAGTTTGAGGCATAGACTGAGAGAGGTTGAAAATAGATGTAATTGCTCATTTGAAAAAGAAGAAAAAATTAATCATGAATCAGTAATTAAAAAAGCAAAGATAAGGAAGGTCCTATCCTTTTATGAAGTTCCTTCAATGAGTCATTGTTTGTGATCAAGAATGCTTCTTTTGGCTTTTGAAATAGGTTGGACTGGTACAAACCCTCAATTCAGTTCCAGTCACAATCCTTAAGAACTTGATCAGCTAACTCAGAGCTTCATGTTTCTCTAGTATCCCTGCATCAAAATGAATTCAAGCAATAAGATTTGGTCCCCTACAAATGTGGGTCCATTTGATTTATTTTTGTCATTTGAAACCTCACAACCTTTGGGAATCCCTTTTTATGAAACCTCTAGGAACAAAATATTTCCTTATTTTACAGAATCTGACTGAATGACCTCTTTTCATGCAATAAAAGCATGTAACAACCGGTTATTTCGACTTAACAATCGGTTGTTTTACTAGCAGTTTTGAAAAAGTCTTTGAAAACTTATCTTGCTTTTTTTTGTGGATTAAAACCTAATCCAGCTTTTCCAAAAACACAATTTTGAGATGCCAAGACATTCTCAAAGTTGGATTTACCCTTTGAAAGCTTATCCACAGTTCTAACAAGATAATGAACTTTCTTTTCAAGATTTTCACAGTTTTCACAAACAAGAGAGTCACACACATGAGAAGAGTTTTTACAATTTTTTTCAAACTTTTCAAAATCAATTTTTTATTTTTCCAGCTCTTCTTCAAGTGTCTTAACCCTTTCTTCAAGCTAGTTGTTCAACCCTTTCAATCGGTTATTTGAGAGAACCAATCGGTTAGCTTCTTCATGAGTTTCTTGAAAAGCTTGAAGCAATTTACTATAATTTTCAGCACTTAGGGAAGCACATGAACTTACAGTGCTTGAGCTGTTTAACTCTTCATCTCCTTCTGCAATTAAGCATATGTTGGCTTTTTCATCTTCACTTGATGAGGAGCTTGATGAGGAGACTTCATTTTCATCCCAAGCGATATATTCTTTTCTTGATTTTCTTTTCTTTTCTTTGTAGCTTGACTTCTTTTTATTGCTTTCTTTATTTGGGCAATCAGCTTTTATATGCCCTTGTTCACCACAACCAAAGCAAGTATAATTGTTAGAATTGAAATCACTAGTTTTCTTGTTTCCATACCTTTCTTTGTTGGCTTCTTTGTTGCAATTTCTCTTCAAGAATCTACTAAACTTTTTGGACAACAAGCTAAGGTTTTCTTCCTCACTTTCATCACTTGAATCTTGTTTGCTTTTGTGCATGGCAGCTTTCAAGGCAATGCTTCTCACATGCTTGTCTTCACTTTCTTGAACTTTGAGTCTATTCATCTCTAACTCATGTTCTCTAAGCTTACCAAACAATGAAGCCGTTGTCAAGGATGTCAAATCTTTTGATTCAGAAATTGTTGTTACCTTAGGTTGCCAAGATCTATCAAGGCACTTGAGAATCTTGATGTTTAGTTCTTCTTTATCAAAGGTTTTCCCAAGGCTCGTTAGATGGTTGATGATGTGAGTGAACCTCTTTTGCACTTCAACAATAGATTCTCCTTTAAGCATTCTGAACATTTCATACTCTTGTATTAGAGTATGTTTCCTTGCTCTCTTCACATCATTTGTTCCTTCATGGGTGACTTCCAAAG